>NC_134485.1:135216461-135545837 GCF_040206685.1 Ascaphus truei
GGCTTGACCTTTATTAGTGAGCCTGGTTACCCCCTCTCGGAACCACAGACTTAGAAATCGCCAGCTCATATACAGTGCATAAAATATATTTATATATATACCCTTATACACCATTTTAATAAAAAATATCACAAAATTCTTCTAAGTCCCTCGGGAAGAGTGAAAGATGCGCACGTTCATTTTCAGAGCTCCTAGACCCTCCTATAAGAAGTTATCCAAAAAGTAGCTTCGAAAAATGCTTAGGTTAAGTTTCAGAGTTGCTTCTAATGTACCAAAGCTGGACTTAGACATAATTTCACTCTCACAACATTATGGCTGGTTGGAGACAGTCCGAACCACAAATACCGGGTCCATGGTTCTGGGCATATATTGGGGGGATGGGGACGACTCCCATTAACCCCTGACTATATCGGGGATACGCGTATCACAATGCCTTACTGGTCTGTGCTGAAGCAGGGCATTCTGGCAGCCAAGTGGCTTGACCTTTATTAGTGAGCCTGGTTACCCCCTCTCGGAACCACAGACTTAGAAATCGCCAGCTCATATACAGTGCATAAAATATATTTATATATATACCCTTATACACCATTTTAATAAAAAATATCACAAAATTCTTCAAAGTCCCTCGGGAAGAGTGAAAGACGCGCACGTTCATTTTCAGAGCTCCTAGACCTTCCTATAAGAAGTTAGCCAAAAAGTAGCTTCGAAAAACGCTTAGGTTAAGTTTCAGAGTTGCTTCAATGTACCAAAGCTGGACTTAGACATAATTTCACTCTCACAACATTATGGCTGGTTGGAGACAGTCCGAACCACAAGTACCGGGTCCATGGTTCTGGGCGTATACTGGGGGGACGGGGGGGACTCCCATTAACCCCTGACTATACCGGGGATACGCTTATCACAATGCCTTTCTGGTCTGTGCTGAAGCAGGGCATTCTGGCAGCCAAGTGGCTTGACCTTTATTAGTGAGCCTGGTTACCCCCTCTCGGAACTACAGACTTAGAAATCGCCAGCTCATATACAGTGCATAAAATATATTTATATATATACAGTACCCTTATACACCATTTTATTAAAAAATATCACAAAATTCTTCTAAGTCCCTCGGGAAGAGTGAAAGACGCGCACGTTCATTTTCAGAGCTACTAGACCTTCCTATAAGAAGTTAGCCAAAAGGTAGCTTCGAAAAACGCTTAGGTTAAGTTTCAGAGTTGCTTCTAATGTACCAAAGCTGGACTTAGACATAATTTCACTCTCACAACATTATGGCTGGTTGGAGACAGTCCGAACCACAAGTACCGGGTCCATGGTTCTGGGCGTATACTGGGGGGACGGGGACGACTCCCATTAACCCCTGACTATACCGGGGATACGCTTATCACAATGCCTTTCTGGTCTGTGCTGAAGCAGGGCATTCTGGCAGCCAAGTGGCTTGACCTTTATTAGTGAGCCTGGTTACCCCCTCTCGGAACTACAGACTTAGAAATCGCCAGCTCATATACAGTGCATAAAATATATTTATATATATATACCCTTATACACCATTTTAATAAAAAATATCACAAAATTCTTCTAAGTCCCTCGGGAAGAGTGATAGACGCGCACGTTCATTTTCAGAGCTCCTAGACCTTCCTATAAGAAGTTATCCAAAAAGTAGCTTCGAAAAACGCTTAGGTTAAGTTTCAGAGTTGCTTCTAATGTACCAAAGCTGGACTTAGACATAATTTCACTCTCACAACATTATGGCTGGTTGGAGACAGTCCGAACCACAAGTACCGGGTCCATGGTTCTGGGCGTATACTGGGGGGACGGGGACGACTCCCATTAACCCCTGACTATACCGGGGATACGCTTATCACAATGCCTTTCTGGTCTGTGCTGAAGCAGGGCTTTCTGGAAGCCAAGTGGCTTGACCTTTATTAGTGAGCATGGTTACCGCCTCTCGGAACCACAGACTTAGAAATCGCCAGCTCATATACAGTGCATAAAATATATTTATATATATACCCTTATACACCATTTTAATAAAAAATATCACAAAATTCTTCTAAGTCCCTCGGGAAGAGTGAAAGATGCGCACGTTCATTTTCAGAGCTCCTAGACCCTCCTATAAGAAGTTATCCAAAAAGTAGCTTCGAAAAATGCTTAGGTTAAGTTTCAGAGTTGCTTCTAATGTACCAAAGCTGGACTTAGACATAATTTCACTCTCACAACATTATGGCTGGTTGGAGACAGTCCGAACCACAAATACCGGGTCCATGGTTCTGGGCATATATTGGGGGGACGGGGACGACTCCCATTAACCCCTGACTATATCGGGCATACGCGTATCACAATGCCTTACTGGTCTGTGCTGAAGCAGGGCATCCTGGCAGCCAAGTGGCTTGACCTTTATTAGTGAGCCTGGTTACCCCCTCTCGGAGCCACAGACTTAGAAATCGCCAGCTCATATACAGTGCATAAAATATATTTATATATATACCCTTATACACCATTTTAATAAAAAATATCACAAAATTCTTCAAAGTCCCTCGGGAAGAGTGAAAGACGCGCACGTTCATTTTCAGAGCTCCTAGACCTTCCTATAAGAAGTTAGCCAAAAAGTAGCTTCGAAAAACGCTTAGGTTAAGTTTCAGAGTTGCTTCAATGTACCAAAGCTCGACTTAGACATAATTTCACTCTCACAACATTATGGCTGGTTGGAGACAATCCGAACCACAAGTACCGGGTCCATGGTTCTGGGCGTATACTGGGGGGACGGGGGGGACTCCCATTAACCCCTGACTATACCGGGGATACGCTTATCACAATGCCTTTCTGGTCTGTGCTGAAGCAGGGCATTCTGGCAGCCAAGTGGCTTGACCTTTATTAGTGAGCCTGGTTACCCCCTCTCGGAACCACAGACTTAGAAATCGCCAGCTCATATACAGTGCATAAAATATATTTATATATATACCCTTATACACCATTTTAATAAAAAATATCACAAAATTCTTCTAAGTCCCTCGGGAAGAGTGAAAGACGCGCACGTTCATTTTCAGAGCTACTAGACCTTCCTATAAGAAGTTAGCCAAAAGGTAGCTTCGAAAAACGCTTAGGTTAAGTTTCAGAGTTGCTTCTAATGTACCAAAGCTGGACTTAGACATAATTTCACTCTCACAACATTATGGCTGGTTGGAGACAGTCCGAACCACAAGTACCGGGTCCATGGTTCTGGGCGTATACTGGGGGGACGGGGACGACTCCCATTAACCCCTGACTATACCGGGGATATGCTTATCACAATGCCTTTCTGGTCTGTGCTGAAGCAGGGCATTCTGGCAGCCAAGTGGCTTGACCTTTATTAGTGAGCCTGGTTACCCCCTCTCAGAACTACAGACTTAGAAATCGCCAACTCATATACAGTGCATAAAATATATTTATATATATACCCTTATACACCATTTTAATAAAAAATATCACAAAATTCTTCTAAGTCCCTCGGGAAGAGTGAAAGACGCGCACGTTCATTTTCAGAGCTACTAGACCTTCCTATAAGAAGTTAGCCAATAGGTAGCTTCGAAAAACGCTTAGGTTAAGTTTCAGAGTTGCTTCTAATGTACCAAAGCTGGACTTATACATAATTTCACTCTCACAACATTATGGCTGGTTGGAGACAGTCCGAACCACAAGTACCGGGTCCATGGTTCTGGGCGTATACTGGGGGGACGGGGACGACTCCCATTATTCCCTGACTATACCGGGGATACGCTTATCACAATGCCTTTCTGGTCTGTGCTGAAGCAGGGCATTCTGGCAGCCAAGTGGCTTGACCTTTATTAGTGAGCCTGGTTACCCCCTCTCGGAACTACAGACTTAGAAATCGCCAGCTCATATACAGTGCATAAAATATATTTATATATATACCCTTATACACCATTTTAATAAAAAATATCACAAAATTCTTCTAAGTCCCTCGGGAAGAGTGAAAGACGCGCACGTTCATTTTCAGAGCTCCTAGACCTTCCTATAAGAAGTTAGCCAAAAAGTAGCTTCGAAAAACGCTTAGGTTAAGTTTCAGAGTTGCTTCTAATGTACCAAAGCTGGACTTAGACATAATTTCACTCTCACAACATTATGGCTGGTTGGAGACAGTCCGAACCACAAGTACCGGGTCCATGGTTCTGGGCGTATACTGGGGGGACGGGGACGACTCCCATTAACCCCTGACTATACCGGGGATACGCTTATCACAATGCCTTTCTGGTCTGTGCTGAAGCAGGGCTTTCTGGAAGCCAAGTGGCTTGACCTTTATTAGTGAGCATGGTTACCGCCTCTCGGAACCACAGACTTAGAAATCGCCAGCTCATATACAGTGCATAAAATATATTTATATATATACCCTTATACACCATTTTAATAAAAAATATCACAAAATTCTTCTAAGTCCCTCGGGAAGAGTGAAAGATGCGCACGTTCATTTTCAGAGCTCCTAGACCCTCCTATAAGAAGTTATCCAAAAAGTAGCTTCGAAAAATGCTTAGGTTAAGTTTCAGAGTTGCTTCTAATGTACCAAAGCTGGACTTAGACATAATTTCACTCTCACAACATTATGGCTGGTTGGAGACAGTCCGAACCACAAATACCGGGTCCATGGTTCTGGGCATATATTGGGGGGACGGGGACGACTCCCATTAACCCCTGACTATATCGGGGATACGCGTATCACAATGCCTTACTGGTCTGTGCTGAAGCAGGGCATTCTGGCAGCCAAGTGGCTTGACCTTTATTAGTGAGCCTGGTTACCCCCTCTCGGAGCCACAGACTTAGAAATCGCCAGCTCATATACAGTGCATAAAATATATTTATATATATACCCTTATACACCATTTTAATAAAAAATATCACAAAATTCTTCAAAGTCCCTCGGGAAGAGTGAAAGACGCGCACGTTCATTTTCAGAGCTCCTAGACCTTCCTATAAGAAGTTAGCCAAAAAGTAGCTTCGAAAAACGCTTAGGTTAAGTTTCAGAGTTGCTTCAATGTACCAAAGCTGGACTTAGACATAATTTCACTCTCACAACATTATGGCTGGTTGGAGACAATCCGAACCACAAGTACCGGGTCCATGGTTCTGGGCGTATACTGGGGGGACGGGGGGGACTCCCATTAACCCCTGACTATACCGGGGATACGCTTATCACAATGCCTTTCTGGTCTGTGCTGAAGCAGGGCATTCTGGCAGCCAAGTGGCTTGACCTTTATTAGTGAGCCTGGTTACCCCCTCTCGGAACCACAGACTTAGAAATCGCCAGCTCATATACAGTGCATAAAATATATTTATATATATACCCTTATACACCATTTTAATAAAAAATATCACAAAATTCTTCTAAGTCCCTCGGGAAGAGTGAAAGACGCGCACGTTCATTTTCAGAGCTACTAGACCTTCCTATAAGAAGTTAGCCAAAAGGTAGCTTCGAAAAACGCTTAGGTTAAGTTTCAGAGTTGCTTCTAATGTACCAAAGCTGGACTTAGACATAATTTCACTCTCACAACATTATGGCTGGTTGGAGACAGTCCGAACCACAAGTACCGGGTCCATGGTTCTGGGCGTATACTGGGGGGACGGGGACGACTCCCATTAACCCCTGACTATACCGGGGATATGCTTATCACAATGCCTTTCTGGTCTGTGCTGAAGCAGGGCATTCTGGCAGCCAAGTGGCTTGACCTTTATTAGTGAGCCTGGTTTCCCCCTCTCAGAACTACAGACTTAGAAATCGCCAACTCATATACAGTGCATAAAATATATTTATATATATACCCTTATACACCATTTTAATAAAAAATATCACAAAATTCTTCTAAGTCCCTCGGGAAGAGTGAAAGACGCGCACGTTCATTTTCAGAGCTACTAGACCTTCCTATAAGAAGTTAGCCAATAGGTAGCTTCGAAAAACGCTTAGGTTAAGTTTCAGAGTTGCTTCTAATGTACCAAAGCTGGACTTAGACATAATTTCACTCTCACAACATTATGGCTGGTTGGAGACAGTCCGAACCACAAGTACCGGGTCCATGGTTCTGGGCGTATACTGGGGGGACGGGGACGACTCCCATTATTCCCTGACTATACCGGGGATACGCTTATCACAATGCCTTTCTGGTCTGTGCTGAAGCAGGGCATTCTGGCAGCCAAGTGGCTTGACCTTTATTAGTGAGCCTGGTTACCCCCTCTCGGAACTACAGACTTAGAAATCGCCAGCTCATATACAGTGCATAAAATATATTTATATATATACCCTTATACACCATTTTAATAAAAAATATCACAAAATTCTTCTAAGTCCCTCGGGAAGAGTGAAAGACGCGCACGTTCATTTTCAGAGCTCCTAGACCTTCCTATAAGAAGTTAGCCAAAAAGTAGCTTCGAAAAACGCTTAGGTTAAGTTTCAGAGTTGCTTCTAATGTACCAAAGCTGGACTTAGACATAATTTCACTCTCACAACATTATGGCTGGTTGGAGACAGTCCGAACCACAAGTACCGGGTCCATGGTTCTGGGCGTATACTGGGGGGACGGGGACGACTCCCATTAACCCCTGACTATACCGGGGATACGCTTATCACAATGCCTTTCTGGTCTGTGCTGAAGCAGGGCTTTCTGGAAGCCAAGTGGCTTGACCTTTATTAGTGAGCATGGTTACCGCCTCTCGGAACCACAGACTTAGAAATCGCCAGCTCATATACAGTGCATAAAATATATTTATATATATACCCTTATACACCATTTTAATAAAAAATATCACAAAATTCTTCTAAGTCCCTCGGGAAGAGTGAAAGATGCGCACGTTCATTTTCAGAGCTCCTAGACCTTCCTATAAGAAGTTAGCCAAAAAGTAGCTTCGAAAAACGCTTAGGTTAAGTTTCAGAGTTGCTTCAATGTACCGAAGCTGGACTTAGACATAATTTCACTCTCACAACATTATGGCTGGTTGGAGACAATCCGAACCACAAGTACCGGGTCCATGGTTCTGGGCGTATACTGGGGGGACGGGGGGGACTCCCATTAACCCCTGACTATACCGGGGATACGCTTATCACAATGCCTTTCTGGTCTGTGCTGAAGCAGGGCATTCTGGCAGCCAAGTGGCTTGACCTTTATTAGTGAGCCTGGTTACCCCCTCTCGGAACCACAGACTTAGAAATCGCCAGCTCATATACAGTGCATAAAATATATTTATATATATACCCTTATACACCATTTTAATAAAAAATATCACAAAATTCTTCTAAGTCCCTCGGGAAGAGTGAAAGACGCGCACGTTCATTTTCAGAGCTACTAGACCTTCCTATAAGAAGTTAGCCAAAAGGTAGCTTCGAAAAACGCTTAGGTTAAGTTTCAGAGTTGCTTCTAATGTACCAAAGCTGGACTTAGACATAATTTCACTCTCACAACATTATGGCTGGTTGGAGACAGTCCGAACCACAAGTACCGGGTCCATGGTTCTGGGCGTATACTGGGGGGACGGGGACGACTCCCATTAACCCCTGACTATACCGGGGATATGCTTATCACAATGCCTTTCTGGTCTGTGCTGAAGCAGGGCATTCTGGCAGCCAAGTGGCTTGACCTTTATTAGTGAGCCTGGTTTCCCCCTCTCAGAACTACAGACTTAGAAATCGCCAACTCATATACAGTGCATAAAATATATTTATATATATACCCTTATACACCATTTTAATAAAAAATATCACAAAATTCTTCTAAGTCCCTCGGGAAGAGTGAAAGACGCGCACGTTCATTTTCAGAGCTACTAGACCTTCCTATAAGAAGTTAGCCAATAGGTAGCTTCGAAAAACGCTTAGGTTAAGTTTCAGAGTTGCTTCTAATGTACCAAAGCTGGACTTAGACATAATTTCACTCTCACAACATTATGGCTGGTTGGAGACAGTCCGAACCACAAGTACCGGGTCCATGGTTCTGGGCGTATACTGGGGGGACGGGGACGACTCCCATTATTCCCTGACTATACCGGGGATACGCTTATCACAATGCCTTTCTGGTCTGTGCTGAAGCAGGGCATTCTGGCAGCCAAGTGGCTTGACCTTTATTAGTGAGCCTGGTTACCCCCTCTCGGAACTACAGACTTAGAAATCGCCAGCTCATATACAGTGCATAAAATATATTTATATATATACCCTTATACACCATTTTAATAAAAAATATCACAAAATTCTTCTAAGTCCCTCGGGAAGAGTGAAAGACGCGCACGTTCATTTTCAGAGCTCCTAGACCTTCCTATAAGAAGTTAGCCAAAAAGTAGCTTCGAAAAACGCTTAGGTTAAGTTTCAGAGTTGCTTCTAATGTACCAAAGCTGGACTTAGACATAATTTCACTCTCACAACATTATGGCTGGTTGGAGACAGTCCGAACCACAAGTACCGGGTCCATGGTTCTGGGCGTATACTGGGGGGACGGGGACGACTCCCATTAACCCCTGACTATACCGGGGATACGCTTATCACAATGCCTTTCTGGTCTGTGCTGAAGCAGGGCTTTCTGGAAGCCAAGTGGCTTGACCTTTATTAGTGAGCATGGTTACCGCCTCTCGGAACCACAGACTTAGAAATCGCCAGCTCATATACAGTGCATAAAATATATTTATATATATACCCTTATACACCATTTTAATAAAAAATATCACAAAATTCTTCTAAGTCCCTCGGGAAGAGTGAAAGATGCGCACGTTCATTTTCAGAGCTCCTAGACCCTCCTATAAGAAGTTATCCAAAAAGTAGCTTCGAAAAATGCTTAGGTTAAGTTTCAGAGTTGCTTCTAATGTACCAAAGCTGGACTTAGACATAATTTCACTCTCACAACATTATGGCTGGTTGGAGACAGTCCGAACCACAAATACCGGGTCCATGGTTCTGGGCATATATTGGGGGGACGGGGACGACTCCCATTAACCCCTGACTATATCGGGGATACGCGTATCACAATGCCTTACTGGTCTGTGCTGAAGCAGGGCATTCTGGCAGCCAAGTGGCTTGACCTTTATTAGTGAGCCTGGTTACCCCCTCTCGGAACCACAGACTTAGAAATCGCCAGCTCATATACAGTGCATAAAATATATTTATATATATACCCTTATACACCATTTTAATAAAAAATATCACAAAATTCTTCAAAGTCCCTCGGGAAGAGTGAAAGACGCGCACGTTCATTTTCAGAGCTCCTAGACCTTCCTATAAGAAGTTAGCCAAAAAGTAGCTTCGAAAAACGCTTAGGTTAAGTTTCAGAGTTGCTTCAATGTACCAAAGCTGGACTTAGACATAATTTCACTCTCACAACATTATGGCTGGTTGGAGACAGTCCGAACCACAAGTACCGGGTCCATGGTTCTGGGCGTATACTGGGGGGACGGGGGGGACTCCCATTAACCCCTGACAATACCGGGGATACGCTTATCACAATGCCTTTCTGGTCTGTGCTGAAGCAGGGCATTCTGGCAGCCAAGTGGCTTGACCTTTATTAGTGAGCCTGGTTACCCCCTCTCGGAACCACAGACTTAGAAATCGCCAGCTCATATACAGTGCATAAAATATATTTATATATATACAGTACCCTTATACACCATTTTAATAAAAAATATCACAAAATTCTTCTAAGTCCCTCGGGAAGAGTGAAAGACGCGCACGTTCATTTTCAGAGCTACTAGACCTTCCTATAAGAAGTTAGCCAAAAGGTAGCTTCGAAAAACGCTTAGGTTAAGTTTCAGAGTTGCTTCTAATGTACCAAAGCTGGACTTAGACATAATTTCACTCTCACAACATTATGGCTGGTTGGAGACAGTCCGAACCACAAGTACCGGGTCCATGGTTCTGGGCGTATACTGGGGGGACGGGGACGACTCCCATTAACCCCTGACTATACCGGGGATACGCTTATCACAATGCCTTTCTGGTCTGTGCTGAAGCAGGGCTTTCTGGAAGCCAAGTGGCTTGACCTTTATTAGTGAGCATGGTTACCGCCTCTCGGAACCACAGACTTAGAAATCGCCAGCTCATATACAGTGCATAAAATATATTTATATATATACCCTTATACACCATTTTAATAAAAAATATCACAAAATTCTTCTAAGTCCCTCGGGAAGAGTGAAAGACGCGCACGTTCATTTTCAGAGCTCCTAGACCTTCCTATAAGAAGTTAGCCAAAAAGTAGCTTCGAAAAACGCTTAGGTTAAGTTTCAGAGTTGCTTCAATGTACCAAAGCTGGACTTAGACATAATTTCACTCTCACAACATTATGGCTGGTTGGAGACAGTCCGAACCACAAGTACCGGGTCCATGGTTCTGGGCGTATACTGGGGGGACGGGGGGGACTCCCATTAACCCCTGACTATACCGGGGATACGCTTATCACAATGCCTTTCTGGTCTGTGCTGAAGCAGGGCATTCTGGCAGCCAAGTGGCTTGACCTTTATTAGTGAGCCTGGTTACCCCCTCTCGGAACTACAGACTTAGAAATCGCCAGCTCATATACAGTGCATAAAATATATTTATATATATATACCCTTATACACCATTTTAATAAAAAATATCACAAAATTCTTCTAAGTCCCTCGGGAAGAGTGAAAGACGCGCACGTTCATTTTCAGAGCTCCTAGACCTTCCTATAAGAAGTTAGCCAAAAAGCAGCTTCGAAAAACGCTTAGGTTAAGTTTCAGAGTTGCTTCTAATGTACCAAAGCTGGACTTAGACATAATTTCACTCTCACAACATTATGGCTGGTTGGAGACAGTCTGAACCACAAGTACCGGGTCCATGGTTCTGGGCGTATACTGGGGGGACGGGGACGACTCCCATTAACCCCTGACTATACCGGGGATACGCTTATCACAATGCCTTTCTGGTCTGTGCTGAAGCAGGGCTTTCTGGAAGCCAAGTGGCTTGACCTTTATTAGTGAGCATGGTTACCGCCTCTCGGAACCACAGACTTAGAAATCGCCAGCTCATATACAGTGCATAAAATATATTTATATATATACCCTTATACACCATTTTAATAAAAAATATCACAAAATTCTTCTAAGTCCCTCGGGAAGAGTGAAAGATGCGCACGTTCATTTTCAGAGCTCCTAGACCCTCCTATAAGAAGTTATCCAAAAAGTAGCTTCGAAAAATGCTTAGGTTAAGTTTCAGAGTTGCTTCTAATGTACCAAAGCTGGACTTAGACATAATTTCACTCTCACAACATTATGGCTGGTTGGAGACAGTCCGAACCACAAATACCGGGTCCATGGTTCTGGGCATATATTGGGGGGACGGGGACGACTCCCATTAACCCCTGACTATATCGGGGATACGCGTATCACAATGCCTTACTGGTCTGTGCTGAAGCAGGGCATTCTGGCAGCCAAGTGGCTTGACCTTTATTAGTGAGCCTGGTTACCCCCTCTCGGAGCCACAGACTTAGAAATCGCCAGCTCATATACAGTGCATAAAATATATTTATATATATACCCTTATACACCATTTTAATAAAAAATATCACAAAATTCTTCAAAGTCCCTCGGGAAGAGTGAAAGACGCGCACGTTCATTTTCAGAGCTCCTAGACCTTCCTATAAGAAGTTAGCCAAAAAGTAGCTTCGAAAAACGCTTAGGTTAAGTTTCAGAGTTGCTTCAATGTACCAAAGCTGGACTTAGACATAATTTCACTCTCACAACATTATGGCTGGTTGGAGACAATCCGAACCACAAGTACCGGGTCCATGGTTCTGGGCGTATACTGGGGGGACGGGGGGGACTCCCATTAACCCCTGACTATACCGGGGATACGCTTATCACAATGCCTTTCTGGTCTGTGCTGAAGCAGGGCATTCTGGCAGCCAAGTGGCTTGACCTTTATTAGTGAGCCTGGTTACCCCCTCTCGGAACCACAGACTTAGAAATCGCCAGCTCATATACAGTGCATAAAATATATTTATATATATACCCTTATACACCATTTTAATATAAAATATCACAAAATTCTTCTAAGTCCCTCGGGAAGAGTGAAAGACGCGCACGTTCATTTTCAGAGCTACTAGACCTTCCTATAAGAAGTTAGCCAAAAGGTAGCTTCGAAAAACGCTTAGGTTAAGTTTCAGAGTTGCTTCTAATGTACCAAAGCTGGACTTAGACATAATTTCACTCTCACAACATTATGGCTGGTTGGAGACAGTCCGAACCACAAGTACCGGGTCCATGGTTCTGGGCGTATACTGGGGGGACGGGGACGACTCCCATTAACCCCTGACTATACCGGGGATATGCTTATCACAATGCCTTTCTGGTCTGTGCTGAAGCAGGGCATTCTGGCAGCCAAGTGGCTTGACCTTTATTAGTGAGCCTGGTTACCCCCTCTCAGAACTACAGACTTAGAAATCGCCAACTCATATACAGTGCATAAAATATATTTATATATATACCCTTATACACCATTTTAATAAAAAATATCACAAAATTCTTCTAAGTCCCTCGGGAAGAGTGAAAGACGCGCACGTTCATTTTCAGAGCTCCTAGACCTTCCTATAAGAAGTTAGCCAAAAAGTAGCTTCGAAAAACGCTTAGGTTAAGTTTCAGAGTTGCTTCTAATGTACCAAAGCTGGACTTAGACATAATTTCACTCTCACAACATTATGGCTGGTTGGAGACAGTCCGAACCACAAGTACCGGGTCCATGGTTCTGGGCGTATACTGGGGGGACGGGGACGACTCCCATTAACCCCTGACTATACCGGGGATACGCTTATCACAATGCCTTTCTGGTCTGTGCTGAAGCAGGGCTTTCTGGAAGCCAAGTGGCTTGACCTTTATTAGTGAGCATGGTTACCGCCTCTCGGAACCACAGACTTAGAAATCGCCAGCTCATATACAGTGCATAAAATATATTTATATATATACCCTTATACACCATTTTAATAAAAAATATCACAAAATTCTTCTAAGTCCCTCGGGAAGAGTGAAAGATGCGCACGTTCATTTTCAGAGCTCCTAGACCCTCCTATAAGAAGTTATCCAAAAAGTAGCTTCGAAAAATGCTTAGGTTAAGTTTCAGAGTTGCTTCTAATGTACCAAAGCTGGACTTAGACATAATTTCACTCTCACAACATTATGGCTGGTTGGAGACAGTCCGAACCACAAATACCGGGTCCATGGTTCTGGGCATATATTGGGGGGACGGGGACGACTCCCATTAACCCCTGACTATATCGGGGATACGCGTATCACAATGCCTTACTGGTCTGTGCTGAAGCAGGGCATTCTGGCAGCCAAGTGGCTTGACCTTTATTAGTGAGCCTGGTTACCCCCTCTCGGAACCACAGACTTAGAAATCGCCAGCTCATATACAGTGCATAAAATATATTTATATATATACCCTTATACACCATTTTAATAAAAAATATCACAAAATTCTTCAAAGTCCCTCGGGAAGAGTGAAAGACGCGCACGTTCATTTTCAGAGCTCCTAGACCTTCCTATAAGAAGTTAGCCAAAAAGTAGCTTCGAAAAACGCTTAGGTTAAGTTTCAGAGTTGCTTCAATGTACCAAAGCTGGACTTAGACATAATTTCACTCTCACAACATTATGGCTGGTTGGAGACAGTCCGAACCACAAGTACCGGGTCCATGGTTCTGGGCGTATACTGGGGGGACGGGGGGGACTCCCATTAACCCCTGACAATACCGGGGATACGCTTATCACAATGCCTTTCTGGTCTGTGCTGAAGCAGGGCATTCTGGCAGCCAAGTGGCTTGACCTTTATTAGTGAGCCTGGTTACCCCCTCTCGGAACCACAGACTTAGAAATCGCCAGCTCATATACAGTGCATAAAATATATTTATATATATACAGTACCCTTATACACCATTTTAATAAAAAATATCACAAAATTCTTCTAAGTCCCTCGGGAAGAGTGAAAGACGCGCACGTTCATTTTCAGAGCTACTAGACCTTCCTATAAGAAGTTAGCCAAAAGGTAGCTTCGAAAAACGCTTAGGTTAAGTTTCAGAGTTGCTTCTAATGTACCAAAGCTGGACTTAGACATAATTTCACTCTCACAACATTATGGCTGGTTGGAGACAGTCCGAACCACAAGTACCGGGTCCATGGTTCTGGGCGTATACTGGGGGGACGGGGACGACTCCCATTAACCCCTGACTATACCGGGGATACGCTTATCACAATGCCTTTCTGGTCTGTGCTGAAGCAGGGCTTTCTGGAAGCCAAGTGGCTTGACCTTTATTAGTGAGCATGGTTACCGCCTCTCGGAACCACAGACTTAGAAATCGCCAGCTCATATACAGTGCATAAAATATATTTATATATATACCCTTATACACCATTTTAATAAAAAATATCACAAAATTCTTCTAAGTCCCTCGGGAAGAGTGAAAGACGCGCACGTTCATTTTCAGAGCTCCTAGACCTTCCTATAAGAAGTTAGCCAAAAAGTAGCTTCGAAAAACGCTTAGGTTAAGTTTCAGAGTTGCTTCAATGTACCAAAGCTGGACTTAGACATAATTTCACTCTCACAACATTATGGCTGGTTGGAGACAGTCCGAACCACAAGTACCGGGTCCATGGTTCTGGGCGTATACTGGGGGGACGGGGGGGACTCCCATTAACCCCTGACTATACCGGGGATACGCTTATCACAATGCCTTTCTGGTCTGTGCTGAAGCAGGGCATTCTGGCAGCCAAGTGGCTTGACCTTTATTAGTGAGCCTGGTTACCCCCTCTCGGAACCACAGACTTAGAAATCGCCAGCTCATATACAGTGCATAAAATATATTTATATATATACAGTACCCTTATACACCATTTTAATAAAAAATATCACAAAATTCTTCTAAGTCCCTCGGGAAGAGTGAAAGACGCGCACGTTCATTTTCAGAGCTACTAGACCTTCCTATAAGAAGTTAGCCAAAAGGTAGCTTCGAAAAACGCTTAGGTTAAGTTTCAGAGTTGCTTCTAATGTACCAAAGCTGGACTTAGATATAATTTCACTCTCACAACATTATGGCTGGTTGGAGACAGTCCGAACCACAAGTACCGGGTCCATGGTTCTGGGCGTATACTGGGGGGACGGGGACGACTCCCATTAACCCCTGACTATACCGGGGATACGCTTATCACAATGCCTTTCTGGTCTGTGCTGAAGCAGGGCATTCTGGCAGCCAAGTGGCTTGACCTTTATTAGTGAGCCTGGTTACCCCCTCTCGGAACTACAGACTTAGAAATCGCCAGCTCATATACAGTGCATAAAATATATTTATATATATATACCCTTATACACCATTTTAATAAAAAATATCACAAAATTCTTCTAAGTCCCTCGGGAAGAGTGAAAGACGCGCACGTTCATTTTCAGAGCTCCTAGACCTTCCTATAAGAAGTTAGCCAAAAAGTAGCTTCGAAAAACGCTTAGGTTAAGTTTCAGAGTTGCTTCTAATGTACCAAAGCTGGACTTAGACATAATTTCACTCTCACAACATTATGGCTGGTTGGAGACAGTCTGAACCACAAGTACCGGGTCCATGGTTCTGGGCGTATACTGGGGGGACGGGGACGACTCCCATTAACCCCTGACTATACCGGGGATACGCTTATCACAATGCCTTTCTGGTCTGTGCTGAAGCAGGGCTTTCTGGAAGCCAAGTGGCTTGACCTTTATTAGTGAGCATGGTTACCGCCTCTCGGAACCACAGACTTAGAAATCGCCAGCTCATATACAGTGCATAAAATATATTTATATATATACCCTTATACACCATTTTAATAAAAAATATCACAAAATTCTTCTAAGTCCCTCGGGAAGAGTGAAAGATGCGCACGTTCATTTTCAGAGCTCCTAGACCCTCCTATAAGAAGTTATCCAAAAAGTAGCTTCGAAAAATGCTTAGGTTAAGTTTCAGAGTTGCTTCTAATGTACCAAAGCTGGACTTAGACATAATTTCACTCTCACAACATTATGGCTGGTTGGAGACAGTCCGAACCACAAATACCGGGTCCATGGTTCTGGGCATATATTGGGGGGACGGGGACGACTCCCATTAACCCCTGACTATATCGGGGATACGCGTATCACAATGCCTTACTGGTCTGTGCTGAAGCAGGGCATTCTGGCAGCCAAGTGGCTTGACCTTTATTAGTGAGCCTGGTTACCCCCTCTCGGAGCCACAGACTTAGAAATCGCCAGCTCATATACAGTGCATAAAATATATTTATATATATACCCTTATACACCATTTTAATAAAAAATATCACAAAATTCTTCAAAGTCCCTCGGGAAGAGTGAAAGACGCGCACGTTCATTTTCAGAGCTCCTAGACCTTCCTATAAGAAGTTAGCCAAAAAGTAGCTTCGAAAAACGCTTAGGTTAAGTTTCAGAGTTGCTTCAATGTACCAAAGCTGGACTTAGACATAATTTCACTCTCACAACATTATGGCTGGTTGGAGACAATCCGAACCACAAGTACCGGGTCCATGGTTCTGGGCGTATACTGGGGGGACGGGGGGGACTCCCATTAACCCCTGACTATACCGGGGATACGCTTATCACAATGCCTTTCTGGTCTGTGCTGAAGCAGGGCATTCTGGCAGCCAAGTGGCTTGACCTTTATTAGTGAGCCTGGTTACCCCCTCTCGGAACCACAGACTTAGAAATCGCCAGCTCATATACAGTGCATAAAATATATTTATATATATACCCTTATACACCATTTTAATATAAAATATCACAAAATTCTTCTAAGTCCCTCGGGAAGAGTGAAAGACGCGCACGTTCATTTTCAGAGCTACTAGACCTTCCTATAAGAAGTTAGCCAAAAGGTAGCTTCGAAAAACGCTTAGGTTAAGTTTCAGAGTTGCTTCTAATGTACCAAAGCTGGACTTAGACATAATTTCACTCTCACAACATTATGGCTGGTTGGAGACAGTCCGAACCACAAGTACCGGGTCCATGGTTCTGGGCGTATACTGGGGGGACGGGGACGACTCCCATTAACCCCTGACTATACCGGGGATATGCTTATCACAATGCCTTTCTGGTCTGTGCTGAAGCAGGGCATTCTGGCCGCCAAGTGGCTTGACCTTTATTAGTGAGCCTGGTTACCCCCTCTCAGAACTACAGACTTAGAAATCGCCAACTCATATACAGTGCATAAAATATATTTATATATATACCCTTATACACCATTTTAATAAAAAATATCACAAAATTCTTCTAAGTCCCTCGGGAAGAGTGAAAGACGCGCACGTTCATTTTCAGAGCTCCTAGACCTTCCTATAAGAAGTTAGCCAAAAAGTAGCTTCGAAAAACGCTTAGGTTAAGTTTCAGAGTTGCTTCTAATGTACCAAAGCTGGACTTAGACATAATTTCACTCTCACAACATTATGGCTGGTTGGAGACAGTCCGAACCACAAGTACCGGGTCCATGGTTCTGGGCGTATACTGGGGGGACGGGGACGACTCCCATTAACCCCTGACTATACCGGGGATACGCTTATCACAATGCCTTTCTGGTCTGTGCTGAAGCAGGGCTTTCTGGAAGCCAAGTGGCTTGACCTTTATTAGTGAGCATGGTTACCGCCTCTCGGAACCACAGACTTAGAAATCGCCAGCTCATATACAGTGCATAAAATATATTTATATATATACCCTTATACACCATTTTAATAAAAAATATCACAAAATTCTTCTAAGTCCCTCGGGAAGAGTGAAAGATGCGCACGTTCATTTTCAGAGCTCCTAGACCCTCCTTTAAGAAGTTATCCTAAAAGTAGCTTCGAAAAATGCTTAGGTTAAGTTTCAGAGTTGCTTCTAATGTACCAAAGCTGGACTTAGACATAATTTCACTCTCACAACATTATGGCTGGTTGGAGACAGTCCGAACCACAAATACCGGGTCCATGGTTCTGGGCATATATTGGGGGGACGGGGACGACTCCCATTAACCCCTGACTATATCGGGGATACGCGTATCACAATGCCTTACTGGTCTGTGCTGAAGCAGGGCATTCTGGCAGCCAAGTGGCTTGACCTTTATTAGTGAGCCTGGTTACCCCCTCTCGGAGCCACAGACTTAGAAATCGCCAGCTCATATACAGTGCATAAAATATATTTATATATATACCCTTATACACCATTTTAATAAAAAATATCACAAAATTCTTCAAAGTCCCTCGGGAAGAGTGAAAGACGCGCACGTTCATTTTCAGAGCTCCTAGACCTTCCTATAAGAAGTTAGCCAAAAAGTAGCTTCGAAAAACGCTTAGGTTAAGTTTCAGAGTTGCTTCAATGTACCAAAGCTGGACTTAGACATAATTTCACTCTCACAACATTATGGCTGGTTGGAGACAATCCGAACCACAAGTACCGGGTCCATGGTTCTGGGCGTATACTGGGGGGACGGGGGGGACTCCCATTAACCCCTGACTATACCGGGGATACGCTTATCACAATGCCTTTCTGGTCTGTGCTGAAGCAGGGCATTCTGGCAGCCAAGTGGCTTGACCTTTATTAGTGAGCCTGGTTACCCCCTCTCGGAACCACAGACTTAGAAATCGCCAGCTCATATACAGTGCATAAAATATATTTATATATATACCCTTATACACCATTTTAATATAAAATATCACAAAATTCTTCTAAGTCCCTCGGGAAGAGTGAAAGACGCGCACGTTCATTTTCAGAGCTACTAGACCTTCCTATAAGAAGTTAGCCAAAAGGTAGCTTCGAAAAAAGCTTAGGTTAAGTTTCAGAGTTGCTTCTAATGTACCAAAGCTGGACTTAGACATAATTTCACTCTCACAACATTATGGCTGGTTGGAGACAGTCCGAACCACAAGTACCGGGTCCATGGTTCTGGGCGTATACTGGGGGGACGGGGACGACTCCCATTAACCCCTGACTATACCGGGGATATGCTTATCACAATGCCTTTCTGGTCTGTGCTGAAGCAGGGCATTCTGGCAGCCAAGTGGCTTGACCTTTATTAGTGAGCCTGGTTACCCCCTCTCAGAACTACAGACTTAGAAATCGCCAACTCATATACAGTGCATAAAATATATTTATATATATACCCTTATACACCATTTTAATAAAAAATATCACAAAATTCTTCTAAGTCCCTCGGGAAGAGTGAAAGACGCGCACGTTCATTTTCAGAGCTACTAGACCTTCCTATAAGAAGTTAGCCAAAAGGTAGCTTCGAAAAACGCTTAGGTTAAGTTTCAGAGTTGCTTCTAATGTACCAAAGCTGGACTTAGACATAATTTCACTCTCACAACATTATGGCTGGTTGGAGACAGTCCGAACCACAAGTACCGGGTCCATGGTTCTGGGCGTATACTGGGGGGACGGGGACGACTACCATTAACCCCTGACTATACCGGGGATACGCTTATCACAATGCCTTTCTGGTCTGTGCTGAAGCAGGGCATTCTGGCAGCCAAGTGGCTTGACCTTTATTAGTGAGCCTGGTTACCCCCTCTCGGAACTACAGACTTAGAAATCGCCAGCTCATATACAGTGCATAAAATATATTTATATATATACCCTTATACACCATTTTAATAAAAAATATCACAAAATTCTTCTAAGTCCATCGGGAAGAGTGAAAGACGCGCACGTTCATTTTCAGAGCTCCTAGACCTTCCTATAAGAAGTTAGCCAAAAAGTAGCTTCGAAAAAGCTTAGGTTAAGTTTCAGAGTTGCTTCTAATGTACCAAAGCTGGACTTAGACATAATTTCACTCTCACAACATTATGGCTGGTTGGAGACAGTCCGAACCACAAGTACCGGGTCCATGGTTCTGGGCGTATACTGGGGGGACGGGGACGACTCCCATTAACCCCTGACTATACCGGGGATACGCTTATCACAATGCCTTTCTGGTCTGTGCTGAAGCAGGGCTTTCTGGAAGCCAAGTGGCTTGACCTTTATTAGTGAGCATGGTTACCGCCTCTCGGAACCACAGACTTAGAAATCGCCAGCTCATATACAGTGCATAAAATATATTTATATATATACCCTTATACACCATTTTAATAAAAAATATCACAAAATTCTTCTAAGTCCCTCGGGAAGAGTGAAAGATGCGCACGTTCATTTTCAGAGCTCCTAGACCCTCCTATAAGAAGTTATCCAAAAAGTAGCTTCGAAAAATGCTTAGGTTAAGTTTCAGAGTTGCTTCTAATGTACCAAAGCTGGACTTAGACATAATTTCACTCTCACAACATTATGGCTGGTTGGAGACAGTCCGAACCACAAATACCGGGTCCATGGTTCTGGGCGTATACTGGGGGGACGGGGGGGACTCCCATTAACCCCTGACTATACCGGGGATACGCTTATCACAATGCCTTTCTGGTCTGTGCTGAAGCAGGGCATTCTGGCAGCCAAGTGGCTTGACCTTTATTAGTGAGCCTGGTTACCCCCTCTCGGAACTACAGACTTAGAAATCGCCAACTCATATACAGTGCATAAAATATATTTATATATACTGTATACCCTTACTGTATACACCATTTTAATAAAAAATATCACAAAATTCTTCTAAGTCCCTCGGGAAGAGTGAAAAACGCGCACGTTCATTTTCAGAGCTCCTAGACCTTCCTATAAGAAGTTAGCCAAAAAGTAGCTTCGAAAAACGCTTAGGTTAAGTTTCAGAGTTGCTTCTAATGTACCAAAGCTGGACTTAGGCATAATTTCACTCTCACAACATTATGGCTGGTTGGAGACAGTCCGAACCACAAGTACCGGGTCCATGGTTCTGGGCGTATACTGGGAGGACGGGGACGACTCCCATTAACCCCTGATTATACCGGGGATACGCTTATCACAATGCCTTTCTGGTCTGTGCTGAAGCAGGGCATTCTGGCAGCCAAGTGGCTTGACCTTTATTAGTGAGCCTGGTTACCCCCTCTCGGAACCACAGACTTAGAAATCGCCAGCTCATATACAGTGCATAAAATATATTTATATATATATACCATTTTAATAAAAAAAATCACAAAATTCTTCTAAGTCCCTCGGGAAGAGTGAAAGACGCGCACGTTCATTTTCAGAGCTCCTAGACCTTCCTATAAGAAGTTAGCCAAAAAGTAGCTTTGAAAAACGCTTAGGTTAAGTTTCAGAGTTGCTTCTAATGTACCAAAGCTGGACTTAGACATAATTTCACTCTCACAACATTATGGCTGGTTGGAGACAGTCCGAACCACAAGTACCGGGTCCATGGTTCTGGGCGTATACTGGGGGGACGGGGACGACTCCCATTAACCCCTGACTATACCGGGGATACGCTTATCACAATGCCTTTCTGGTCTGTGCTGAAGCAGGGCATTCTGGCAGCCAAGTGGCTTGACCTTTATTAGTGAGCCTGGTTACCCCCTCTCGGAACTACAGACTTAGAAATCGCCAGCTCATATACAGTGCATAAAATATATTTATATATATACCCTTATACACCATTTTAATAAAAAATATCACAAAATTCTTCTACTGTAAGTCCCTCGGGAAGAGTGAAAGACGCGCACGTTCATTTTCAGAGCTCCTAGACCTTCCTATAAGAAGTTAGCCAAAAAGTAGCTTCGAAAAACGCTTAGGTTAAGTTTCAGAGTTTCTTCTAATGTACCAAAGCTGGACTTAGACATAATTTCACTCTCACAACATTATGGCTGGTTGGAGACAGTCCGAACCACAAGTACCGGGTCCATGGTTCTGGGCGTATACTGGGGGGACGGGGATGACTCCCATTAACCCCTGACTATACCGGGGATACGCTTATCACAATGCCTTTCTGGTCTGTGCTGAAGCAGGGCTTTCTGGAAGCCAAGTGGCTTGACCTTTATTAGTGAGCCTGGTTACCCCCTCTCGGAACCACAGACTTAGAAATCGCCAGCTCATATACAGTGCATAAAATATATTTATATACTTTATATACCCTTATACACCATTTTAATAAAAAATATCACAAAATTCTTCAAAGTCCCTCGGGAAGAGTGAAAGACGCGCACGTTCATTTTCAGAGCTCCTAGACCTTCCTATAAGAAGTTAGCCAAAAAGTAGCTTCGAAAAACGCTTAGGTTAAGTTTCAGAGTTGCTTCTAATCTACCAAAGCTGGACTTAGACATAATTTCACTCTCACAACATTATGGCTGGTTGGAGACAGTCCGAACCACAAGTACCGGGTCCATGGTTCTGGGCGTATACTGGGGGGACGGGGACGACTCCCATTAACCCCTGACTATACCGGGGATACGCTTATCACAATGCCTTTCTGGTCTGTGCTGAAGCAGGGCTTTCTGGAAGCCAAGTGGCTTGACCTTTATTAGTGAGCCTGGTTACCCCCTCTCGGAACCACAGACTTAGAAATCGCCAGCTCATATACAGTGCATAAAATATATTTATATATATACCCTTATACACCATTTTAATAAAAAATATCACAAAATTCTTCTAAGTCCCTGGGGAAGAGTGAAAGACGCGCACGTTCATTTTCAGAGCTCCTAGACCTTCCTATAAGAAGTTAGCCAAAAAGTAGCTTCGAAAAATGCTTAGGTTAAGTTTCAGAGTTGCTTCAATGTACCAAAGCTGGACTTAGACATAATTTCACTCTCACAACATTATGGCTGGTTGGAGACAGTCCGAACCACAAGTACCGGGTCCATGGTTCTGGGCGTATACTGGGGGGACGGGGGGGACTCCCATTAACCCCTGATTATACCGGGGATACGCTTATCACAATGCCTTTCTGGTCTGTGCTGAAGCAGGGCATTCTGGCAGCCAAGTGGCTTGACCTTTATTAGTGAGCCTGGTTACCCCCTCTCGGAACCACAGACTTAGAAATCGCCAGCTCATATACAGTGCATAAAATATATTTATATATATACCCTTATACACCATTTTAATAAAAAAAATCACAAAATTCTTCTAAGTCCCTCGGGAAGAGTGAAAGACGCGCACGTTCATTTTCAGAGCTCCTAGACCTTCCTATAAGAAGTTAGCCAAAAAGTAGCTTCGAAAAACGCTTAGGTTAAGTTTCAGAGTTGCTTCTAATGTACCAAAGCTGGACTTAGACATAATTTCACTCTCACAACATTATGGCTGGTTGGAGACAGTCCGAACCACAAGTACCGGGTCCATGGTTCTGGGCGTATACTGGGGGGACGGGGACGACTACCATTAACCCCTGACTATACCGGGGATACGCTTATCACAATGCCTTTCTGGTCTGTGCTGAAGCAGGGCATTCTGGCAGCCAAGTGGCTTGACCTTTATTAGTGAGCCTGGTTACCCCCTCTCGGAACTACAGACTTAGAAATCGCCAGCTCATATACAGTGCATAAAATATATTTATATATATACCCTTATACACCATTTTAATAAAAAATATCACAAAATTCTTCTAAGTCCATCGGGAAGAGTGAAAGACGCGCACGTTCATTTTCAGAGCTCCTAGACCTTCCTATAAGAAGTTAGCCAAAAAGTAGCTTCGAAAAAGCTTAGGTTAAGTTTCAGAGTTGCTTCTAATGTACCAAAGCTGGACTTAGACATAATTTCACTCTCACAACATTATGGCTGGTTGGAGACAGTCCGAACCACAAGTACCGGGTCCATGGTTCTGGGCGTATACTGGGGGGACGGGGACGACTCCCATTAACCCCTGACTATACCGGGGATACGCTTATCACAATGCCTTTCTGGTCTGTGCTGAAGCAGGGCTTTCTGGAAGCCAAGTGGCTTGACCTTTATTAGTGAGCATGGTTACCGCCTCTCGGAACCACAGACTTAGAAATCGCCAGCTCATATACAGTGCATAAAATATATTTATATATATACCCTTATACACCATTTTAATAAAAAATATCACAAAATTCTTCTAAGTCCCTCGGGAAGAGTGAAAGATGCGCACGTTCATTTTCAGAGCTCCTAGACCCTCCTATAAGAAGTTATCCAAAAAGTAGCTTCGAAAAATGCTTAGGTTAAGTTTCAGAGTTGCTTCTAATGTACCAAAGCTGGACTTAGACATAATTTCACTCTCACAACATTATGGCTGGTTGGAGACAGTCCGAACCACAAATACCGGGTCCATGGTTCTGGGCGTATACTGGGGGGACGGGGGGGACTCCCATTAACCCCTGACTATACCGGGGATACGCTTATCACAATGCCTTTCTGGTCTGTGCTGAAGCAGGGCATTCTGGCAGCCAAGTGGCTTGACCTTTATTAGTGAGCCTGGTTACCCCCTCTCGGAACTTCAGACTTAGAAATCGCCAACTCATATACAGTGCATAAAATATATTTATATATACTGTATACCCTTACTGTATACACCATTTTAATAAAAAATATCACAAAATTCTTCTAAGTCCCTCGGGAAGAGTGAAAAACGCGCACGTTCATTTTCAGAGCTCCTAGACCTTCCTATAAGAAGTTAGCCAAAAAGTAGCTTCGAAAAACGCTTAGGTTAAGTTTCAGAGTTGCTTCTAATGTACCAAAGCTGGACTTAGGCATAATTTCACTCTCACAACATTATGGCTGGTTGGAGACAGTCCGAACCACAAGTACCGGGTCCATGGTTCTGGGCGTATACTGGGAGGACGGGGACGACTCCCATTAACCCCTGATTATACCGGGGATACGCTTATCACAATGCCTTTCTGGTCTGTGCTGAAGCAGGGCATTCTGGCAGCCAAGTGGCTTGACCTTTATTAGTGAGCCTGGTTACCCCCTCTCGGAACCACAGACTTAGAAATCGCCAGCTCATATACAGTGCATAAAATATATTTATATATATATACCATTTTAATAAAAAAAATCACAAAATTCTTCTAAGTCCCTCGGGAAGAGTGAAAGACGCGCACGTTCATTTTCAGAGCTCCTAGACCTTCCTATAAGAAGTTAGCCAAAAAGTAGCTTTGAAAAACGCTTAGGTTAAGTTTCAGAGTTGCTTCTAATGTACCAAAGCTGGACTTAGACATAATTTCACTCTCACAACATTATGGCTGGTTGGAGACAGTCCGAACCACAAGTACCGGGTCCATGGTTCTGGGCGTATACTGGGGGGACGGGGACGACTCCCATTAACCCCTGACTATACCGGGGATACGCTTATCACAATGCCTTTCTGGTCTGTGCTGAAGCAGGGCATTCTGGCAGCCAAGTGGCTTGACCTTTATTAGTGAGCCTGGTTACCCCCTCTCGGAACTACAGACTTAGAAATCGCCAGCTCATATACAGTGCATAAAATATATTTATATATATACCCTTATACACCATTTTAATAAAAAATATCACAAAATTCTTCTACTGTAAGTCCCTCGGGAAGAGTGAAAGACGCGCACGTTCATTTTCAGAGCTCCTAGACCTTCCTATAAGAAGTTAGCCAAAAAGTAGCTTCGAAAAACGCTTAGGTTAAGTTTCAGAGTTTCTTCTAATGTACCAAAGCTGGACTTAGACATAATTTCACTCTCACAACATTATGGCTGGTTGGAGACAGTCCGAACCACAAGTACCGGGTCCATGGTTCTGGGCGTATACTGGGGGGACGGGGATGACTCCCATTAACCCCTGACTATACCGGGGATACGCTTATCACAATGCCTTTCTGGTCTGTGCTGAAGCAGGGCTTTCTGGAAGCCAAGTGGCTTGACCTTTATTAGTGAGCCTGGTTACCCCCTCTCGGAACCACAGACTTAGAAATCGCCAGCTCATATACAGTGCATAAAATATATTTATATACTTTATATACCCTTATACACCATTTTAATAAAAAATATCACAAAATTCTTCAAAGTCCCTCGGGAAGAGTGAAAGACGCGCACGTTCATTTTCAGAGCTCCTAGACCTTCCTATAAGAAGTTAGCCAAAAAGTAGCTTCGAAAAACGCTTAGGTTAAGTTTCAGAGTTGCTTCTAATCTACCAAAGCTGGACTTAGACATAATTTCACTCTCACAACATTATGGCTGGTTGGAGACAGTCCGAACCACAAGTACCGGGTCCATGGTTCTGGGCGTATACTGGGGGGACGGGGACGACTCCCATTAACCCCTGACTATACCGGGGATACGCTTATCACAATGCCTTTCTGGTCTGTGCTGAAGCAGGGCTTTCTGGAAGCCAAGTGGCTTGACCTTTATTAGTGAGCCTGGTTACCCCCTCTCGGAACCACAGACTTAGAAATCGCCAGCTCATATACAGTGCATAAAATATATTTATATATATACCCTTATACACCATTTTAATAAAAAATATCACAAAATTCTTCTAAGTCCCTGGGGAAGAGTGAAAGACGCGCACGTTCATTTTCAGAGCTCCTAGACCTTCCTATAAGAAGTTAGCCAAAAAGTAGCTTCGAAAAATGCTTAGGTTAAGTTTCAGAGTTGCTTCAATGTACCAAAGCTGGACTTAGACATAATTTCACTCTCACAACATTATGGCTGGTTGGAGACAGTCCGAACCACAAGTACCGGGTCCATGGTTCTGGGCGTATACTGGGGGGACGGGGGGGACTCCCATTAACCCCTGATTATACCGGGGATACGCTTATCACAATGCCTTTCTGGTCTGTGCTGAAGCAGGGCATTCTGGCAGCCAAGTGGCTTGACCTTTATTAGTGAGCCTGGTTACCCCCTCTCGGAACCACAGACTTAGAAATCGCCAGCTCATATACAGTGCATAAAATATATTTATATATATACCCTTATACACCATTTTAATAAAAAAAATCACAAAATTCTTCTAAGTCCCTCGGGAAGAGTGAAAGACGCGCACGTTCATTTTCAGAGCTCCTAGACCTTCCTATAAGAAGTTAGCCAAAAAGTAGCTTCGAAAAACGCTTAGGTTAAGTTTCAGAGTTGCTTCTAATGTACCAAAGCTGGACTTAGACATAATTTCACTCTCACAACATTATGGCTGGTTGGAGACAGTCCGAACCACAAATACCGGGTCCATGGTTCTGGGCATATATTGGGGGGACGGGGACGACTCCCATTAACCCCTGACTATATCGGGGATACGCGTATCACAATGCCTTACTGGTCTGTGCTGAAGCAGGGCATTCTGGCAGCCAAGTGGCTTGACCTTTATTAGTGAGCCTGGTTACCCCCTCTCGGAGCCACAGACTTAGAAATCGCCAGCTCATATACAGTGCATAAAATATATTTATATATATATACCCTTATACACCATTTTAATAAAAAATATCACAAAATTCTTCTAAGTCCCTCGGGAAGAGTGAAAGACGCGCACGTTCATTTTCAGAGCTACTAGACCTTCCTATAAGAAGTTATCCAAAAGGTAGCTTCGAAAAACGCTTAGGTTAAGTTTCAGAGTTGCTTCTAATGTACCAAAGCTGGACTTAGACATAATTTCACTCTCACAACATTATGGCTGGTTGGAGACAGTCCGAACCACAAGTACCGGGTCCATGGTTCTGGGCGTATACTGGGGGGACGGGGACGACTCCCATTAACCCCTGACTATACCGGGGATACGCTTATCACAATGCCTTTCTGGTCTGTGCTGAAGCAGGGCATTCTGGCAGCCAAGTGGCTTGACCTTTATTAGTGAGCCTGGTTACCCCCTCTCGGAACTACAGACTTAGAAATCGCCAGCTCATATACAGTGCATAAAATATATTTATATATATACCCTTATACACCATTTTAATAAAAAATATCACAAAATTCTTCTAAGTCCCTCGGGAAGAGTGAAAGACGCGCACGTTCATTTTCAGAGCTCCTAGACCTTCCTATAAGAAGTTAGCCAAAAAGTAGCTTCGAAAAACGCTTAGGTTAAGTTTCAGAGTTGCTTCAATGTACCAAAGCTGGACTTAGACATAATTTCACTCTCACAACATTATGGCTGGTTGGAGACAGTCCGAACCACAAGTACCGGGTCCATGGTTCTGGGCGTATACTGGGGGGACGGGGGGGACTCCCATTAACCCCTGACTATACCGGGGATACGCTTATCACAATGCCTTTCTGGTCTGTGCTGAAGCAGGGCATTCTGGCAGCCAAGTGGCTTGACCTTTATTAGTGAGCCTGGTTACCCCCTCTCGGAACCACAGACTTAGAAATCGCCAGCTCATATACAGTGCATAAAATATATTTATATATATATACCCTTATACACCATTTTAATAAAAAAAATCACAAAATTCTTCTAAGTCCCTCGGGAAGAGTGAAAGACGCGCACGTTCATTTTCAGAGCTCCTAGACCTTCCTATAAGAAGTTAGCCAAAAAGTAGCTTCGAAAAACGCTTAGGTTAAGTTTCAGAGTTGCTTCTAATCTACCAAAGCTGGACTTAGACATAATTTCACTCTCACAACATTATGGCTGGTTGGAGACAGTCCGAACCACAAGTACCGGGTCCATGGTTCTGGGCGTATACTGGGGGGACGGGGACGACTCCCATTAACCCCTGACTATACCGGGGATACGCTTATCACAATGCCTTTCTGGTCTGTGCTGAAGCAGGGCTTTCTGGAAGCCAAGTGGCTTGACCTTTATTAGTGAGCCTGGTTACCCCCTCTCGGAACCACAGACTTAGAAATCGCCAGCTCATATACAGTGCATAAAATATATTTATATATATACCCTTATACACCATTTTAATAAAAAATATCACAAAATTCTTCTAAGTCCCTGGGGAAGAGTGAAAGACGCGCACGTTCATTTTCAGAGCTCCTAGACCTTCCTATAAGAAGTTAGCCAAAAAGTAGCTTCGAAAAATGCTTAGGTTAAGTTTCAGAGTTGCTTCAATGTACCAAAGCTGGACTTAGACATAATTTCACTCTCACAACATTATGGCTGGTTGGAGACAGTCCGAACCACAAGTACCGGGTCCATGGTTCTGGGCGTATACTGGGGGGACGGGGGGGACTCCCATTAACCCCTGATTATACCGGGGATACGCTTATCACAATGCCTTTCTGGTCTGTGCTGAAGCAGGGCATTCTGGCAGCCAAGTGGCTTGACCTTTATTAGTGAGCCTGGTTACCCCCTCTCGGAACCACAGACTTAGAAATCGCCAGCTCATATACAGTGCATAAAATATATTTATATATATACCCTTATACACCATTTTAATAAAAAAAATCACAAAATTCTTCTAAGTCCCTCGGGAAGAGTGAAAGACGCGCACGTTCATTTTCAGAGCTCCTAGACCTTCCTATAAGAAGTTAGCCAAAAAGTAGCTTCGAAAAACGCTTAGGTTAAGTTTCAGAGTTGCTTCTAATGTACCAAAGCTGGACTTAGACATAATTTCACTCTCACAACATTATGGCTGGTTGGAGACAGTCCGAACCACAAATACCGGGTCCATGGTTCTGGGCATATATTGGGGGGACGGGGACGACTCCCATTAACCCCTGACTATATCGGGGATACGCGTATCACAATGCCTTACTGGTCTGTGCTGAAGCAGGGCATTCTGGCAGCCAAGTGGCTTGACCTTTATTAGTGAGCCTGGTTACCCCCTCTCGGAGCCACAGACTTAGAAATCGCCAGCTCATATACAGTGCATAAAATATATTTATATATATACCCTTATACACCATTTTAATAAAAAATATCACAAAATTCTTCTAAGTCCCTCGGGAAGAGTGAAAGACGCGCACGTTCATTTTCAGAGCTACTAGACCTTCCTATAAGAAGTTATCCAAAAGGTAGCTTCGAAAAACGCTTAGGTTAAGTTTCAGAGTTGCTTCTAATGTACCAAAGCTGGACTTAGACATAATTTCACTCTCACAACATTATGGCTGGTTGGAGACAGTCCGAACCACAAGTACCGGGTCCATGGTTCTGGGCGTATACTGGGGGGACGGGGGGGACTCCCATTAACCCCTGACTATACCGGGGATACGCTTATCACAATGCCTTTCTGGTCTGTGCTGAAGCAGGGCATTCTGGCAGCCAAGTGGCTTGACCTTTATTAGTGAGCCTGGTTACCCCCTCTCGGAACTACAGACTTAGAAATCGCCAGCTCATATACAGTGCATAAAATATATTTATATATATACCCTTATACACCATTTTAATAAAAAATATCACAAAATTCTTCTAAGTCCCTCGGGAAGAGTGAAAGACGCGCACGTTCATTTTCAGAGCTCCTAGACCTTCCTATAAGAAGTTAGCCAAAAAGTAGCTTCGAAAAACGCTTAGGTTAAGTTTCAGAGTTGCTTCAATGTACCAAAGCTGGACTTAGACATAATTTCACTCTCACAACATTATGGCTGGTTGGAGACAGTCCGAACCACAAGTACCGGGTCCATGGTTCTGGGCGTATACTGGGGGGACGGGGGGGACTCCCATTAACCCCTGACTATACCGGGGATACGCTTATCACAATGCCTTTCTGGTCTGTGCTGAAGCAGGGCATTCTGGCAGCCAAGTGGCTTGACCTTTATTAGTGAGCCTGGTTACCCCCTCTCGGAACCACAGACTTAGAAATCGCCAGCTCATATACAGTGCATAAAATATATTTATATATATACCCTTATACACCATTTTAATAAAAAATATCACAAAATTCTTCTAAGTCCCTCGGGAAGAGTGAAAGACGCGCACGTTCATTTTCAGAGCTCCTAGACCTTCCTATAAGAAGTTAGCCAAAAGGTAGCTTCGAAAAACGCTTAGGTTAAGTTTCAGAGTTGCTTCTAATGTACCAAAGCTGGACTTAGACATAATTTCACTCTCACAACATTATGGCTGGTTGGAGACAGTCCGAACCACAAGTACCGGGTCCATGGTTCTGGGCGTATACTGGGGGGACGGGGACGACTCCCATTAACCCCTGACTATACCGGGGATACGCTTATCACAATGCCTTTCTGGTCTGTGCTGAAGCAGGGCTTTCTGGAAGCCAAGTGGCTTGACCTTTATTAGTGAGCATGGTTACCGCCTCTCGGAACCACAGACTTAGAAATCGCCAGCTCATATACAGTGCATAAAATATATTTATATATATACCCTTATACACCATTTTAATAAAAAATATCACAAAATTCTTCTAAGTCCCTCGGGAAGAGTGAAAGATGCGCACGTTCATTTTCAGAGCTCCTAGACCCTCCTATAAGAAGTTATCCAAAAAGTAGCTTCGAAAAATGCTTAGGTTAAGTTTCAGAGTTGCTTCTAATGTACCAAAGCTGGACTTAGACATAATTTCACTCTCACAACATTATGGCTGGTTGGAGACAGTCCGAACCACAAATACCGGGTCCATGGTTCTGGGCATATATTGGGGGGACGGGGACGACTCCCATTAACCCCTGACTATATCGGGGATACGCGTATCACAATGCCTTACTGGTCTGTGCTGAAGCAGGGCATTCTGGCAGCCAAGTGGCTTGACCTTTATTAGTGAGCCTGGTTACCCCCTCTCGGAACCACAGACTTAGAAATCGCCAGCTCATATACAGTGCATAAAATATATTTATATATATACCCTTATACACCATTTTAATAAAAAATATCACAAAATTCTTCAAAGTCCCTCGGGAAGAGTGAAAGACGCGCACGTTCATTTTCAGAGCTACTAGACCTTCCTATAAGAAGTTAGCCAAAAGGTAGCTTCGAAAAACGCTTAGGTTAAGTTTCAGAGTTGCTTCTAATGTACCAAAGCTGGACTTAGACATAATTTCACTCTCACAACATTATGGCTGGTTGGAGACAGTCCGAACCACAAGTACCGGGTCCATGGTTCTGGGCGTATACTGGGGGGACGGGGACGACTCCCATTAACCCCTGACTATACCGGGGATATGCTTATCACAATGCCTTTCTGGTCTGTGCTGAAGCAGGGCATTCTGGCAGCCAAGTGGCTTGACCTTTATTAGTGAGCCTGGTTACCCCCTCTCGGAACCACAGACTTAGAAATCGCCAGCTCATATACAGTGCATAAAATATATTTATATATATATACCCTTATACACCATTTTAATAAAAAAAATCACAAAATTCTTCTAAGTCCCTCGGGAAGAGTGAAAGACGCGCACGTTCATTTTCAGAGCTCCTAGACCTTCCTATAAGAAGTTAGCCAAAAAGTAGCTTTGAAAAACGCTTAGGTTAAGTTTCAGAGTTGCTTCTAATGTACCAAAGCTGGACTTAGACATAATTTCACTCTCACAACATTATGGCTGGTTGGAGACAGTCCGAACCACAAGTACCGGGTCCATGGTTCTGGGCGTATACTGGGGGGACGGGGACGACTCCCATTAACCCCTGACTATACCGGGGATACGCGTATCACAATGCCTTACTGGTCTGTGCTGAAGCAGGGCATTCTGGCAGCCAAGTGGCTTGACCTTTATTAGTGAGCCTGGTTACCCCCTCTCGGAACCACAGACTTAGAAATCGCCAGCTCATATACAGTGCATAAAATATATTTATATATATACCCTTATACACCATTTTAATAAAAAAGATCACAAAATTCTTCAAAGTCCCTCGGGAAGAGTGAAAGACGCGCACGTTCATTTTCAGAGCTCCTAGACCTTCCTATAAGAAGTTAGCCAAAAAGTAGCTTCGAAAAACGCTTAGGTTAAGTTTCAGAGTTGCTTCAATGTACCAAAGCTGGACTTAGACATAATTTCACTCTCACAACATTATGGCTGGTTGGAGACAGTCCGAACCACAAGTACCGGGTCCATGGTTCTGGGCGTATACTGGGGGGACGGGGGGGACTCCCATTAACCCCTGACTATACCGGGGATACGCTTATCACAATGCCTTTCTGGTCTGTGCTGAAGCAGGGCATTCTGGCAGCCAAGTGGCTTGACCTTTATTAGTGAGCCTGGTTACCCCCTCTCGGAACCACAGACTTAGAAATCGCCAGCTCATATACAGTGCATAAAATATATTTATATATATACCCTTATACACCATTTTAATAAAAAATATCACAAAATTCTTCTAAGTCCCTCGGGAAGAGTGAAAGACGCGCACGTTCATTTTCAGAGCTACTAGACCTTCCTATAAGAAGTTAGCCAAAAGGTAGCTTCGAAAAACGCTTAGGTTAAGTTTCAGAGTTGCTTCTAATGTACCAAAGCTGGACTTAGACATAATTTCACTCTCACAACATTATGGCTGGTTGGAGACAGTCCGAACCACAAGTACCGGGTCCATGGTTCTGGGCGTATACTGGGGGGACGGGGACGACTCCCATTAACCCCTGACTATACCGGGGATACGCTTATCACAATGCCTTTCTGGTCTGTGCTGAAGCAGGGCTTTCTGGAAGCCAAGTGGCTTGACCTTTATTAGTGAGCATGGTTACCGCCTCTCGGAACCACAGACTTAGAAATCGCCAGCTCATATACAGTGCATAAAATATATTTATATATATACCCTTATACACCATTTTAATTAAAAATATCACAAAATTCTTCTAAGTCCCTCGGGAAGAGTGAAAGATGCGCACGTTCATTTTCAGAGCTCCTAGACCCTCCTATAAGAAGTTATCCAAAAAGTAGCTTCGAAAAATGCTTAGGTTAAGTTTCAGAGTTGCTTCTAATGTACCAAAGCTGGACTTAGACATAATTTCACTCTCACAACATTATGGCTGGTTGGAGACAGTCCGAACCACAAATACCGGGTCCATGGTTCTGGGCATATATTGGGGGGACGGGGACGACTCCCATTAACCCCTGACTATATCGGGGATACGCGTATCACAATGCCTTACTGGTCTGTGCTGAAGCAGGGCATTCTGGCAGCCAAGTGGCTTGACCTTTATTAGTGAGCCTGGTTACCCCCTCTCGGAACCACAGACTTAGAAATCGCCAGCTCATATACAGTGCATAAAATATATTTATATATATACCCTTATACACCATTTTAATAAAAAATATCACAAAATTCTTCAAAGTCCCTCGGGAAGAGTGAAAGACGCGCACGTTCATTTTCAGAGCTCCTAGACCTTCCTATAAGAAGTTAGCCAAAAAGTAGCTTCGAAAAACGCTTAGGTTAAGTTTCAGAGTTGCTTCAATGTACCAAAGCTGGACTTAGACATAATTTCACTCTCACAACATTATGGCTGGTTGGAGACAGTCCGAACCACAAGTACCGGGTCCATGGTTCTGGGCGTATACTGGGGGGACGGGGGGGACTCCCATTAACCCCTGACTATACCGGGGATACGCTTATCACAATGCCTTTCTGGTCTGTGCTGAAGCAGGGCATTCTGGCAGCCAAGTGGCTTGACCTTTATTAGTGAGCCTGGTTACCCCCTCTCGGAACCACAGACTTAGAAATCGCCAGCTCATATACAGTGCATAAAATATATTTATATATATACCCTTATACACCATTTTAATAAAAAATATCACAAAATTCTTCTAAGTCCCTCGGGAAGAGTGAAAGACGCGCACGTTCATTTTCAGAGCTACTAGACCTTCCTATAAGAAGTTAGCCAAAAGGTAGCTTCGAAAAACGCTTAGGTTAAGTTTCAGAGTTGCTTCTAATGTACCAAAGCTGGACTTAGACATAATTTCACTCTCACAACATTATGGCTGGTTGGAGACAGTCCGAACCACAAGTACCGGGTCCATGGTTCTGGGCGTATACTGGGGGGACGGGGACGACTCCCATTAACCCCTGACTATACCGGGGATATGCTTATCACAATGCCTTTCTGGTCTGTGCTGAAGCAGGGCATTCTGGCAGCCAAGTGGCTTGACCTTTATTAGTGAGCCTGGTTACCCCCTCTCGGAACCACAGACTTAGAAATCGCCAGCTCATATACAGTGCATAAAATATATTTATATATATATACCCTTATACACCATTTTAATAAAAAAAATCACAAAATTCTTCTAAGTCCCTCGGGAAGAGTGAAAGACGCGCACGTTCATTTTCAGAGCTCCTAGACCTTCCTATAAGAAGTTAGCCAAAAAGTAGCTTTGAAAAACGCTTAGGTTAAGTTTCAGAGTTGCTTCTAATGTACCAAAGCTGGACTTAGACATAATTTCACTCTCACAACATTATGGCTGGTTGGAGACAGTCCGAACCACAAGTACCGGGTCCATGGTTCTGGGCGTATACTGGGGGGACGGGGACGACTCCCATTAACCCCTGACTATACCGGGGATACGCTTATCACAATGCCTTTCTGGTCTGTGCTGAAGCAGGGCATTCTGGCAGCCAAGTGGCTTGACCTTTATTAGTGAGCCTGGTTACCCCCTCTCGGAACTACAGACTTAGAAATCGCCAGCTCATATACAGTGCATAAAATATATTTATATATATACCCTTATACACCATTTTAATAAAAAATATCACAAAATTCTTCTAAGTCCCTCGGGAAGAGTGAAAGAAGCGCACGTTCATTTTCAGAGCTCCTAGACCTTCCTATAAGAAGTTAGCCAAAAAGTAGCTTCGAAAAACGCTTAGGTTAAGTTTCAGAGTTGCTTCTAATGTACCAAAGCTGGACTTAGACATAATTTCACTCTCACAACATTATGGCTGGTTGGAGACAGTCCGAACCACAAGTACCGGGTCCATGGTTCTGGGCGTATACTGGGGGGACGGGGACGACTCCCATTAACCCCTGACTATACCGGGGATACGCTTATCACAATGCCTTTCTGGTCTGTGCTGAAGCAGGGCTTTCTGGAAGCCAAGTGGCTTGACCTTTATTAGTGAGCATGGTTACCGCCTCTCGGAACCACAGACTTAGAAATCGCCAGCTCATATACAGTGCATAAAATATATTTATATATATACCCTTATACACCATTTTAATAAAAAATATCACAAAATTCTTCTAAGTCCCTCGGGAAGAGTGAAAGACGCGCACGTTCATTTTCAGAGCTACTAGACCTTCCTATAAGAAGTTAGCCAAAAGGTAGCTTCGAAAAACGCTTAGGTTAAGTTTCAGAGTTGCTTCTAATGTACCAAAGCTGGACTTAGACATAATTTCACTCTCACAACATTAGGCTGGTTGGAGACAGTCCGAACCACAAGTACCGGGTCCATGGTTCTGGGCGTATACTGGGGGGACGGGGACGACTCCCATTAACCCCTGACTATACCGGGGATATGCTTATCACAATGCCTTTCTGGTCTGTGCTGAAGCAGGGCATTCTGGCAGCCAAGTGGCTTGACCTTTATTAGTGAGCCTGGTTACCCCCTCTCAGAACTACAGACTTAGAAATCGCCAACTCATATACAGTGCATAAAATATATTTATATATATACCCTTATACACCATTTTAATAAAAAATATCACAAAATTCTTCTAAGTCCCTCGGGAAGAGTGAAAGACGCGCACGTTCATTTTCAGAGCTACTAGACCTTCCTATAAGAAGTTAGCCAAAAGGTAGCTTCGAAAAACGCTTAGGTTAAGTTTCAGAGTTGCTTCTAATGTACCAAAGCTGGACTTAGACATAATTTCACTCTCACAACATTATGGCTGGTTGGAGACAGTCCGAACCACAAGTACCGGGTCCATGGTTCTGGGCGTATACTGGGGGGACGGGGACGACTCCCATTAACCCCTGACTATACCGGGGATACGCTTATCACAATGCCTTTCTGGTCTGTGCTGAAGCAGGGCATTCTGGCAGCCAAGTGGCTTGACCTTTATTAGTGAGCCTGGTTACCCCCTCTCGGAACTACAGACTTAGAAATCGCCAGCTCATATACAGTGCATAAAATATATTTATATATATACCCTTATACACCATTTTAATAAAAAATATCACAAAATTCTTCTAAGTCCCTCGGGAAGAGTGAAAGACGCGCACGTTCATTTTCAGAGCTCCTAGACCTTCCTATAAGAAGTTAGCCAAAAAGTAGCTTCGAAAAACGCTTAGGTTAAGTTTCAGAGTTGCTTCTAATGTACCAAAGCTGGACTTAGACATAATTTCACTCTCACAACATTATGGCTGGTTGGAGACAGTCCGAACCACAAGTACCGGGTCCATGGTTCTGGGCGTATACTGGGGGGACGGGGACAACTCCCATTAACCCCTGACTATACCGGGGATACGCTTATCACAATGCCTTTCTGGTCTGTGCTGAAGCAGGGCATTCTGGCAGCCAAGTGGCTTGACCTTTATTAGTGAGCCTGGTTACCCCCTCTCGGAACCACAGACTTAGAAATCGCCAGCTCATATACAGTGCATAAAATATATTTATATATATACCCTTATACACCATTTTAATAAAAAATATCACAAAATTCTTCTAAGTCCCTCGGGAAGAGTGAAAGACGCGCACGTTCATTTTCAGAGCTACTAGACCTTCCTATAAGAAGTTAGCCAAAAGGTAGCTTCGAAAAACGCTTAGGTTAAGTTTCAGAGTTGCTTCTAATGTACCAAAGCTGGACTTAGACATAATTTCACTCTCACAACATTATGGCTGGTTGGAGACAGTCCGAACCACAAGTACCGGGTCCATGGTTCTGGGCGTATACTGGGGGGACGGGGACGACTCCCATTAACCCCTGACTATACCGGGGATATGCTTATCACAATGCCTTTCTGGTCTGTGCTGAAGCAGGGCATTCTGGCAGCCAAGTGGCTTGACCTTTATTAGTGAGCCTGGTTACCCCCTCTCGGAACCACAGACTTAGAAATCGCCAGCTCATATACAGTGCATAAAATATATTTATATATATATACCCTTATACACCATTTTAATAAAAAAAATCACAAAATTCTTCTAAGTCCCTCGGGAAGAGTGAAAGACGCGCACGTTCATTTTCAGAGCTCCTAGACCTTCCTATAAGAAGTTAGCCAAAAAGTAGCTTTGAAAAACGCTTAGGTTAAGTTTCAGAGTTGCTTCTAATGTACCAAAGCTGGACTTAGACATAATTTCACTCTCACAACATTATGGCTGGTTGGAGACAGTCCGAACCACAAGTACCGGGTCCATGGTTCTGGGCGTATACTGGGGGGACGGGGACGACTCCCATTAACCCCTGACTATACCGGGGATACGCGTATCACAATGCCTTACTGGTCTGTGCTGAAGCAGGGCATTCTGGCAGCCAAGTGGCTTGACCTTTATTAGTGAGCCTGGTTACCCCCTCTCGGAACCACAGACTTAGAAATCGCCAGCTCATATACAGTGCATAAAATATATTTATATATATACCCTTATACACCATTTTAATAAAAAAGATCACAAAATTCTTCAAAGTCCCTCGGGAAGAGTGAAAGACGCGCACGTTCATTTTCAGAGCTCCTAGACCTTCCTATAAGAAGTTAGCCAAAAAGTAGCTTCGAAAAACGCTTAGGTTAAGTTTCAGAGTTGCTTCAATGTACCAAAGCTGGACTTAGACATAATTTCACTCTCACAACATTATGGCTGGTTGGAGACAGTCCGAACCACAAGTACCGGGTCCATGGTTCTGGGCGTATACTGGGGGGACGGGGGGGACTCCCATTAACCCCTGACTATACCGGGGATACGCTTATCACAATGCCTTTCTGGTCTGTGCTGAAGCAGGGCATTCTGGCAGCCAAGTGGCTTGACCTTTATTAGTGAGCCTGGTTACCCCCTCTCGGAACCACAGACTTAGAAATCGCCAGCTCATATACAGTGCATAAAATATATTTATATATATACCCTTATACACCATTTTAATAAAAAATATCACAAAATTCTTCTAAGTCCCTCGGGAAGAGTGAAAGACGCGCACGTTCATTTTCAGAGCTACTAGACCTTCCTATAAGAAGTTAGCCAAAAGGTAGCTTCGAAAAACGCTTAGGTTAAGTTTCAGAGTTGCTTCTAATGTACCAAAGCTGGACTTAGACATAATTTCACTCTCACAACATTATGGCTGGTTGGAGACAGTCCGAACCACAAGTACCGGGTCCATGGTTCTGGGCGTATACAGGGGGGACGGGGACGACTCCCATTAACCCCTGACTATACCGGGGATACGCTTATCACAATGCCTTTCTGGTCTGTGCTGAAGCAGGGCTTTCTGGAAGCCAAGTGGCTTGACCTTTATTAGTGAGCATGGTTACCGCCTCTCGGAACCACAGACTTAGAAATCGCCAGCTCATATACAGTGCATAAAATATATTTATATATATACCCTTATACACCATTTTAATTAAAAATATCACAAAATTCTTCTAAGTCCCTCGGGAAGAGTGAAAGATGCGCACGTTCATTTTCAGAGCTCCTAGACCCTCCTATAAGAAGTTATCCAAAAAGTAGCTTCGAAAAATGCTTAGGTTAAGTTTCAGAGTTGCTTCTAATGTACCAAAGCTGGACTTAGACATAATTTCACTCTCACAACATTATGGCTGGTTGGAGACAGTCCGAACCACAAATACCGGGTCCATGGTTCTGGGCATATATTGGGGGGACGGGGACGACTCCCATTAACCCCTGACTATATCGGGGATACGCGTATCACAATGCCTTACTGGTCTGTGCTGAAGCAGGGCATTCTGGCAGCCAAGTGGCTTGACCTTTATTAGTGAGCCTGGTTACCCCCTCTCGGAACCACAGACTTAGAAATCGCCAGCTCATATACAGTGCATAAAATATATTTATATATATACCCTTATACACCATTTTAATAAAAAATATCACAAAATTCTTCAAAGTCCCTCGGGAAGAGTGAAAGACGCGCACGTTCATTTTCAGAGCTCCTAGACCTTCCTATAAGAAGTTAGCCAAAAAGTAGCTTCGAAAAACGCTTAGGTTAAGTTTCAGAGTTGCTTCAATGTACCAAAGCTGGACTTAGACATAATTTCACTCTCACAACATTATGGCTGGTTGGAGACAGTCCGAACCACAAGTACCGGGTCCATGGTTCTGGGCGTATACTGGGGGGACGGGGACGACTCCCATTAACCCCTGACTATACCGGGGATATGCTTATCACAATGCCTTTCTGGTCTGTGCTGAAGCAGGGCATTCTGGCAGCCAAGTGGCTTGACCTTTATTAGTGAGCCTGGTTACCCCCTCTCGGAACCACAGACTTAGAAATCGCCAGCTCATGTACAGTGCATAAAATATATTTATATATATATACCCTTATACACCATTTTAATAAAAAAAATCACAAAATTCTTCTAAGTCCCTCGGGAAGAGTGAAAGACGCGCACGTTCATTTTCAGAGCTCCTAGACCTTCCTATAAGAAGTTAGCCAAAAAGTAGCTTTGAAAAACGCTTAGGTTAAGTTTCAGAGTTGCTTCTAATGTACCAAAGCTGGACTTAGACATAATTTCACTCTCACAACATTATGGCTGGTTGGAGACAGTCCGAACCACAAGTACCGGGTCCATGGTTCTGGGCGTATACTGGGGGGACGGGGACGACTCCCATTAACCCCTGACTATACCGGGGATACGCGTATCACAATGCCTTACTGGTCTGTGCTGAAGCAGGGCATTCTGGCAGCCAAGTGGCTTGACCTTTATTAGTGAGCCTGGTTACCCCCTCTCGGAACCACAGACTTAGAAATCGCCAGCTCATATACAGTGCATAAAATATATTTATATATATACCCTTATACACCATTTTAATAAAAAAGATCACAAAATTCTTCAAAGTCCCTCGGGAAGAGTGAAAGACGCGCACGTTCATTTTCAGAGCTCCTAGACCTTCCTATAAGAAGTTAGCCAAAAAGTAGCTTCGAAAAACGCTTAGGTTAAGTTTCAGAGTTGCTTCAATGTACCAAAGCTGGACTTAGACATAATTTCACTCTCACAACATTATGGCTGGTTGGAGACAGTCCGAACCACAAGTACCGGGTCCATGGTTCTGGGCGTATACTGGGGGGACGGGGGGGACTCCCATTAACCCCTGACTATACCGGGGATACGCTTATCACAATGCCTTTCTGGTCTGTGCTGAAGCAGGGCATTCTGGCAGCCAAGTGGCTTGACCTTTATTAGTGAGCCTGGTTACCCCCTCTCGGAACCACAGACTTAGAAATCGCCAGCTCATATACAGTGCATAAAATATATTTATATATATACCCTTATACACCATTTTAATAAAAAATATCACAAAATTCTTCTAAGTCCCTCGGGAAGAGTGAAAGACGCGCACGTTCATTTTCAGAGCTACTAGACCTTCCTATAAGAAGTTAGCCAAAAGGTAGCTTCGAAAAACGCTTAGGTTAAGTTTCAGAGTTGCTTCTAATGTACCAAAGCTGGACTTAGACATAATTTCACTCTCACAACATTATGGCTGGTTGGAGACAGTCCGAACCACAAGTACCGGGTCCATGGTTCTGGGCGTATACAGGGGGGACGGGGACGACTCCCATTAACCCCTGACTATACCGGGGATACGCTTATCACAATGCCTTTCTGGTCTGTGCTGAAGCAGGGCTTTCTGGAAGCCAAGTGGCTTGACCTTTATTAGTGAGCATGGTTACCGCCTCTCGGAACCACAGACTTAGAAATCGCCAGCTCATATACAGTGCATAAAATATATTTATATATATACCCTTATACACCATTTTAATTAAAAATATCACAAAATTCTTCTAAGTCCCTCGGGAAGAGTGAAAGATGCGCACGTTCATTTTCAGAGCTCCTAGACCCTCCTATAAGAAGTTATCCAAAAAGTAGCTTCGAAAAATGCTTAGGTTAAGTTTCAGAGTTGCTTCTAATGTACCAAAGCTGGACTTAGACATAATTTCACTCTCACAACATTATGGCTGGTTGGAGACAGTCCGAACCACAAATACCGGGTCCATGGTTCTGGGCATATATTGGGGGGACGGGGACGACTCCCATTAACCCCTGACTATATCGGGGATACGCGTATCACAATGCCTTACTGGTCTGTGCTGAAGCAGGGCATTCTGGCAGCCAAGTGGCTTGACCTTTATTAGTGAGCCTGGTTACCCCCTCTCGGAACCACAGACTTAGAAATCGCCAGCTCATATACAGTGCATAAAATATATTTATATATATACCCTTATACACCATTTTAATAAAAAATATCACAAAATTCTTCAAAGTCCCTCGGGAAGAGTGAAAGACGCGCACGTTCATTTTCAGAGCTCCTAGACCTTCCTATAAGAAGTTAGCCAAAAAGTAGCTTCGAAAAACGCTTAGGTTAAGTTTCAGAGTTGCTTCAATGTACCAAAGCTGGACTTAGACATAATTTCACTCTCACAACATTATGGCTGGTTGGAGACAGTCCGAACCACAAGTACCGGGTCCATGGTTCTGGGCGTATACTGGGGGGACGGGGGGGACTCCCATTAACCCCTGACTATACCGGGGATACGCTTATCACAATGCCTTTCTGGTCTGTGCTGAAGCAGGGCATTCTGGCAGCCAAGTGGCTTGACCTTTATTAGTGAGCCTGGTTACCCCCTCTCGGAACCACAGACTTAGAAATCGCCAGCTCATATACAGTGCATAAAATATATTTATATATATACCCTTATACACCATTTTAATAAAAAATATCACAAAATTCTTCTAAGTCCCTCGGGAAGAGTGAAAGACGCGCACGTTCATTTTCAGAGCTACTAGACCTTCCTATAAGAAGTTAGCCAAAAGGTAGCTTCGAAAAACGCTTAGGTTAAGTTTCAGAGTTGCTTCTAATGTACCAAAGCTGGACTTAGACATAATTTCACTCTCACAACATTATGGCTGGTTGGAGACAGTCCGAACCACAAGTACCGGGTCCATGGTTCTGGGCGTATACTGGGGGGACGGGGACGACTCCCATTAACCCCTGACTATACCGGGGATATGCTTATCACAATGCCTTTCTGGTCTGTGCTGAAGCAGGGCATTCTGGCAGCCAAGTGGCTTGACCTTTATTAGTGAGCCTGGTTACCCCCTCTCGGAACCACAGACTTAGAAATCGCCAGCTCATATACAGTGCATAAAATATATTTATATATATATACCCTTATACACCATTTTAATAAAAAAAATCACAAAATTCTTCTAAGTCCCTCGGGAAGAGTGAAAGACGCGCACGTTCATTTTCAGAGCTCCTAGACCTTCCTATAAGAAGTTAGCCAAAAAGTAGCTTTGAAAAACGCTTAGGTTAAGTTTCAGAGTTGCTTCTAATGTACCAAAGCTGGACTTAGACATAATTTCACTCTCACAACATTATGGCTGGTTGGAGACAGTCCGAACCACAAGTACCGGGTCCATGGTTCTGGGCGTATACTGGGGGGACGGGGACGTCTCCCATTAACCCCTGACTATACCGGGGATACGCTTATCACAATGCCTTTCTGGTCTGTGCTGAAGCAGGGCATTCTGGCAGCCAAGTGGCTTGACCTTTATTAGTGAGCCTGGTTACCCCCTCTCGGAACTACAGACTTAGAAATCGCCAGCTCATATACAGTGCATAAAATATATTTATATATATACCCTTATACACCATTTTAATAAAAAATATCACAAAATTCTTCTAAGTCCCTCGGGAAGAGTGAAAGAAGCGCACGTTCATTTTCAGAGCTCCTAGACCTTCCTATAAGAAGTTAGCCAAAAAGTAGCTTCGAAAAACGCTTAGGTTAAGTTTCAGAGTTGCTTCTAATGTACCAAAGCTGGACTTAGACATAATTTCACTCTCACAACATTATGGCTGGTTGGAGACAGTCCGAACCACAAGTACCGGGTCCATGGTTCTGGGCGTATACTGGGGGGACGGGGACGACTCCCATTAACCCCTGACTATACCGGGGATACGCTTATCACAATGCCTTTCTGGTCTGTGCTGAAGCAGGGCTTTCTGGAAGCCAAGTGGCTTGACCTTTATTAGTGAGCATGGTTACCGCCTCTCGGAACCACAGACTTAGAAATCGCCAGCTCATATACAGTGCATAAAATATATTTATATATATACCCTTATACACCATTTTAATAAAAAATATCACAAAATTCTTCTAAGTCCCTCGGGAAGAGTGAAAGACGCGCACGTTCATTTTCAGAGCTACTAGACCTTCCTATAAGAAGTTAGCCAAAAGGTAGCTTCGAAAAACGCTTAGGTTAAGTTTCAGAGTTGCTTCTAATGTACCAAAGCTGGACTTAGACATAATTTCACTCTCACAACATTATGGCTGGTTGGAGACAGTCCGAACCACAAGTACCGGGTCCATGGTTCTGGGCGTATACTGGGGGGACGGGGACGACTCCCATTAACCCCTGACTATACCGGGGATATGCTTATCACAATGCCTTTCTGGTCTGTGCTGAAGCAGGGCATTCTGGCAGCCAAGTGGCTTGACCTTTATTAGTGAGCCTGGTTACCCCCTCTCAGAACTACAGACTTAGAAATCGCCAACTCATATACAGTGCATAAAATATATTTATATATATACCCTTATACACCATTTTAATAAAAAATATCACAAAATTCTTCTAAGTCCCTCGGGAAGAGTGAAAGACGCGCACGTTCATTTTCAGAGCTACTAGACCTTCCTATAAGAAGTTAGCCAAAAGGTAGCTTCGAAAAACGCTTAGGTTAAGTTTCAGAGTTGCTTCTAATGTACCAAAGCTGGACTTAGACATAATTTCACTCTCACAACATTATGGCTGGTTGGAGACAGTCCGAACCACAAGTACCGGGTCCATGGTTCTGGGCGTATACTGGGGGGACGGGGACGACTCCCATTAACCCCTGACTATACCGGGGATACGCTTATCACAATGCCTTTCTGGTCTGTGCTGAAGCAGGGCATTCTGGCAGCCAAGTGGCTTGACCTTTATTAGTGAGCCTGGTTACCCCCTCTCGGAACTACAGACTTAGAAATCGCCAGCTCATATACAGTGCATAAAATATATTTATATATATACCCTTATACACCATTTTAATAAAAAATATCACAAAATTCTTCTAAGTCCCTCGGGAAGAGTGAAAGACGCGCACGTTCATTTTCAGAGCTCCTAGACCTTCCTATAAGAAGTTAGCCAAAAAGTAGCTTCGAAAAACGCTTAGGTTAAGTTTCAGAGTTGCTTCTAATGTACCAAAGCTGGACTTAGACATAATTTCACTCTCACAACATTATGGCTGGTTGGAGACAGTCCGAACCACAAGTACCGGGTCCATGGTTCTGGGCGTATACTGGGGGGACGGGGACAACTCCCATTAACCCCTGACTATACCGGGGATACGCTTATCACAATGCCTTTCTGGTCTGTGCTGAAGCAGGGCTTTCTGGAAGCCAAGTGGCTTGACCTTTATTAGTGAGCATGGTTACCGCCTCTCGGAACCACAGACTTAGAAATCGCCAGCTCATATACAGTGCATAAAATATATTTATATATATACCCTTATACACCATTTTAATAAAAAATATCACAAAATTCTTCTAAGTCCCTCGGGAAGAGTGAAAGATGCGCACGTTCATTTTCAGAGCTCCTAGACCCTCCTATAAGAAGTTATCCAAAAAGTAGCTTCGAAAAATGCTTAGGTTAAGTTTCAGAGTTGCTTCTAATGTACCAAAGCTGGACTTAGACATAATTTCACTCTCACAACATTATGGCTGGTTGGAGACAGTCCGAACCACAAATACCGGGTCCATGGTTCTGGGCATATATTGGGGGGACGGGGACGACTCCCATTAACCCCTGACTATATCGGGGATACGCGTATCACAATGCCTTACTGGTCTGTGCTGAAGCAGGGCATTCTGGCAGCCAAGTGGCTTGACCTTTATTAGTGAGCCTGGTTACCCCCTCTCGGAACCACAGACTTAGAAATCGCCAGCTCATATACAGTGCATAAAATATATTTATATATATACCCTTATACACCATTTTAATAAAAAAAATCACAAAATTCTTCTAAGTCCCTCGGGAAGAGTGAAAGACGCGCATGTTCATTTTCAGAGCTCCTAGACCTTCCTATAAGAAGTTAGCCAAAAGGTAGTTTCGAAAAACGCTTAGGTTAAGTTTCAGAGTTGCTTCTAATGTACCAAAGCTGGACTTAGACATAATTTCACTCTCACAACATTATGGCTGGTTGGAGACAGTCCGAACCACAAGTACCGGGTCCATGGTTCTGGGCGTATACTGGGGGGACGGGGACGACTCCCATAAACCCCTGAATATATCGGGGATACGCTTATCACAATGCCTTACTGGTCTGTGCTGAAGCAGGGCATTCTGGCAGCCAAGTGGCTTGACCTTTATTAGTGAGCCTGGTTACCCCCTCTCGGAACCACAGACTTAGAAATCGCCAGCTCATATACAGTGCATAAAATATATTTATATATATATACCCTTATACACCATTTTAATAAAAAAAATCACAAAATTCTTCTAAGTCCCTCGGGAAGAGTGAAAGACGCGCACGTTCATTTTCAGAGCTCCTAGACCTTCCTATAAGAAGTTAGCCAAAAAGTAGCTTTGAAAAACGCTTAGGTTAAGTTTCAGAGTTGCTTCTAATGTACCAAAGCTGGACTTAGACATAATTTCACTCTCACAACATTATGGCTGGTTGGAGACAGTCCGAACCACAAGTACCGGGTCCATGGTTCTGGGCGTATACTGGGGGGACGGGGACGACTCCCATTAACCCCTGACTATACCGGGGATACGCTTATCACAATGCCTTTCTGGTCTGTGCTGAAGCAGGGCATTCTGGCAGCCAAGTGGCTTGACCTTTATTAGTGAGCCTGGTTACCCCCTCTCGGAACTACAGACTTAGAAATCGCCAGCTCATATACAGTGCATAAAATATATTTATATATATATACCCTTATACACCATTTTAATAAAAAATATCACAAAATTCTTCTAAGTCCCTCGGGAAGAGTGAAAGACGCGCACGTTCATTTTCAGAGCTCCTAGACCTTCCTATAAGAAGTTAGCCAAAAAGTAGCTTCGAAAAACGCTTAGGTTAAGTTTCAGAGTTGCTTCTAATGTACCAAAGCTGGACTTAGACATAATTTCACTCTCACAACATTATGGCTGGTTGGAGACAGTCCGAACCACAAATACCGGGTCCATGGTTCTGGGCATATATTGGGGGGACGGGGACGACTCCCATTAACCCCTGACTATATCGGGGATACGCGTATCACAATGCCTTACTGGTCTGTGCTGAAGCAGGGCATTCTGGCAGCCAAGTGGCTTGACCTTTATTAGTGAGCCTGGTTACCCCCTCTCGGAACCACAGACTTAGAAATCGCCAGCTCATATACAGTGCATAAAATATATTTATATATATACCCTTATACACCATTTTAATAAAAAATATCACAAAATTCTTCAAAGTCCCTCGGGAAGAGTGAAAGACGCGCACGTACATTTTCAGAGCTCCTAGACCTTCCTATAAGAAGTTAGCCAAAAAGTAGCTTCGAAAAACGCTTAGGTTAAGTTTCAGAGTTGCTTCAATGTACCAAAGCTGGACTTAGACATAATTTCACTCTCACAACATTATGGCTGGTTGGAGACAGTCCGAACCACAAGTACCGGGTCCATGGTTCTGGGCGTATACTGGGGGGACGGGGGGGACTCCCATTAACCCCTGACTATACCGGGGATACGCTTATCACAATGCCTTTCTGGTCTGTGCTGAAGCAGGGCATTCTGGCAGCCAAGTGGCTTGACCTTTATTAGTGAGCCTGGTTACCCCCTCTCGGAACCACAGACTTAGAAATCGCCAGCTCATATACAGTGCATAAAATATATTTATATATATACCCTTATACACCATTTTAATAAAAAATATCACAAAATTCTTCTAAGTCCCTCGGGAAGAGTGAAAGACGCGCACGTTCATTTTCAGAGCTACTAGACCTTCCTATAAGAAGTTAGCCAAAAGGTAGCTTCGAAAAACGCTTAGGTTAAGTTTCAGAGTTGCTTCTAATGTACCAAAGCTGGACTTACATAATTTCACTCTCACAACATTATGGCTGGTTGGAGACAGTCCGAACCACAAGTACCGGGTCCATGGTTCTGGGCGTATACTGGGGGGACGGGGACGACTCCCATTAACCCCTGACTATACCGGGGATATGCTTATCACAATGCCTTTCTGGTCTGTGCTGAAGCAGGGCATTCTGGCAGCCAAGTGGCTTGACCTTTATTAGTGAGCCTGGTTACCCCCTCTCAGAACAACAGACTTAGAAATCGCCAACTCATATACAGTGCATAAAATATATTTATATATATACCCTTATACACCATTTTAATAAAAAATATCACAAAATTCTTCTAAGTCCCTCGGGAAGAGTGAAAGACGCGCATGTTCATTTTCAGAGCTCCTAGACCTTCCTATAAGAAGTTAGCCAAAAGGTAGCTTCGAAAAACGCTTAGGTTAAGTTTCAGAGTTGCTTCTAATGTAACAAAGCTGGACTTAGACATAATTTCACTCTCACAACATTATGGCTGGTTGGAGACAGTCCGAACCACAAGTACCGGGTCCATGGTTCTGGGCGTATACTGGGGGGACGGGGACGACTCCCATTAACCCCTGATTATACCGGGGATACGCTTATCACAATGCCTTTCTGGTCTGTGCTGAAGCAGGGCATTCTGGCAGCCAAGTGGCTTGACCTTTATTAGTGAGCCTGGTTACCCCCTCTCGGAACCACAGACTTAGAAATCGCCAGCTCATATACAGTGCATAAAATATATTTATATATATACCCTTATACACCATTTTAATAAAAAAAAATCACAAAATTCTTCTAAGTCCCTCGGGAAGAGTGAAAGACGCGCATGTTCATTTTCAGAGCTCCTAGACCTTCCTATAAGAAGTTAGCCAAAAGGTAGCTTCGAAAAACGCTTAGGTTAAGTTTCAGAGTTGCTTCTAATGTACCAAAGCTGGACTTAGACATAATTTCACTCTCACAACATTATGGCTGGTTGGAGACAGTCCGAACCACAAGTACCGGGTCCATGGTTCTGGGCGTATACTGGGGGGACGGGGACGACTCCCATTAACCCCTAACTATACCGGGGATACGCTTATCACAATGCCTTTCTGGTCTGTGCTGAAGCAGGGCTTTCTGGAAGCCAAGTGGCTTGACCTTTATTAGTGAGCCTGGTTACCCCCTCTCGGAACCACAGACTTAGAAATCGCCAGCTCATATACAGTGCATAAAATATATTTATATATATACCCTTATACACCATTTTAATAAAAAATATCACAAAATTCTTCTAAGTCCCTCGGGAAGAGTGAAAGATGCGCACGTTCATTTTCAGAGCTCCTAGACCCTCCTATAAGAAGTTATCCAAAAAGTAGCTTCGAAAAATGCTTAGGTTAAGTTTCAGAGTTGCTTCTAATGTACCAAAGCTGGACTTAGACATAATTTCACTCTCACAACATTATGGCTGGTTGGAGACAGTCCGAACCACAAATACCGGGTCCATGGTTCTGGGCATATATTGGGGGGACGGGGACGACTCCCATTAACCCCTGACTATATCGGGGATACGCGTATCACAATGCCTTACTGGTCTGTGCTGAAGCAGGGCATTCTGGCAGCCAAGTGGCTTGACCTTTATTAGTGAGCCTGGTTACCCCCTCTCGGAACCACAGACTTAGAAATCGCCAGCTCATATACAGTGCATAAAATATATTTATATATATACCCTTATACACCATTTTAATAAAAAATATCACAAAATTCTTCAAAGTCCCTGGGGAAGAGTGAAAGACGCGCACGTTCATTTTCAGAGCTCCTAGACCTTCCTATAAGAAGTTAGCCAAAAAGTAGCTTCGAAAAATGCTTAGGTTAAGTTTCAGAGTTGCTTCAATGTACCAAAGCTGGACTTAGACATAATTTCACTCTCACAACATTATGGCTGGTTGGAGACAGTCCGAACCACAAGTACCGGGTCCATGGTTCTGGGCGTATACTGGGGGGACGGGGGGGACTCCCATTAACCCCTGACTATACCGGGGATACGCTTATCACAATGCCTTTCTGGTCTGTGCTGAAGCAGGGCATTCTGGCAGCCAAGTGGCTTGACCTTTATTAGTGAGCCTGGTTACCCCCTCTCGGAACCACAGACTTAGAAATCGCCAGCTCATATACAGTGCATAAAATATATTTATATATATACCCTTATACACCATTTTAATAAAAAATATCACAAAATTCTTCTAAGTCCCTCGGGAAGAGTGAAAGACGCGCATGTTCATTTTCAGAGCTCCTAGACCTTCCTATAAGAAGTTAGCCAAAAGGTAGCTTCGAAAAACGCTTAGGTTAAGTTTCAGAGTTGCTTCTAATGTACCAAAGCTGGACTTAGACATAATTTCACTCTCACAACATTATGGCTGGTTGGAGACAGTCCGAACCACAAGTACCGGGTCCATGGTTCTGGGCGTATACTGGGGGGACGGGGACGACTCCCATTAACCCCTGACTATACCGGGGATACGCTTATCACAATGCCTTTCTGGTCTGTGCTGAAGCAGGGCTTTCTGGAAGCCAAGTGGCTTGACCTTTATTAGTGAGCCTGGTTACCCCCTCTCGGAACCACAGACTTAGAAATCGCCAGCTCATATACAGTGCATAAAATATATTTATATATATACCCTTATACACCATTTTAATAAAAAATATCACAAAATTCTTCAAAGTCCCTCGGGAAGAGTGAAAGATGCGCACGTTCATTTTCAGATCTCCTAGACCCTCCTATAAGAAGTTATCCAAAAAGTAGCTTCGAAAAATGCTTAGGTTAAGTTTCAGAGTTGCTTCTAATGTACCAAAGCTGGACTTAGACATAATTTCACTCTCACAACATTATGGCTGGTTGGAGACAGTCCGAACCACAAATACCGGGTCCATGGTTCTGGGCATATATTGGGGGGACGGGGACGACTCCCATTAACCCCTGACTATATCGGGGATACGCGTATCACAATGCCTTACTGGTCTGTGCTGAAGCAGGGCATTCTGGCAGCCAAGTGGCTTGACCTTTATTAGTGAGCCTGGTTACCCCCTCTCGGAACCACAGACTTAGAAATCGCCAGCTCATATACAGTGCATAAAATATATTTATATATATACCCTTATACACCATTTTAATAAAAAATATCACAAAATTCTTCAAAGTCCCTGGGGAAGAGTGAAAGACGCGCACGTTCATTTTCAGAGCTCCTAGACCTTCCTATAAGAAGTTAGCCAAAAAGTAGCTTCGAAAAATGCTTAGGTTAAGTTTCAGAGTTGCTTCAATGTACCAAAGCTGGACTTAGACATAATTTCACTCTCACAACATTATGGCTGGTTGGAGACAGTCCGAACCACAAGTACCGGGTCCATGGTTCTGGGCGTATACTGGGGGGACGGGGGGGACTCCCATTAACCCCTGACTATACCGGGGATACGCTTATCACAATGCCTTTCTGGTCTGTGCTGAAGCAGGGCATTCTGGCAGCCAAGTGGCTTGACCTTTATTAGTGAGCCTGGTTACCCCCTCTCGGAACCACAGACTTAGAAATCGCCAGCTCATATACAGTGCATAAAATATATTTATATATATACCCTTATACACCATTTTAATAAAAAATATCACAAAATTCTTCAAAGTCCCTGGGGAAGAGTGAAAGACGCGCACGTTCATTTTCAGAGCTCCTAGACCTTCCTATAAGAAGTTAGCCAAAAAGTAGCTTCGAAAAATGCTTAGGTTAAGTTTCAGAGTTGCTTCAATGTACCAAAGCTGGACTTAGACATAATTTCACTCTCACAACATTATGGCTGGTTGGAGACAGTCCGAACCACAAGTACCGGGTCCATGGTTCTGGGCGTATACTGGGGGGACGGGGACGACTCCCATTAACCCCTGATTATACCGGGGATACGCTTATCACAATGCCTTTCTGGTCTGTGCTGAAGCAGGGCATTCTGGCAGCCAAGTGGCTTGACCTTTATTAGTGAGCCTGGTTACCCCCTCTCGGAACCACAGACTTAGAAATCGCCAGCTCATATACAGTGCATAAAATATATTTATATATATACCCTTATACACCATTTTAATAAAAAAAAATCACAAAATTCTTCTAAGTCCCTCGGGAAGAGTGAAAGACGCGCATGTTCATTTTCAGAGCTCCTAGACCTTCCTATAAGAAGTTAGCCAAAAAGTAGCTTCGAAAAATGCTTAGGTTAAGTTTCAGAGTTGCTTCAATGTACCAAAGCTGGACTTAGACATAATTTCACTCTCACAACATTATGGCTGGTTGGAGACAGTCCGAACCACAAGTACCGGGTCCATGGTTCTGGGCGTATACTGGGGGGACGGGGGGGACTCCCATTAACCCCTGACTATACCGGGGATACGCTTATCACAATGCCTTTCTGGTCTGTGCTGAAGCAGGGCATTCTGGCAGCCAAGTGGCTTGACCTTTATTAGTGAGCCTGGTTACCCCCTCTCGGAACCACAGACTTAGAAATCGCCAGCTCATATACAGTGCATAAAATATATTTATATATATACCCTTATACACCATTTTAATAAAAAATATCACAAAATTCTTCTAAGTCCCTCGGGAAGAGTGAAAGACGCGCATGTTCATTTTCAGAGCTCCTAGACCTTCCTATAAGAAGTTAGCCAAAAGGTAGCTTCGAAAAACGCTTAGGTTAAGTTTCAGAGTTGCTTCTAATGTACCAAAGCTGGACTTAGACATAATTTCACTCTCACAACATTATGGCTGGTTGGAGACAGTCCGAACCACAAGTACCGGGTCCATGGTTCTGGGCGTATACTGGGGGGACGGGGACGACTCCCATTAACCCCTGACTATACCGGGGATACGCTTATCACAATGCCTTTCTGGTCTGTGCTGAAGCAGGGCTTTCTGGAAGCCAAGTGGCTTGACCTTTATTAGTGAGCCTGGTTACCCCCTCTCGGAACCACAGACTTAGAAATCGCCAGCTCATATACAGTGCATAAAATATATTTATATATATACCCTTATACACCATTTTAATAAAAAATATCACAAAATTCTTCAAAGTCCCTCGGGAAGAGTGAAAGATGCGCACGTTCATTTTCAGATCTCCTAGACCCTCCTATAAGAAGTTATCCAAAAAGTAGCTTCGAAAAATGCTTAGGTTAAGTTTCAGAGTTGCTTCTAATGTACCAAAGCTGGACTTAGACATAATTTCACTCTCACAACATTATGGCTGGTTGGAGACAGTCCGAACCACAAATACCGGGTCCATGGTTCTGGGCATATATTGGGGGGACGGGGACGACTCCCATTAACCCCTGACTATATCGGGGATACGCGTATCACAATGCCTTACTGGTCTGTGCTGAAGCAGGGCATTCTGGCAGCCAAGTGGCTTGACCTTTATTAGTGAGCCTGGTTACCCCCTCTCGGAACCACAGACTTAGAAATCGCCAGCTCATATACAGTGCATAAAATATATTTATATATATACCCTTATACACCATTTTAATAAAAAATATCACAAAATTCTTCAAAGTCCCTGGGGAAGAGTGAAAGACGCGCACGTTCATTTTCAGAGCTCCTAGACCTTCCTATAAGAAGTTAGCCAAAAAGTAGCTTCGAAAAATGCTTAGGTTAAGTTTCAGAGTTGCTTCAATGTACCAAAGCTGGACTTAGACATAATTTCACTCTCACAACATTATGGCTGGTTGGAGACAGTCCGAACCACAAGTACCGGGTCCATGGTTCTGGGCGTATACTGGGGGGACGGGGGGGACTCCCATTAACCCCTGACTATACCGGGGATACGCTTATCACAATGCCTTTCTGGTCTGTGCTGAAGCAGGGCATTCTGGCAGCCAAGTGGCTTGACCTTTATTAGTGAGCCTGGTTACCCCCTCTCGGAACCACAGACTTAGAAATCGCCAGCTCATATACAGTGCATAAAATATATTTATATATATACCCTTATACACCATTTTAATAAAAAATATCACAAAATTCTTCAAAGTCCCTGGGGAAGAGTGAAAGACGCGCACGTTCATTTTCAGAGCTCCTAGACCTTCCTATAAGAAGTTAGCCAAAAAGTAGCTTCGAAAAATGCTTAGGTTAAGTTTCAGAGTTGCTTCAATGTACCAAAGCTGGACTTAGACATAATTTCACTCTCACAACATTATGGCTGGTTGGAGACAGTCCGAACCACAAGTACCGGGTCCATGGTTCTGGGCGTATACTGGGGGGACGGGGACGACTCCCATTAACCCCTGATTATACCGGGGATACGCTTATCACAATGCCTTTCTGGTCTGTGCTGAAGCAGGGCATTCTGGCAGCCAAGTGGCTTGACCTTTATTAGTGAGCCTGGTTACCCCCTCTCGGAACCACAGACTTAGAAATCGCCAGCTCATATACAGTGCATAAAATATATTTATATATATACCCTTATACACCATTTTAATAAAAAAAAATCACAAAATTCTTCTAAGTCCCTCGGGAAGAGTGAAAGACGCGCATGTTCATTTTCAGAGCTCCTAGACCTTCCTATAAGAAGTTAGCCAAAAGGTAGCTTCGAAAAACGCTTAGGTTAAGTTTCAGAGTTGCTTCTAATGTACCAAAGCTGGACTTAGACATAATTTCACTCTCACAACATTATGGCTGGTTGGAGACAGTCCGAACCACAAGTACCGGGTCCATGGTTCTGGGCGTATACTGGGGGGACGGGGACGACTCCCATTAACCCCTAACTATACCGGGGATACGCTTATCACAATGCCTTTCTGGTCTGTGCTGAAGCAGGGCTTTCTGGAAGCCAAGTGGCTTGACCTTTATTAGTGAGCCTGGTTACCCCCTCTCGGAACCACAGACTTAGAAATCGCCAGCTCATATACAGTGCATAAAATATATTTATATATATACCCTTATACACCATTTTAATAAAAAATATCACAAAATTCTTCTAAGTCCCTCGGGAAGAGTGAAAGATGCGCACGTTCATTTTCAGAGCTCCTAGACCCTCCTATAAGAAGTTATCCAAAAAGTAGCTTCGAAAAATGCTTAGGTTAAGTTTCAGAGTTGCTTCTAATGTACCAAAGCTGGACTTAGACATAATTTCACTCTCACAACATTATGGCTGGTTGGAGACAGTCCGAACCACAAATACCGGGTCCATGGTTCTGGGCATATATTGGGGGGACGGGGACGACTCCCATTAACCCCTGACTATATCGGGGATACGCGTATCACAATGCCTTACTGGTCTGTGCTGAAGCAGGGCATTCTGGCAGCCAAGTGGCTTGACCTTTATTAGTGAGCCTGGTTACCCCCTCTCGGAACCACAGACTTAGAAATCGCCAGCTCATATACAGTGCATAAAATATATTTATATATATACCCTTATACACCATTTTAATAAAAAATATCACAAAATTCTTCAAAGTCCCTGGGGAAGAGTGAAAGACGCGCACGTTCATTTTCAGAGCTCCTAGACCTTCCTATAAGAAGTTAGCCAAAAAGTAGCTTCGAAAAATGCTTAGGTTAAGTTTCAGAGTTGCTTCAATGTACCAAAGCTGGACTTAGACATAATTTCACTCTCACAACATTATGGCTGGTTGGAGACAGTCCGAACCACAAGTACCGGGTCCATGGTTCTGGGCGTATACTGGGGGGACGGGGGGGACTCCCATTAACCCCTGACTATACCGGGGATACGCTTATCACAATGCCTTTCTGGTCTGTGCTGAAGCAGGGCATTCTGGCAGCCAAGTGGCTTGACCTTTATTAGTGAGCCTGGTTACCCCCTCTCGGAACCACAGACTTAGAAATCGCCAGCTCATATACAGTGCATAAAATATATTTATATATATACCCTTATACACCATTTTAATAAAAAATATCACAAAATTCTTCAAAGTCCCTCGGGAAGAGTGAAAGACGCGCACGTTCATTTTCAGAGCTCCTAGACCTTCCTATAAGAAGTTAGCCAAAAAGTAGCTTCGAAAAACGCTTAGGTTAAGTTTCAGAGTTGCTTCAATGTACCAAAGCTGGACTTAGACATAATTTCACTCTCACAACATTATGGCTGGTTGGAGACAGTCCGAACCACAAGTACCGGGTCCATGGTTCTGGGCGTATACTGGGGGGACGGGGGGGACTCCCATTAACCCCTGACTATACCGGGGATACGCTTATCACAATGCCTTTCTGGTCTGTGCTGAAGCAGGGCATTCTGGCAGCCAAGTGGCTTGACCTTTATTAGTGAGCCTGGTTACCCCCTCTCGGAACCACAGACTTAGAAATCGCCAGCTCATATACAGTGCATAAAATATATTTATATATATACCCTTATACACCATTTTAATAAAAAATATCACAAAATTCTTCTAAGTCCCTCGGGAAGAGTGAAAGACGCGCACGTTCATTTTCAGAGCTACTAGACCTTCCTATAAGAAGTTAGCCAAAAGGTAGCTTCGAAAAACGCTTAGGTTAAGTTTCAGAGTTGCTTCTAATGTACCAAAGCTGGACTTAGACATAATTTCACTCTCACAACATTATGGCTGGTTGGAGACAGTCCGAACCACAAGTACCGGGTCCATGGTTCTGGGCGTATACTGGGGGGACGGGGACGACTCCCATTAACCCCTGACTATACCGGGGATATGCTTATCACAATGCCTTTCTGGTCTGTGCTGAAGCAGGGCATTCTGGCAGCCAAGTGGCTTGACCTTTATTAGTGAGCCTGGTTACCCCCTCTCGGAACCACAGACTTAGAAATCGCCAGCTCATATACAGTGCATAAAATATATTTATATATATATACCCTTATACACCATTTTAATAAAAAAAATCACAAAATTCTTCTAAGTCCCTCGGGAAGAATGAAAGACGCGCACGTTCATTTTCAGAGCTCCTAGACCTTCCTATAAGAAGTTAGCCAAAAAGTAGCTTTGAAAAACGCTTAGGTTAAGTTTCAGAGTTGCTTCTAATGTACCAAAGCTGGACTTAGACATAATTTCACTCTCACAACATTATGGCTGGTTGGAGACAGTCCGAACCACAAGTACCGGGTCCATGGTTCTGGGCGTATACTGGGGGGACGGGGACGACTCCCATTAACCCCTGACTATACCGGGGATACGCTTATCACAATGCCTTTCTGGTCTGTGCTGAAGCAGGGCATTCTGGCAGCCAAGTGGCTTGACCTTTATTAGTGAGCCTGGTTACCCCCTCTCGGAACTACAGACTTAGAAATCGCCAGCTCATATACAGTGCATAAAATATATTTATATATACTGTATACCCTTATACACCATTTTAATAAAAAATATCACAAAATTCTTCAAAGTCCCTCGGGAAGAGTGAAAGACGCGCACGTTCATTTTCAGAGCTCCTAGACCTTCTTATAAGAAGTTAGCCAAAAAGTAGCTTCGAAAAACGCTTAGGTTAAGTTTCAGAGTTGCTTCAATGTACCAAAGCTGGACTTAGACATAATTTCACTCTCACAACATTATGGCTGGTTGGAGACAGTCCGAACCACAAGTACCGGGTCCATGGTTCTGGGCGTATACTGGGGGGACGGGGGGGACTCCCATTAACCCCTGACTATACCGGGGATACGCTTATCACAATGCCTTTCTGGTCTGTGCTGAAGCAGGGCATTCTGGCAGCCAAGTGGCTTGACCTTTATTAGTGAGCCTGGTTACCCCCTCTCGGAACCACAGACTTAGAAATCGCCAGCTCATATACAGTGCATAAAATATATTTATATATATACCCTTATACACCATTTTAATAAAAAATATCACAAAATTCTTCTAAGTCCCTCGGGAAGAGTGAAAGACGCGCACGTTCATTTTCAGAGCTACTAGACCTTCCTATAAGAAGTTAGCCAAAAGGTAGCTTCGAAAAACGCTTAGGTAAAGTTTCAGAGTTGCTTCTAATGTACCAAAGCTGGACTTAGACATAATTTCACTCTCACAACATTATGGCTGGTTGGAGACAGTCCGAACCACAAGTACCGGGTCCATGGTTCTGGGCGTATACTGGGGGGACGGGGACGACTCCCATTAACCCCTGACTATACCGGGGATATGCTTATCACAATGCCTTTCTGGTCTGTGCTGAAGCAGGGCATTCTGGCAGCCAAGTGGCTTGACCTTTATTAGTGAGCCTGGTTACCCCCTCTCAGAACTACAGACTTAGAAATCGCCAACTCATATACAGTGCATAAAATATATTTATATATACTGTATACCCTTATACACCATTTTAATAAAAAATATCACAAAATTCTTCAAAGTCCCTCGGGAAGAGTGAAAGACGCGCACGTTCATTTTCAGAGCTCCTAGACCTTCCTATAAGAAGTTAGCCAAAAAGTAGCTTCGAAAAACGCTTAGGTTAAGTTTCAGAGTTGCTTCTAATGTACCAAAGCTGGACTTAGGCATAATTTCACTCTCACAACATTATGGCTGGTTGGAGACAGTCCGAACCACAAGTACCGGGTCCATGGTTCTGGGCGTATACTGGGGGGACGGGGACGACTCCCATTAACCCCTGATTATACCGGGGATACGCTTATCACAATGCCTTTCTGGTCTGTGCTGAAGCAGGGCATTCTGGCAGCCAAGTGGCTTGACCTTTATTAGTGAGCCTGGTTACCCCCTCTCGGAACCACAGACTTAGAAATCGCCAGCTCATATACAGTGCATAAAATATATTTATATATATACCCTTATACACCATTTTAATAAAAAAAATCACAAAATTCTTCTAAGTCCCTCGGGAAGAGTGAAAGACGCGCATGTTCATTTTCAGATCTCCTAGACCTTCCTATAAGAAGTTAGCCAAAAGGTAGTTTCGAAAAACGCTTAGGTTAAGTTTCAGAGTTGCTTCTAATGTACCAAAGCTGGACTTAGACATAATTTCACTCTCACAACATTATGGCTGGTTGGAGACAGTCCGAACCACAAGTACCGGGTCCATGGTTCTGGGCGTATACTGGGGGGACGGGGACGACTCCCATAAACCCCTGAATATATCGGGGATACGCTTATCACAATGCCTTACTGGTCTGTGCTGAAGCAGGGCATTCTGGCAGCCAAGTGGCTTGACCTTTATTAGTGAGCCTGGTTACCCCCTCTCGGAACCACAGACTTAGAAATCGCCAGCTCATATACAGTGCATAAAATATATTTATATATATATACCCTTATACACCATTTTAATAAAAAAAATCACAAAATTCTTCTAAGTCCCTCGGGAAGAGTGAAAGACGCGCACGTTCATTTTCAGAGCTCCTAGACCTTCCTATAAGAAGTTAGCCAAAAAGTAGCTTTGAAAAACGCTTAGGTTAAGTTTCAGAGTTGCTTCTAATGTACCAAAGCTGGACTTAGACATAATTTCACTCTCACAACATTATGGCTGGTTGGAGACAGTCCGAACCACAAGTACCGGGTCCATGGTTCTGGGCGTATACTGGGGGGACGGGGACGACTCCCATTAACCCCTGACTATACCGGGGATACGCTTATCACAATGCCTTTCTGGTCTGTGCTGAAGCAGGGCATTCTGGCAGCCAAGTGGCTTGACCTTTATTAGTGAGCCTGGTTACCCCCTCTCGGAACTACAGACTTAGAAATCGCCAGCTCATATACAGTGCATAAAATATATTTATATATATATACCCTTATACACCATTTTAATAAAAAATATCACAAAATTCTTCTAAGTCCCTCGGGAAGAGTGAAAGACGCGCACGTTCATTTTCAGAGCTCCTAGACCTTCCTATAAGAAGTTAGCCAAAAAGTAGCTTCGAAAAACGCTTAGGTTAAGTTTCAGAGTTGCTTCTAATGTACCAAAGCTGGACTTAGACATAATTTCACTCTCACAACATTATGGCTGGTTGGAGACAGTCCGAACCACAAATACCGGGTCCATGGTTCTGGGCATATATTGGGGGGACGGGGACGACTCCCATTAACCCCTGACTATATCGGGGATACGCGTATCACAATGCCTTACTGGTCTGTGCTGAAGCAGGGCATTCTGGCAGCCAAGTGGCTTGACCTTTATTAGTGAGCCTGGTTACCCCCTCTCGGAACCACAGACTTAGAAATCGCCAGCTCATATACAGTGCATAAAATATATTTATATATATACCCTTATACACCATTTTAATAAAAAATATCACAAAATTCTTCAAAGTCCCTCGGGAAGAGTGAAAGACGCGCACGTACATTTTCAGAGCTCCTAGACCTTCCTATAAGAAGTTAGCCAAAAAGTAGCTTCGAAAAACGCTTAGGTTAAGTTTCAGAGTTGCTTCAATGTACCAAAGCTGGACTTAGACATAATTTCACTCTCACAACATTATGGCTGGTTGGAGACAGTCCGAACCACAAGTACCGGGTCCATGGTTCTGGGCGTATACTGGGGGGACGGGGGGGACTCCCATTAACCCCTGACTATACCGGGGATACGCTTATCACAATGCCTTTCTGGTCTGTGCTGAAGCAGGGCATTCTGGCAGCCAAGTGGCTTGACCTTTATTAGTGAGCCTGGTTACCCCCTCTCGGAACCACAGACTTAGAAATCGCCAGCTCATATACAGTGCATAAAATATATTTATATATATACCCTTATACACCATTTTAATAAAAAATATCACAAAATTCTTCTAAGTCCCTCGGGAAGAGTGAAAGACGCGCACGTTCATTTTCAGAGCTACTAGACCTTCCTATAAGAAGTTAGCCAAAAGGTAGCTTCGAAAAACGCTTAGGTTAAGTTTCAGAGTTGCTTCTAATGTACCAAAGCTGGACTTAGACATAATTTCACTCTCACAACATTATGGCTGGTTGGAGACAGTCCGAACCACAAGTACCGGGTCCATGGTTCTGGGCGTATACTGGGGGGACGGGGACGACTCCCATTAACCCCTGACTATACCGGGGATATGCTTATCACAATGCCTTTCTGGTCTGTGCTGAAGCAGGGCATTCTGGCAGCCAAGTGGCTTGACCTTTATTAGTGAGCCTGGTTACCCCCTCTCAGAACAACAGACTTAGAAATCGCCAACTCATATACAGTGCATAAAATATATTTATATATATACCCTTATACACCATTTTAATAAAAAATATCACAAAATTCTTCTAAGTCCCTCGGGAAGAGTGAAAGACGCGCACGTTCATTTTCAGAGCTCCTAGACCTTCCTATAAGAAGTTAGCCAAAAAGTAGCTTCGAAAAACGCTTAGGTTAAGTTTCAGAGTTGCTTCTAATGTACCAAAGCTGGATTTAGGCATAATTTCACTCTCACAACATTATGGCTGGTTGGAGACAGTCCGAACCACAAGTACCGGGTCCATGGTTCTGGGCGTATACTGGGGGGACGGGGACGACTCCCATTAACCCCTGATTATACCGGGGATACGCTTATCACAATGCCTTTCTGGTCTGTGCTGAAGCAGGGCATTCTGGCAGCCAAGTGGCTTGACCTTTATGAGTGAGCCTGGTTACCCCCTCTCGGAACCACAGACTTAGAAATCGCCAGCTCATATACAGTGCATAAAATATATTTATATATATACCCTTATACACCATTTTAATAAAAAATATCACAAAATTCTTCTAAGTCCCTCGGGAAGAGTGAAAGACGCGCATGTTCATTTTCAGAGCTCCTAGACCTTCCTATAAGAAGTTAGCCAAAAGGTAGCTTCGAAAAACGCTTAGGTTAAGTTTCAGAGTTGCTTCTAATGTAACAAAGCTGGACTTAGACATAATTTCACTCTCACAACATTATGGCTGGTTGGAGACAGTCCGAACCACAAGTACCGGGTCCATGGTTCTGGGCGTATACTGGGGGGACGGGGACGACTCCCATTAACCCCTGATTATACCGGGGATACGCTTATCACAATGCCTTTCTGGTCTGTGCTGAAGCAGGGCATTCTGGCAGCCAAGTGGCTTGACCTTTATTAGTGAGCCTGGTTACCCCCTCTCGGAACCACAGACTTAGAAATCGCCAGCTCATATACAGTGCATAAAATATATTTATATATATACCCTTATACACCATTTTAATAAAAAAAAATCACAAAATTCTTCTAAGTCCCTCGGGAAGAGTGAAAGACGCGCATGTTCATTTTCAGAGCTCCTAGACCTTCCTATAAGAAGTTAGCCAAAAGGTAGCTTCGAAAAACGCTTAGGTTAAGTTTCAGAGTTGCTTCTAATGTACCAAAGCTGGACTTAGACATAATTTCACTCTCACAACATTATGGCTGGTTGGAGACAGTCCGAACCACAAGTACCGGGTCCATGGTTCTGGGCGTATACTGGGGGGACGGGGACGACTCCCATTAACCCCTAACTATACCGGGGATACGCTTATCACAATGCCTTTCTGGTCTGTGCTGAAGCAGGGCTTTCTGGAAGCCAAGTGGCTTGACCTTTATTAGTGAGCCTGGTTACCCCCTCTCGGAACCACAGACTTAGAAATCGCCAGCTCATATACAGTGCATAAAATATATTTATATATATACCCTTATACACCATTTTAATAAAAAATATCACAAAATTCTTCTAAGTCCCTCGGGAAGAGTGAAAGATGCGCACGTTCATTTTCAGAGCTCCTAGACCCTCCTATAAGAAGTTATCCAAAAAGTAGCTTCGAAAAATGCTTAGGTTAAGTTTCAGAGTTGCTTCTAATGTACCAAAGCTGGACTTAGACATAATTTCACTCTCACAACATTATGGCTGGTTGGAGACAGTCCGAACCACAAATACCGGGTCCATGGTTCTGGGCATATATTGGGGGGACGGGGACGACTCCCATTAACCCCTGACTATATCGGGGATACGCGTATCACAATGCCTTACTGGTCTGTGCTGAAGCAGGGCATTCTGGCAGCCAAGTGGCTTGACCTTTATTAGTGAGCCTGGTTACCCCCTCTCGGAACCACAGACTTAGAAATCGCCAGCTCATATACAGTGCATAAAATATATTTATATATATACCCTTATACACCATTTTAATAAAAAATATCACAAAATTCTTCAAAGTCCCTGGGGAAGAGTGAAAGACGCGCACGTTCATTTTCAGAGCTCCTAGACCTTCCTATAAGAAGTTAGCCAAAAAGTAGCTTCGAAAAATGCTTAGGTTAAGTTTCAGAGTTGCTTCAATGTACCAAAGCTGGACTTAGACATAATTTCACTCTCACAACATTATGGCTGGTTGGAGACAGTCCGAACCACAAGTACCGGGTCCATGGTTCTGGGCGTATACTGGGGGGACGGGGGGGACTCCCATTAACCCCTGACTATACCGGGGATACGCTTATCACAATGCCTTTCTGGTCTGTGCTGAAGCAGGGCATTCTGGCAGCCAAGTGGCTTGACCTTTATTAGTGAGCCTGGTTACCCCCTCTCGGAACCACAGACTTAGAAATCGCCAGCTCATATACAGTGCATAAAATATATTTATATATATACCCTTATACACCATTTTAATAAAAAATATCACAAAATTCTTCTAAGTCCCTCGGGAAGAGTGAAAGACGCGCATGTTCATTTTCAGAGCTCCTAGACCTTCCTATAAGAAGTTAGCCAAAAGGTAGCTTCGAAAAACGCTTAGGTTAAGTTTCAGAGTTGCTTCTAATGTACCAAAGCTGGACTTAGACATAATTTCACTCTCACAACATTATGGCTGGTTGGAGACAGTCCGAACCACAAGTACCGGGTCCATGGTTCTGGGCGTATACTGGGGGGACGGGGACGACTCCCATTAACCCCTGACTATACCGGGGATACGCTTATCACAATGCCTTTCTGGTCTGTGCTGAAGCAGGGCTTTCTGGAAGCCAAGTGGCTTGACCTTTATTAGTGAGCCTGGTTACCCCCTCTCGGAACCACAGACTTAGAAATCGCCAGCTCATATACAGTGCATAAAATATATTTATATATATACCCTTATACACCATTTTAATAAAAAATATCACAAAATTCTTCTAAGTCCCTCGGGAAGAGTGAAAGATGCGCACGTTCATTTTTAGAGCTCCTAGACCCTCCTATAAGAAGTTATCCAAAAAGTAGCTTCGAAAAATGCTTAGGTTAAGTTTCAGAGTTGCTTCTAATGTACCAAAGCTGGACTTAGACATAATTTCACTCTCACAACATTATGGCTGGTTGGAGACAGTCCGAACCACAAATACCGGGTCCATGGTTCTGGGCATATATTGGGGGGACGGGGACGACTCCCATTAACCCCTGACTATATCGGGGATACGCGTATCACAATGCCTTACTGGTCTGTGCTGAAGCAGGGCATTCTGGCAGCCAAGTGGCTTGACCTTTATTAGTGAGCCTGGTTACCCCCTCTCGGAACCACAGACTTAGAAATCGCCAGCTCATATACAGTGCATAAAATATATTTATATATATACCCTTATACACCATTTTAATAAAAAATATCACAAAATTCTTCAAAGTCCCTGGGGAAGAGTGAAAGACGCGCACGTTCATTTTCAGAGCTCCTAGACCTTCCTATAAGAAGTTAGCCAAAAAGTAGCTTCGAAAAATGCTTAGGTTAAGTTTCAGAGTTGCTTCAATGTACCAAAGCTGGACTTAGACATAATTTCACTCTCACAACATTATGGCTGGTTGGAGACAGTCCGAACCACAAGTACCGGGTCCATGGTTCTGGGCGTATACTGGGGGGACGGGGGGGACTCCCATTAACCCCTGACTATACCGGGGATACGCTTATCACAATGCCTTTCTGGTCTGTGCTGAAGCAGGGCATTCTGGCAGCCAAGTGGCTTGACCTTTATTAGTGAGCCTGGTTACCCCCTCTCGGAACCACAGACTTAGAAATCGCCAGCTCATATACAGTGCATAAAATATATTTATATATATACCCTTATACACCATTTTAATAAAAAATATCACAAAATTCTTCTAAGTCCCTCGGGAAGAGTGAAAGACGCGCATGTTCATTTTCAGAGCTCCTAGACCTTCCTATAAGAAGTTAGCCAAAAGGTAGCTTCGAAAAACGCTTAGGTTAAGTTTCAGAGTTGCTTCTAATGTACCAAAGCTGGACTTAGACATAATTTCACTCTCACAACATTATGGCTGGTTGGAGACAGTCCGAACCACAAGTACCGGGTCCATGGTTCTGGGCGTATACTGGGGGGACGGGGACGACTCCCATTAACCCCTGACTATACCGGGGATACGCTTATCACAATGCCTTTCTGGTCTGTGCTGAAGCAGGGCTTTCTGGAAGCCAAGTGGCTTGACCTTTATTAGTGAGCCTGGTTACCCCCTCTCGGAACCACAGACTTAGAAATCGCCAGCTCATATACAGTGCATAAAATATATTTATATATATACCCTTATACACCATTTTAATAAAAAATATCACAAAATTCTTCAAAGTCCCTCGGGAAGAGTGAAAGATGCGCACGTTCATTTTCAGATCTCCTAGACCCTCCTATAAGAAGTTATCCAAAAAGTAGCTTCGAAAAATGCTTAGGTTAAGTTTCAGAGTTGCTTCTAATGTACCAAAGCTGGACTTAGACATAATTTCACTCTCACAACATTATGGCTGGTTGGAGACAGTCCGAACCACAAATACCGGGTCCATGGTTCTGGGCATATATTGGGGGGACGGGGACGACTCCCATTAACCCCTGACTATATCGGGGATACGCGTATCACAATGCCTTACTGGTCTGTGCTGAAGCAGGGCATTCTGGCAGCCAAGTGGCTTGACCTTTATTAGTGAGCCTGGTTACCCCCTCTCGGAACCACAGACTTAGAAATCGCCAGCTCATATACAGTGCATAAAATATATTTATATATATACCCTTATACACCATTTTAATAAAAAATATCACAAAATTCTTCAAAGTCCCTGGGGAAGAGTGAAAGACGCGCACGTTCATTTTCAGAGCTCCTAGACCTTCCTATAAGAAGTTAGCCAAAAAGTAGCTTCGAAAAATGCTTAGGTTAAGTTTCAGAGTTGCTTCAATGTACCAAAGCTGGACTTAGACATAATTTCACTCTCACAACATTATGGCTGGTTGGAGACAGTCCGAACCACAAGTACCGGGTCCATGGTTCTGGGCGTATACTGGGGGGACGGGGGGGACTCCCATTAACCCCTGACTATACCGGGGATACGCTTATCACAATGCCTTTCTGGTCTGTGCTGAAGCAGGGCATTCTGGCAGCCAAGTGGCTTGACCTTTATTAGTGAGCCTGGTTACCCCCTCTCGGAACCACAGACTTAGAAATCGCCAGCTCATATACAGTGCATAAAATATATTTATATATATACCCTTATACACCATTTTAATAAAAAATATCACAAAATTCTTCAAAGTCCCTGGGGAAGAGTGAAAGACGAGCACGTTCATTTTCAGAGCTCCTAGACCTTCCTATAAGAAGTTAGCCAAAAAGTAGCTTCGAAAAATGCTTAGGTTAAGTTTCAGAGTTGCTTCAATGTACCAAAGCTGGACTTAGACATAATTTCACTCTCACAACATTATGGCTGGTTGGAGACAGTCCGAACCACAAGTACCGGGTCCATGGTTCTGGGCGTATACTGGGGGGACGGGGACGACTCCCATTAACCCCTGATTATACCGGGGATACGCTTATCACAATGCCTTTCTGGTCTGTGCTGAAGCAGGGCATTCTGGCAGCCAAGTGGCTTGACCTTTATTAGTGAGCCTGGTTACCCCCTCTCGGAACCACAGACTTAGAAATCGCCAGCTCATATACAGTGCATAAAATATATTTATATATATACCCTTATACACCATTTTAATAAAAAAAAATCACAAAATTCTTCTAAGTCCCTCGGGAAGAGTGAAAGACGCGCATGTTCATTTTCAGAGCTCCTAGACCTTCCTATAAGAAGTTAGCCAAAAGGTAGCTTCGAAAAACGCTTAGGTTAAGTTTCAGAGTTGCTTCTAATGTACCAAAGCTGGACTTAGACATAATTTCACTCTCACAACATTATGGCTGGTTGGAGACAGTCCGAACCACAAGTACCGGGTCCATGGTTCTGGGCGTATACTGGGGGGACGGGGACGACTCCCATTAACCCCTAACTATACCGGGGATACGCTTATCACAATGCCTTTCTGGTCTGTGCTGAAGCAGGGCTTTCTGGAAGCCAAGTGGCTTGACCTTTATTAGTGAGCCTGGTTACCCCCTCTCGGAACCACAGACTTAGAAATCGCCAGCTCATATACAGTGCATAAAATATATTTATATATATACCCTTATACACCATTTTAATAAAAAATATCACAAAATTCTTCTAAGTCCCTCGGGAAGAGTGAAAGATGCGCACGTTCATTTTTAGAGCTCCTAGACCCTCCTATAAGAAGTTATCCAAAAAGTAGCTTCGAAAAATGCTTAGGTTAAGTTTCAGAGTTGCTTCTAATGTACCAAAGCTGGACTTAGACATAATTTCACTCTCACAACATTATGGCTGGTTGGAGACAGTCCGAACCACAAATACCGGGTCCATGGTTCTGGGCATATATTGGGGGGACGGGGACGACTCCCATTAACCCCTGACTATATCGGGGATACGCGTATCACAATGCCTTACTGGTCTGTGCTGAAGCAGGGCATTCTGGCAGCCAAGTGGCTTGACCTTTATTAGTGAGCCTGGTTACCCCCTCTCGGAACCACAGACTTAGAAATCGCCAGCTCATATACAGTGCATAAAATATATTTATATATATACCCTTATACACCATTTTAATAAAAAATATCACAAAATTCTTCAAAGTCCCTGGGGAAGAGTGAAAGACGCGCACGTTCATTTTCAGAGCTCCTAGACCTTCCTATAAGAAGTTAGCCAAAAAGTAGCTTCGAAAAATGCTTAGGTTAAGTTTCAGAGTTGCTTCAATGTACCAAAGCTGGACTTAGACATAATTTCACTCTCACAACATTATGGCTGGTTGGAGACAGTCCGAACCACAAGTACCGGGTCCATGGTTCTGGGCGTATACTGGGGGGACGGGGGGGACTCCCATTAACCCCTGACTATACCGGGGATACGCTTATCACAATGCCTTTCTGGTCTGTGCTGAAGCAGGGCATTCTGGCAGCCAAGTGGCTTGACCTTTATTAGTGAGCCTGGTTACCCCCTCTCGGAACCACAGACTTAGAAATCGCCAGCTCATATACAGTGCATAAAATATATTTATATATATACCCTTATACACCATTTTAATAAAAAATATCACAAAATTCTTCTAAGTCCCTCGGGAAGAGTGAAAGACGCGCATGTTCATTTTCAGAGCTCCTAGACCTTCCTATAAGAAGTTAGCCAAAAGGTAGCTTCGAAAAACGCTTAGGTTAAGTTTCAGAGTTGCTTCTAATGTACCAAAGCTGGACTTAGACATAATTTCACTCTCACAACATTATGGCTGGTTGGAGACAGTCCGAACCACAAGTACCGGGTCCATGGTTCTGGGCGTATACTGGGGGGACGGGGACGACTCCCATTAACCCCTGACTATACCGGGGATACGCTTATCACAATGCCTTTCTGGTCTGTGCTGAAGCAGGGCTTTCTGGAAGCCAAGTGGCTTGACCTTTATTAGTGAGCCTGGTTACCCCCTCTCGGAACCACAGACTTAGAAATCGCCAGCTCATATACAGTGCATAAAATATATTTATATATATACCCTTATACACCATTTTAATAAAAAATATCACAAAATTCTTCAAAGTCCCTCGGGAAGAGTGAAAGATGCGCACGTTCATTTTCAGATCTCCTAGACCCTCCTATAAGAAGTTATCCAAAAAGTAGCTTCGAAAAATGCTTAGGTTAAGTTTCAGAGTTGCTTCTAATGTACCAAAGCTGGACTTAGACATAATTTCACTCTCACAACATTATGGCTGGTTGGAGACAGTCCGAACCACAAATACCGGGTCCATGGTTCTGGGCATATATTGGGGGGACGGGGACGACTCCCATTAACCCCTGACTATATCGGGGATACGCGTATCACAATGCCTTACTGGTCTGTGCTGAAGCAGGGCATTCTGGCAGCCAAGTGGCTTGACCTTTATTAGTGAGCCTGGTTACCCCCTCTCGGAACCACAGACTTAGAAATCGCCAGCTCATATACAGTGCATAAAATATATTTATATATATACCCTTATACACCATTTTAATAAAAAATATCACAAAATTCTTCAAAGTCCCTGGGGAAGAGTGAAAGACGCGCACGTTCATTTTCAGAGCTCCTAGACCTTCCTATAAGAAGTTAGCCAAAAAGTAGCTTCGAAAAATGCTTAGGTTAAGTTTCAGAGTTGCTTCAATGTACCAAAGCTGGACTTAGACATAATTTCACTCTCACAACATTATGGCTGGTTGGAGACAGTCCGAACCACAAGTACCGGGTCCATGGTTCTGGGCGTATACTGGGGGGACGGGGGGGACTCCCATTAACCCCTGACTATACCGGGGATACGCTTATCACAATGCCTTTCTGGTCTGTGCTGAAGCAGGGCATTCTGGCAGCCAAGTGGCTTGACCTTTATTAGTGAGCCTGGTTACCCCCTCTCGGAACCACAGACTTAGAAATCGCCAGCTCATATACAGTGCATAAAATATATTTATATATATACCCTTATACACCATTTTAATAAAAAATATCACAAAATTCTTCAAAGTCCCTGGGGAAGAGTGAAAGACGCGCACGTTCATTTTCAGAGCTCCTAGACCTTCCTATAAGAAGTTAGCCAAAAAGTAGCTTCGAAAAATGCTTAGGTTAAGTTTCAGAGTTGCTTCAATGTACCAAAGCTGGACTTAGACATAATTTCACTCTCACAACATTATGGCTGGTTGGAGACAGTCCGAACCACAAGTACCGGGTCCATGGTTCTGGGCGTATACTGGGGGGACGGGGGGGACTCCCATTAACCCCTGACTATACCGGGGATACGCTTATCACAATGCCTTTCTGGTCTGTGCTGAAGCAGGGCATTCTGGCAGCCAAGTGGCTTGACCTTTATTAGTGAGCCTGGTTACCCCCTCTCGGAACCACAGACTTAGAAATCGCCAGCTCATATACAGTGCATAAAATATATTTATATATATACCCTTATACACCATTTTAATAAAAAATATCACAAAATTCTTCTAAGTCCCTCGGGAAGAGTGAAAGACGCGCACGTTCATTTTCAGAGCTACTAGACCTTCCTATAAGAAGTTAGCCAAAAGGTAGCTTCGAAAAACGCTTAGGTTAAGTTTCAGAGTTGCTTCTAATGTACCAAAGCTGGACTTAGACATAATTTCACTCTCACAACATTATGGCTGGTTGGAGACAGTCCGAACCACAAGTACCGGGTCCATGGTTCTGGGCGTATACTGGGGGGACGGGGACGACTCCCATTAACCCCTAACTATACCGGGGATACGCTTATCACAATGCCTTTCTGGTCTGTGCTGAAGCAGGGCTTTCTGGAAGCCAAGTGGCTTGACCTTTATTAGTGAGCCTGGTTACCCCCTCTCGGAACCACAGACTTAGAAATCGCCAGCTCATATACAGTGCATAAAATATATTTATATATATACCCTTATACACCATTTTAATAAAAAATATCACAAAATTCTTCTAAGTCCCTCGGGAAGAGTGAAAGATGCGCACGTTCATTTTCAGAGCTCCTAGACCCTCCTATAAGAAGTTATCCAAAAAGTATCTTCGAAAAATGCTTAGGTTAAGTTTCAGAGTTGCTTCTAATGTACCAAAGCTGGACTTAGACATAATTTCACTCTCACAACATTATGGCTGGTTGGAGACAGTCCGAACCACAAATACCGGGTCCATGGTTCTGGGCATATATTGGGGGGACGGGGACGACTCCCATTAACCCCTGACTATATCGGGGATACGCGTATCACAATGCCTTACTGGTCTGTGCTGAAGCAGGGCATTCTGGCAGCCAAGTGGCTTGACCTTTATTAGTGAGCCTGGTTACCCCCTCTCGGAACCACAGACTTAGAAATCGCCAGCTCATATACAGTGCATAAAATATATTTATATATATACCCTTATACACCATTTTAATAAAAAATATCACAAAATTCTTCTAAGTCCCTCGGGAAGAGTGAAAGACGCGCATGTTCATTTTCAGAGCTCCTAGACCTTCCTATAAGAAGTTAGCCAAAAGGTAGCTTCGAAAAACGCTTAGGTTAAGTTTCAGAGTTGCTTCTAATGTACCAAAGCTGGACTTAGACATAATTTCACTCTCACAACATTATGGCTGGTTGGAGACAGTCCGAACCACAAGTACCGGGTCCATGGTTCTGGGCGTATACTGGGGGGACGGGGACGACTCCCATTAACCCCTGACTATACCGGGGATACGCTTATCACAATGCCTTTCTGGTCTGTGCTGAAGCAGGGCTTTCTGGAAGCCAAGTGGCTTGACCTTTATTAGTGAGCCTGGTTACCCCCTCTCGGAACCACAGACTTAGAAATCGCCAGCTCATATACAGTGCATAAAATATATTTATATATATACCCTTATACACCATTTTAATAAAAAATATCACAAAATTCTTCAAAGTCCCTCGGGAAGAGTGAAAGATGCGCACGTTCATTTTCAGATCTCCTAGACCCTCCTATAAGAAGTTATCCAAAAAGTAGCTTCGAAAAATGCTTAGGTTAAGTTTCAGAGTTGCTTCTAATGTACCAAAGCTGGACTTAGACATAATTTCACTCTCACAACATTATGGCTGGTTGGAGACAGTCCGAACCACAAATACCGGGTCCATGGTTCTGGGCATATATTGGGGGGACGGGGACGACTCCCATTAACCCCTGACTATATCGGGGATACGCGTATCACAATGCCTTACTGGTCTGTGCTGAAGCAGGGCATTCTGGCAGCCAAGTGGCTTGACCTTTATTAGTGAGCCTGGTTACCCCCTCTCGGAACCACAGACTTAGAAATCGCCAGCTCATATACAGTGCATAAAATATATTTATATATATACCCTTATACACCATTTTAATAAAAAATATCACAAAATTCTTCAAAGTCCCTGGGGAAGAGTGAAAGACGCGCACGTTCATTTTCAGAGCTCCTAGACCTTCCTATAAGAAGTTAGCCAAAAAGTAGCTTCGAAAAATGCTTAGGTTAAGTTTCAGAGTTGCTTCAATGTACCAAAGCTGGACTTAGACATAATTTCACTCTCACAACATTATGGCTGGTTGGAGACAGTCCGAACCACAAGTACCGGGTCCATGGTTCTGGGCGTATACTGGGGGGACGGGGGGGACTCCCATTAACCCCTGACTATACCGGGGATACGCTTATCACAATGCCTTTCTGGTCTGTGCTGAAGCAGGGCATTCTGGCAGCCAAGTGGCTTGACCTTTATTAGTGAGCCTGGTTACCCCCTCTCGGAACCACAGACTTAGAAATCGCCAGCTCATATACAGTGCATAAAATATATTTATATATATACCCTTATACACCATTTTAATAAAAAATATCACAAAATTCTTCAAAGTCCCTGGGGAAGAGTGAAAGACGCGCACGTTCATTTTCAGAGCTCCTAGACCTTCCTATAAGAAGTTAGCCAAAAAGTAGCTTCGAAAAATGCTTAGGTTAAGTTTCAGAGTTGCTTCAATGTACCAAAGCTGGACTTAGACATAATTTCACTCTCACAACATTATGGCTGGTTGGAGACAGTCCGAACCACAAGTACCGGGTCCATGGTTCTGGGCGTATACTGGGGGGACGGGGGGGACTCCCATTAACCCCTGACTATACCGGGGATACGCTTATCACAATGCCTTTCTGGTCTGTGCTGAAGCAGGGCATTCTGGCAGCCAAGTGGCTTGACCTTTATTAGTGAGCCTGGTTACCCCCTCTCGGAACCACAGACTTAGAAATCGCCAGCTCATATACAGTGCATAAAATATATTTATATATATACCCTTATACACCATTTTAATAAAAAATATCACAAAATTCTTCTAAGTCCCTCGGGAAGAGTGAAAGACGCGCACGTTCATTTTCAGAGCTACTAGACCTTCCTATAAGAAGTTAGCCAAAAGGTAGCTTCGAAAAACGCTTAGGTTAAGTTTCAGAGTTGCTTCTAATGTACCAAAGCTGGACTTAGACATAATTTCACTCTCACAACATTATGGCTGGTTGGAGACAGTCCGAACCACAAGTACCGGGTCCATGGTTCTGGGCGTATACTGGGGGGACGGGGACGACTCCCATTAACCCCTGACTATACCGGGGATATGCTTATCACAATGCCTTTCTGGTCTGTGCTGAAGCAGGGCATTCTGGCAGCCAAGTGGCTTGACCTTTATTAGTGAGCCTGGTTACCCCCTCTCAGAACTACAGACTTAGAAATCGCCAACTCATATACAGTGCATAAAATATATTTATATATATACCCTTATACACCATTTTAATAAAAAATATCACAAAATTCTTCTAAGTCCCTCGGGAAGAGTGAAAGACGCGCACGTTCATTTTCAGAGCTACTAGACCTTCCTTTAAGAAGTTAGCCAAAAGGTAGCTTCGAAAAACGCTTAGGTTAAGTTTCAGAGTTGCTTCTAATGTACCAAAGCTGGACTTAGACATAATTTCACTCTCACAACATTATGGCTGGTTGGAGACAGTCCGAACCACAAGTACCGGGTCCATGGTTCTGGGCGTATACTGGGGGGACGGGGACGACTCCCATTAACCCCTGACTATACCGGGGATACGCTTATCACAATGCCTTTCTGGTCTGTGCTGAAGCAGGGCATTCTGGCAGCCAAGTGGCTTGACATTTATTAGTGAGCCTGGTTACCCCCTCTCGGAACCACAGACTTAGAAATCGCCAGCTCATATACAGTGCATAAAATATATTTATATATATACCCTTATACACCATTTTAATAAAAAATATCACAAAATTCTTCTAAGTCCCTCGGGAAGAGTGAAAGACGCGCACGTTCATTTTCAGAGCTCCTAGACCTTCCTATAAGAAGTTAGCCAAAAAGTAGCTTCGAAAAACGCTTAGGTTAAGTTTCAGAGTTGCTTCTAATGTACCAAAGCTGGACTTAGACATAATTTCACTCTCACAACATTATGGCTGGTTGGAGACAGTCCGAACCACAAGTACCGGGTCCATGGTTCTGGGCATATACTGGGGGGACGGGGACGACTCCCATTAACCCCTGACTATACCGGGGATACGCTTATCACAATGCCTTTCTGGTCTGTGCTGAAGCAGGGCTTTCTGGAAGCCAAGTGGCTTGACCTTTATTAGTGAGCATGGTTACCGCCTCTCGGAACCACAGACTTAGAAATCGCCAGCTCATATACAGTGCATAAAATATATTTATATATATACCCTTATACACCATTTTAATAAAAAATATCACAAAATTCTTCTAAGTCCCTCGGGAAGAGTGAAAGATGCGCACGTTCATTTTCAGAGCTCCTAGACCCTCCTATAAGAAGTTATCCAAAAAGTAGCTTCGAAAAATGCTTAGGTTAAGTTTCAGAGTTGCTTCTAATGTACCAAAGCTGGACTTAGACATAATTTCACTCTCACAACATTATGGCTGGTTGGAGACAGTCCGAACCACAAATACCGGGTCCATGGTTCTGGGCATATATTGGGGGGACGGGGACGACTCCCATTAACCCCTGACTATATCGGGGATACGCGTATCACAATGCCTTACTGGTCTGTGCTGAAGCAGGGCATTCTGGCAGCCAAGTGGCTTGACCTTTATTAGTGAGCCTGGTTACCCCCTCTCGGAACCACAGACTTAGAAATCGCCAGCTCATATACAGTGCATAAAATATATTTATATATATACCCTTATACACCATTTTAATAAAAAATATCACAAAATTCTTCTAAGTCCCTCGGGAAGAGTGAAAGACGCGCACGTTCATTTTCAGAGCTCCTAGACCTTCCTATAAGAAGTTAGCCAAAAGGTAGCTTCGAAAAACGCTTAGGTAAAGTTTCAGAGTTGCTTCTAATGTACCAAAGCTGGACTTAGACATAATTTCACTCTCACAACATTATGGCTGGTTGGAGACAGTCCGAACCACAAGTACCGGGTCCATGGTTCTGGGCGTATACTGGGGGGACGGGGACGACTCCCATTAACCCCTGACTATACCGGGGATATGCTTATCACAATGCCTTTCTGGTCTGTGCTGAAGCAGGGCTTTCTGGAAGCCAAGTGGCTTGACCTTTATTAGTGAGCCTGGTTACCCCCTCTCGGAACCACAGACTTAGAAATCGCCAGCTCATATACAGTGCATAAAATATATTTATATATATACCCTTATACACCATTTTAATAAAAAATATCACAAAATTCTTCTAAGTCCCTCGGGAAGAGTGAAAGATGCGCACGTTCATTTTCAGAGCTCCTAGACCCTCCTATAAGAAGTTATCCAAAAAGTATCTTCGAAAAATGCTTAGGTTAAGTTTCAGAGTTGCTTCTAATGTACCAAAGCTGGACTTAGACATAATTTCACTCTCACAACATTATGGCTGGTTGGAGACAGTCCGAACCACAAATACCGGGTCCATGGTTCTGGGCATATATTGGGGGGACGGGGACGACTCCCATTAACCCCTGACTATATCGGGGATACGCGTATCACAATGCCTTACTGGTCTGTGCTGAAGCAGGGCATTCTGGCAGCCAAGTGGCTTGACCTTTATTAGTGAGCCTGGTTACCCCCTCTCGGAACCACAGACTTAGAAATCGCCAGCTCATATACAGTGCATAAAATATATTTATATATATACCCTTATACACCATTTTAATAAAAAATATCACAAAATTCTTCTAAGTCCCTCGGGAAGAGTGAAAGACGCGCATGTTCATTTTCAGAGCTCCTAGACCTTCCTATAAGAAGTTAGCCAAAAGGTAGCTTCGAAAAACGCTTAGGTTAAGTTTCAGAGTTGCTTCTAATGTACCAAAGCTGGACTTAGACATAATTTCACTCTCACAACATTATGGCTGGTTGGAGACAGTCCGAACCACAAGTACCGGGTCCATGGTTCTGGGCGTATACTGGGGGGACGGGGACGACTCCCATTAACCCCTGACTATACCGGGGATACGCTTATCACAATGCCTTTCTGGTCTGTGCTGAAGCAGGGCTTTCTGGAAGCCAAGTGGCTTGACCTTTATTAGTGAGCCTGGTTACCCCCTCTCGGAACCACAGACTTAGAAATCGCCAGCTCATATACAGTGCATAAAATATATTTATATATATACCCTTATACACCATTTTAATAAAAAATATCACAAAATTCTTCAAAGTCCCTCGGGAAGAGTGAAAGATGCGCACGTTCATTTTCAGATCTCCTAGACCCTCCTATAAGAAGTTATCCAAAAAGTAGCTTCGAAAAATGCTTAGGTTAAGTTTCAGAGTTGCTTCTAATGTACCAAAGCTGGACTTAGACATAATTTCACTCTCACAACATTATGGCTGGTTGGAGACAGTCCGAACCACAAATACCGGGTCCATGGTTCTGGGCATATATTGGGGGGACGGGGACGACTCCCATTAACCCCTGACTATATCGGGGATACGCGTATCACAATGCCTTACTGGTCTGTGCTGAAGCAGGGCATTCTGGCAGCCAAGTGGCTTGACCTTTATTAGTGAGCCTGGTTACCCCCTCTCGGAACCACAGACTTAGAAATCGCCAGCTCATATACAGTGCATAAAATATATTTATATATATACCCTTATACACCATTTTAATAAAAAATATCACAAAATTCTTCAAAGTCCCTGGGGAAGAGTGAAAGACGCGCACGTTCATTTTCAGAGCTCCTAGACCTTCCTATAAGAAGTTAGCCAAAAAGTAGCTTCGAAAAATGCTTAGGTTAAGTTTCAGAGTTGCTTCAATGTACCAAAGCTGGACTTAGACATAATTTCACTCTCACAACATTATGGCTGGTTGGAGACAGTCCGAACCACAAGTACCGGGTCCATGGTTCTGGGCGTATACTGGGGGGACGGGGGGGACTCCCATTAACCCCTGACTATACCGGGGATACGCTTATCACAATGCCTTTCTGGTCTGTGCTGAAGCAGGGCATTCTGGCAGCCAAGTGGCTTGACCTTTATTAGTGAGCCTGGTTACCCCCTCTCGGAACCACAGACTTAGAAATCGCCAGCTCATATACAGTGCATAAAATATATTTATATATATACCCTTATACACCATTTTAATAAAAAATATCACAAAATTCTTCAAAGTCCCTGGGGAAGAGTGAAAGACGCGCACGTTCATTTTCAGAGCTCCTAGACCTTCCTATAAGAAGTTAGCCAAAAAGTAGCTTCGAAAAATGCTTAGGTTAAGTTTCAGAGTTGCTTCAATGTACCAAAGCTGGACTTAGACATAATTTCACTCTCACAACATTATGGCTGGTTGGAGACAGTCCGAACCACAAGTACCGGGTCCATGGTTCTGGGCGTATACTGGGGGGACGGGGGGGACTCCCATTAACCCCTGACTATACCGGGGATACGCTTATCACAATGCCTTTCTGGTCTGTGCTGAAGCAGGGCATTCTGGCAGCCAAGTGGCTTGACCTTTATTAGTGAGCCTGGTTACCCCCTCTCGGAACCACAGACTTAGAAATCGCCAGCTCATATACAGTGCATAAAATATATTTATATATATACCCTTATACACCATTTTAATAAAAAATATCACAAAATTCTTCTAAGTCCCTCGGGAAGAGTGAAAGACGCGCACGTTCATTTTCAGAGCTACTAGACCTTCCTATAAGAAGTTAGCCAAAAGGTAGCTTCGAAAAACGCTTAGGTTAAGTTTCAGAGTTGCTTCTAATGTACCAAAGCTGGACTTAGACATAATTTCACTCTCACAACATTATGGCTGGTTGGAGACAGTCCGAACCACAAGTACCGGGTCCATGGTTCTGGGCGTATACTGGGGGGACGGGGACGACTCCCATTAACCCCTGACTATACCGGGGATATGCTTATCACAATGCCTTTCTGGTCTGTGCTGAAGCAGGGCATTCTGGCAGCCAAGTGGCTTGACCTTTATTAGTGAGCCTGGTTACCCCCTCTCAGAACTACAGACTTAGAAATCGCCAACTCATATACAGTGCATAAAATATATTTATATATATACCCTTATACACCATTTTAATAAAAAATATCACAAAATTCTTCTAAGTCCCTCGGGAAGAGTGAAAGACGCGCACGTTCATTTTCAGAGCTACTAGACCTTCCTTTAAGAAGTTAGCCAAAAGGTAGCTTCGAAAAACGCTTAGGTTAAGTTTCAGAGTTGCTTCTAATGTACCAAAGCTGGACTTAGACATAATTTCACTCTCACAACATTATGGCTGGTTGGAGACAGTCCGAACCACAAGTACCGGGTCCATGGTTCTGGGCGTATACTGGGGGGACGGGGACGACTCCCATTAACCCCTGACTATACCGGGGATACGCTTATCACAATGCCTTTCTGGTCTGTGCTGAAGCAGGGCATTCTGGCAGCCAAGTGGCTTGACATTTATTAGTGAGCCTGGTTACCCCCTCTCGGAACCACAGACTTAGAAATCGCCAGCTCATATACAGTGCATAAAATATATTTATATATATACCCTTATACACCATTTTAATAAAAAATATCACAAAATTCTTCTAAGTCCCTCGGGAAGAGTGAAAGACGCGCACGTTCATTTTCAGAGCTCCTAGACCTTCCTATAAGAAGTTAGCCAAAAAGTAGCTTCGAAAAACGCTTAGGTTAAGTTTCAGAGTTGCTTCTAATGTACCAAAGCTGGACTTAGACATAATTTCACTCTCACAACATTATGGCTGGTTGGAGACAGTCCGAACCACAAGTACCGGGTCCATGGTTCTGGGCATATACTGGGGGGACGGGGACGACTCCCATTAACCCCTGACTATACCGGGGATACGCTTATCACAATGCCTTTCTGGTCTGTGCTGAAGCAGGGCTTTCTGGAAGCCAAGTGGCTTGACCTTTATTAGTGAGCATGGTTACCGCCTCTCGGAACCACAGACTTAGAAATCGCCAGCTCATATACAGTGCATAAAATATATTTATATATATACCCTTATACACCATTTTAATAAAAAATATCACAAAATTCTTCTAAGTCCCTCGGGAAGAGTGAAAGATGCGCACGTTCATTTTCAGAGCTCCTAGACCCTCCTATAAGAAGTTATCCAAAAAGTAGCTTCGAAAAATGCTTAGGTTAAGTTTCAGAGTTGCTTCTAATGTACCAAAGCTGGACTTAGACATAATTTCACTCTCACAACATTATGGCTGGTTGGAGACAGTCCGAACCACAAATACCGGGTCCATGGTTCTGGGCATATATTGGGGGGACGGGGACGACTCCCATTAACCCCTGACTATATCGGGGATACGCGTATCACAATGCCTTACTGGTCTGTGCTGAAGCAGGGCATTCTGGCAGCCAAGTGGCTTGACCTTTATTAGTGAGCCTGGTTACCCCCTCTCGGAACCACAGACTTAGAAATCGCCAGCTCATATACAGTGCATAAAATATATTTATATATATACCCTTATACACCATTTTAATAAAAAATATCACAAAATTCTTCTAAGTCCCTCGGGAAGAGTGAAAGACGCGCACGTTCATTTTCAGAGCTCCTAGACCTTCCTATAAGAAGTTAGCCAAAAGGTAGCTTCGAAAAACGCTTAGGTAAAGTTTCAGAGTTGCTTCTAATGTACCAAAGCTGGACTTAGACATAATTTCACTCTCACAACATTATGGCTGGTTGGAGACAGTCCGAACCACAAGTACCGGGTCCATGGTTCTGGGCGTATACTGGGGGGACGGGGACGACTCCCATTAACCCCTGACTATACCGGGGATATGCTTATCACAATGCCTTTCTGGTCTGTGCTGAAGCAGGGCATTCTGGCAGCCAAGTGGCTTGACCTTTATTAGTGAGCCTGGTTACCCCCTCTCAGAACTACAGACTTAGAAATCGCCAACTCATATACAGTGCATAAAATATATTTATATATATACCCTTATACACCATTTTAATAAAAAATATCACAAAATTCTTCTAAGTCCCACGGGAAGAGTGAAAGACGCGCACGTTCATTTTCAGAGCTACTAGACCTTCCTATAAGAAGTTAGCCAAAAGGTAGCTTCGAAAAACGCTTAGGTTAAGTTTCAGAGTTGCTTCTAATGTACCAAAGCTGGACTTAGACATAATTTCACTCTCACAACATTATGGCTGGTTGGAGACAGTCCGAACCACAAGTACCGGGTCCATGGTTCTGGGCGTATACTGGGGGGACGGGGACGACTCCCATTAACCCCTGACTATACCGGGGATACGCTTATCACAATGCCTTTCTGGTCTGTGCTGAAGCAGGGCATTCTGGCAGCCAAGTGGCTTGACCTTTATTAGTGAGCCTGGTTACCCCCTCTCGGAACCACAGACTTAGAAATCGCCAGCTCATATACAGTGCATAAAATATATTTATATATATACCCTTATACACCATTTTAATAAAAAATATCACAAAATTCTTCTAAGTCCCTCGGGAAGAGTGAAAGACGCGCACGTTCATTTTCAGAGCTCCTAGACCTTCCTATAAGAAGTTAGCCAAAAAGTAGCTTCGAAAAACGCTTAGGTTAAGTTTCAGAGTTGCTTCTAATGTACCAAAGCTGGACTTAGACATAATTTCACTCTCACAACATTATGGCTGGTTGGAGACAGTCCGAACCACAAGTACCGGGTCCATGGTTCTGGGCGTATACTGGGGGGACGGGGACGACTCCCATTAACCCCTGACTATACCGGGGATACGCTTATCACAATGCCTTTCTGGTCTGTGCTGAAGCAGGGCTTTCTGGAAGCCAAGTGGCTTGACCTTTATTAGTGAGCATGGTTACCGCCTCTCGGAACCACAGACTTAGAAATCGCCAGCTCATATACAGTGCATAAAATATATTTATATATATACCCTTATACACCATTTTAATAAAAAATATCACAAAATTCTTCTAAGTCCCTCGGGAAGAGTGAAAGATGCGCACGTTCATTTTCAGAGCTCCTAGACCCTCCTATAAGAAGTTATCCAAAAAGTAGCTTCGAAAAATGCTTAGGTTAAGTTTCAGAGTTGCTTCTAATGTACCAAAGCTGGACTTAGACATAATTTCACTCTCACAACATTATGGCTGGTTGGAGACAGTCCGAACCACAAATACCGGGTCCATGGTTCTGGGCATATATTGGGGGGACGGGGACGACTCCCATTAACCCCTGACTATATCGGGGATACGCGTATCACAATGCCTTACTGGTCTGTGCTGAAGCAGGGCATTCTGGCAGCCAAGTGGCTTGACCTTTATTAGTGAGCCTGGTTACCCCCTCTCGGAACCACAGACTTAGAAATCGCCAGCTCATATACAGTGCATAAAATATATTTATATATATAGCCTTATACACCATTTTAATAAAAAATATCACAAAATTCTTCAAAGTCCCTCGGGAAGAGTGAAAGACGCGCACGTTCATTTTCAGAGCTCCTAGACCTTCCTATAAGAAGTTAGCCAAAAAGTAGCTTCGAAAAACGCTTAGGTTAAGTTTCAGAGTTGCTTCAATGTACCAAAGCTGGACTTAGACATAATTTCACTCTCACAACATTATGGCTGGTTGGAGACAGTCCGAACCACAAGTACCGGGTCCATGGTTCTGGGCGTATACTGGGGGGACGGGGGGGACTCCCATTAACCCCTGACTATACCGGGGATACGCTTATCACAATGCCTTTCTGGTCTGTGCTGAAGCAGGGCATTCTGGCAGCCAAGTGGCTTGACCTTTATTAGTGAGCCTGGTTACCCCCTCTCGGAACCACAGACTTAGAAATCGCCAGCTCATATACAGTGCATAAAATATATTTATATATATACAGTACCCTTATACACCATTTTAATAAAAAATATCACAAAATTCTTCTAAGTCCCTCGGGAAGAGTGAAAGACACGCACGTTCATTTTCAGAGCTACTAGACCTTCCTATAAGAAGTTAGCCAAAAGGTAGCTTCGAAAAACGCTTAGGTTAAGTTTCAGAGTTGCTTCTAATGTACCAAAGCTGGACTTAGACATAATTTCACTCTCACAACATTATGGCTGGTTGGAGACAGTCCGAACCACAAGTACCGGGTCCATGGTTCTGGGCGTATACTGGGGGGACGGGGACGACTCCCATTAACCCCTGACTATACCGGGGATACGCTTATCACAATGCCTTTCTGGTCTGTGCTGAAGCAGTGCTTTCTGGAAGCCAAGTGGCTTGACCTTTATTAGTGAGCATGGTTACCGCCTCTCGGAACCACAGACTTAGAAATCGCCAGCTCATATACAGTGCATAAAATATATTTATATATATACCCTTATACACCATTTTAATAAAAAATATCACAAAATTCTTCTAAGTCCCTCGGGAAGAGTGAAAGACGCGCACGTTCATTTTCAGAGCTCCTAGACCCTCCTATAAGAAGTTATCCAAAAAGTAGCTTCGAAAAATGCTTAGGTTAAGTTTCAGAGTTGCTTCTAATGTACCAAAGCTGGACTTAGACATAATTTCACTCTCACAACATTATGGCTGGTTGGAGACAGTCCGAACCACAAATACCGGGTCCATGGTTCTGGGCATATATTGGGGGGACGGGGACGACTCCCATTAACCCCTGACTATATCGGGGATACGCGTATCACAATGCCTTACTGGTCTGTGCTGAAGCAGGGCATTCTGGCAGCCAAGTGGCTTGACCTTTATTAGTGAGCCTGGTTACCCCCTCTCGGAACCACAGACTTAGAAATCGCCAGCTCATATACAGTGCATAAAATATATTTATATATATACCCTTATACACCATTTTAATAAAAAATATCACAAAATTCTTCTAAGTCCCTCGGGAAGAGTGAAAGACGCGCACGTTCATTTTCAGAGCTCCTAGACCTTCCTATAAGAAGTTAGCCAAAAGGTAGCTTCGAAAAACGCTTAGGTTAAGTTTCAGAGTTGCTTCTAATGTACCAAAGCTGGACTTAGACATAATTTCACTCTCACAACATTATGGCTGGTTGGAGACAGTCCGAACCACAAGTACCGGGTCCATGGTTCTGGGCGTATACTGGGGGGACGGGGACGACTCCCATTAACCCCTGACTATACCGGGGATATGCTTATCACAATGCCTTTCTGGTCTGTGCTGAAGCAGGGCATTCTGGCAGCCAAGTGGCTTGACCTTTATTAGTGAGCCTGGTTACCCCCTCTCAGAACTACAGACTTAGAAATCGCCAACTCATATACAGTGCATAAAATATATTTATATATATACCCTTATACACCATTTTAATAAAAAATATCACAAAATTCTTCTAAGTCCCTCGGGAAGAGTGAAAGACGCGCACGTTCATTTTCAGAGCTACTAGACCTTCCTATAAGAAGTTAGCCAAAAGGTAGCTTCGAAAAACGCTTAGGTTAAGTTTCAGAGTTGCTTCTAATGTACCAAAGCTGGACTTAGACATAATTTCACTCTCACAACATTATGGCTGGTTGGAGACAGTCCGAACCACAAGTACCGGGTCCATGGTTCTGGGCGTATACTGGGGGGACGGGGACGACTCCCATTAACCCCTGACTATACCGGGGATACGCTTATCACAATGCCTTTCTGGTCTGTGCTGAAGCAGGGCATTCTGGCAGCCAAGTGGCTTGACCTTTATTAGTGAGCCTGGTTACCCCCTCTCGGAACCACAGACTTAGAAATCGCCAGCTCATATACAGTGCATAAAATATATTTATATATATACCCTTATACACCATTTTAATAAAAAATATCACAAAATTCTTCTAAGTCCCTCGGGAAGAGTGAAAGACGCGCACGTTCATTTTCAGAGCTCCTAGACCTTCCTATAAGAAGTTAGCCAAAAAGTAGCTTCGAAAAACGCTTAGGTTAAGTTTCAGAGTTGCTTCTAATGTACCAAAGCTGGACTTAGACATAATTTCACTCTCACAACATTATGGCTGGTTGGAGACAGTCCGAACCACAAGTACCGGGTCCATGGTTCTGGGCGTATACTGGGGGGACGGGGACGACTCCCATTAACCCCTGACTATACCGGGGATACGCTTATCACAATGCCTTTCTGGTCTGTGCTGAAGCAGGGCTTTCTGGAAGCCAAGTGGCTTGACCTTTATTAGTGAGCATGGTTACCGCCTCTCGGAACCACAGACTTAGAAATCGCCAGCTCATATACAGTGCATAAAATATATTTATATATATACCCTTATACACCATTTTAATAAAAAATATCACAAAATTCTTCTAAGTCCCTCGGGAAGAGTGAAAGATGCGCACGTTCATTTTCAGAGCTCCTAGACCCTCCTATAAGAAGTTATCCAAAAAGTAGCTTCGAAAAATGCTTAGGTTAAGTTTCAGAGTTGCTTCTAATGTACCAAAGCTGGACTTAGACATAATTTCACTCTCACAACATTATGGCTGGTTGGAGACAGTCCGAACCACAAATACCGGGTCCATGGTTCTGGGCATATATTGGGGGGACGGGGACGACTCCCATTAACCCCTGACTATATCGGGGATACGCGTATCACAATGCCTTACTGGTCTGTGCTGAAGCAGGGCATTCTGGCAGCCAAGTGGCTTGACCTTTATTAGTGAGCCTGGTTACCCCCTCTCGGAACCACAGACTTAGAAATCGCCAGCTCATATACAGTGCATAAAATATATTTATATATATACCCTTATACACCATTTTAATAAAAAATATCACAAAATTCTTCAAAGTCCCTCGGGAAGAGTGAAAGACGCGCACGTTCATTTTCAGAGCTCCTAGACCTTCCTATAAGAAGTTAGCCAAAAAGTAGCTTCGAAAAACGCTTAGGTTAAGTTTCAGAGTTGCTTCAATGTACCAAAGCTGGACTTAGACATAATTTCACTCTCACAACATTATGGCTGGTTGGAGACAGTCCGAACCACAAGTACCGGGTCCATGGTTCTGGGCGTATACTGGGGGGACGGGGGGGACTCCCATTAACCCCTGACTATACCGGGGATACGCTTATCACAATGCCTTTCTGGTCTGTGCTGAAGCAGGGCATTCTGGCAGCCAAGTGGCTTGACCTTTATTAGTGAGCCTGGTTACCCCCTCTCGGAACCACAGACTTAGAAATCGCCAGCTCATATACAGTGCATAAAATATATTTATATATATACAGTACCCTTATACACCATTTTAATAAAAAATATCACAAAATTCTTCTAAGTCCCTCGGGAAGAGTGAAAGACACGCACGTTCATTTTCAGAGCTACTAGACCTTCCTATAAGAAGTTAGCCAAAAGGTAGCTTCGAAAAACGCTTAGGTTAAGTTTCAGAGTTGCTTCTAATGTACCAAAGCTGGACTTAGACATAATTTCACTCTCACAACATTATGGCTGGTTGGAGACAGTCCGAACCACAAGTACCGGGTCCATGGTTCTGGGCGTATACTGGGGGGACGGGGACGACTCCCATTAACCCCTGACTATACCGGGGATACGCTTATCACAATGCCTTTCTGGTCTGTGCTGAAGCAGTGCTTTCTGGAAGCCAAGTGGCTTGACCTTTATTAGTGAGCATGGTTACCGCCTCTCGGAACCACAGACTTAGAAATCGCCAGCTCATATACAGTGCATAAAATATATTTATATATATACCCTTATACACCATTTTAATAAAAAATATCACAAAATTCTTCTAAGTCCCTCGGGAAGAGTGAAAGATGCGCACGTTCATTTTCAGAGCTCCTAGACCCTCCTATAAGAAGTTATCCAAAAAGTAGCTTCGAAAAATGCTTAGGTTAAGTTTCAGAGTTGCTTCTAATGTACCAAAGCTGGACTTAGACATAATTTCACTCTCACAACATTATGGCTGGTTGGAGACAGTCCGAACCACAAATACCGGGTCCATGGTTCTGGGCATATATTGGGGGGACGGGGACGACTCCCATTAACCCCTGACTATATCGGGGATACGCGTATCACAATGCCTTACTGGTCTGTGCTGAAGCAGGGCATTCTGGCAGCCAAGTGGCTTGACCTTTATTAGTGAGCCTGGTTACCCCCTCTCGGAGCCACAGACTTAGAAATCGCCAGCTCATATACAGTGCATAAAATATATTTATATATATACCCTTATACACCATTTTAATAAAAAATATCACAAAATTCTTCAAAGTCCCTCGGGAAGAGTGAAAGACGCGCACGTTCATTTTCAGAGCTCCTAGACCTTCCTATAAGAAGTTAGCCAAAAAGTAGCTTCGAAAAACGCTTAGGTTAAGTTTCAGAGTTGCTTCAATGTACCAAAGCTGGACTTAGACATAATTTCACTCTCACAACATTATGGCTGGTTGGAGACAATCCGAACCACAAGTACCGGGTCCATGGTTCTGGGCGTATACTGGGGGGACGGGGGGGACTCCCATTAACCCCTGACTATACCGGGGATACGCTTATCACAATGCCTTTCTGGTCTGTGCTGAAGCAGGGCATTCTGGCAGCCAAGTGGCTTGACCTTTATTAGTGAGCCTGGTTACCCCCTCTCGGAACCACAGACTTAGAAATCGCCAGCTCATATACAGTGCATAAAATATATTTATATATATACCCTTATACACCATTTTAATAAAAAATATCACAAAATTCTTCTAAGTCCCTCGGGAAGAGTGAAAGACGCGTACGTTCATTTTCAGAGCTCCTAGACCTTCCTATAAGAAGTTAGCCAAAAGGTAGCTTCGAAAAACGCTTAGGTTAAGTTTCAGAGTTGCTTCTAATGTACCAAAGCTGGACTTAGACATAATTTCACTCTCACAACATTATGGCTGGTTGGAGACAGTCCGAACCACAAGTACCGGGTCCATGGTTCTGGGCGTATACTGGGGGGACGGGGACGACTCCCATTAACCCCTGACTATACCGGGGATATGCTTATCACAATGCCTTTCTGGTCTGTGCTGAAGCAGGGCATTCTGGCAGCCAAGTGGCTTGACCTTTATTAGTGAGCCTGGTTACCCCCTCTCAGAACTACAGACTTAGAAATCGCCAACTCATATACAGTGCATAAAATATATTTATATATATACCCTTATACACCATTTTAATAAAAAATATCACAAAATTCTTCTAAGTCCCTCGGGAAGAGTGAAAGACGCGCACGTTCATTTTCAGAGCTACTAGACCTTCCTATAAGAAGTTAGCCAAAAGGTAGCTTCGATAAACGCTTAGGTTAAGTTTCAGAGTTGCTTCTAATGTACCAAAGCTGGACTTAGACATAATTTCACTCTCACAACATTATGGCTGGTTGGAGACAGTCCGAACCACAAGTACCGGGTCCATGGTTCTGGGCGTATACTGGGGGGACGGGGACGACTCCCATTAACCCCTGACTATACCGGGGATACGCTTATCACAATGCCTTTCTGGTCTGTGCTGAAGCAGGGCATTCTGGCAGCCAAGTGGCTTGACCTTTATTAGTGAGCCTGGTTACCCCCTCTCGGAACCACAGACTTAGAAATCGCCAGCTCATATACAGTGCATAAAATATATTTATATATATACCCTTATACACCATTTTAATAAAAAATATCACAAAATTCTTCTAAGTCCCTCGGGAAGAGTGAAAGACGCGCACGTTCATTTTCAGAGCTCCTAGACCTTCCTATAAGAAGTTAGCCAAAAAGTAGCTTCGAAAAACGCTTAGGTTAAGTTTCAGAGTTGCTTCTAATGTACCAAAGCTGGACTTAGACATAATTTCACTCTCACAACATTATGGCTGGTTGGAGACAGTCCGAACCACAAGTACCGGGTCCATGGTTCTGGGCGTATACTGGGGGGACGGGGACGACTCCCATTAACCCCTGACTATACCGGGGATACGCTTATCACAATGCCTTTCTGGTCTGTGCTGAAGCAGGGCTTTCTGGAAGCCAAGTGGCTTGACCTTTATTAGTGAGCATGGTTACCGCCTCTCGGAACCACAGACTTAGAAATCGCCAGCTCATATACAGTGCATAAAATATATTTATATATATACCCTTATACACCATTTTAATAAAAAATATCACAAAATTCTTCTAAGTCCCTCGGGAAGAGTGAAAGATGCGCACGTTCATTTTCAGAGCTCCTAGACCCTCCTATAAGAAGTTATCCAAAAAGTAGCTTCGAAAAATGCTTAGGTTAAGTTTCAGAGTTGCTTCTAATGTACCAAAGCTGGACTTAGACATAATTTCACTCTCACAACATTATGGCTGGTTGGAGACAGTCCGAACCACAAATACCGGGTCCATGGTTCTGGGCATATATTGGGGGGACGGGGACGACTCCCATTAACCCCTGACTATATCGGGGATACGCGTATCACAATGCCTTACTGGTCTGTGCTGAAGCAGGGCATTCTGGCAGCCAAGTGGCTTGACCTTTATTAGTGAGCCTGGTTACCCCCTCTCGGAACCACAGACTTAGAAATCGCCAGCTCATATACAGTGCATAAAATATATTTATATATATACCCTTATACACCATTTTAATAAAAAATATCACAAAATTCTTCTAAGTCCCTCGGGAAGAGTGAAAGACGCGCACGTTCATTTTCAGAGCTACTAGACCTTCCTATAAGAAGTTAGCCAAAAGGTAGCTTCGAAAAACGCTTAGGTTAAGTTTCAGAGTTGCTTCTAATGTACCAAAGCTGGACTTAGACATAATTTCACTCTCACAACATTATGGCTGGTTGGAGACAGTCCGAACCACAAGTACCGGGTCCATGGTTCTGGGCGTATACTGGGGGGACGGGGACGACTCCCATTAACCCCTGACTATACCGGGGATACGCTTATCACAATGCCTTTCTGGTCTGTGCTGAAGCAGGGCATTCTGGCAGCCAAGTGGCTTGACCTTTATTAGTGAGCCTGGTTACCCCCTCTCGGAACCACAGACTTAGAAATCGCCAGCTCATATACAGTGCATAAAATATATTTATATATATACCCTTATACACCATTTTAATAAAAAATATCACAAAATTCTTCTAAGTCCCTCGGGAAGAGTGAAAGACGCGCACGTTCATTTTCAGAGCTCCTAGACCTTCCTATAAGAAGTTAGCCAAAAAGTAGCTTCGAAAAACGCTTAGGTTAAGTTTCAGAGTTGCTTCTAATGTACCAAAGCTGGACTTAGACATAATTTCACTCTCACAACATTATGGCTGGTTGGAGACAGTCCGAACCACAAGTACCGGGTCCATGGTTCTGGGCGTATACTGGGGGGACGGGGACGACTCCCATTAACCCCTGACTATACCGGGGATACGCTTATCACAATGCCTTTCTGGTCTGTGCTGAAGCAGGGCTTTCTGGAAGCCAAGTGGCTTGACCTTTATTAGTGAGCATGGTTACCGCCTCTCGGAACCACAGACTTAGAAATCGCCAGCTCATATACAGTGCATAAAATATATTTATATATATACCCTTATACACCATTTTAATAAAAAATATCACAAAATTCTTCTAAGTCCCTCGGGAAGAGTGAAAGATGCGCACGTTCATTTTCAGAGCTCCTAGACCCTCCTATAAGAAGTTATCCAAAAGTAGCTTCGAAAAATGCTTAGGTTAAGTTTCAGAGTTGCTTCTAATGTACCAAAGCTGGACTTAGACATAATTTCACTCTCACAACATTATGGCTGGTTGGAGACAGTCCGAACCACAAATACCGGGTCCATGGTTCTGGGCATATATTGGGGGGACGGGGACGACTCCCATTAACCCCTGACTATATCGGGGATACGCGTATCACAATGCCTTACTGGTCTGTGCTGAAGCAGGGCATTCTGGCAGCCAAGTGGCTTGACCTTTATTAGTGAGCCTGGTTACCCCCTCTCGGAACCACAGACTTAGAAATCGCCAGCTCATATACAGTGCATAAAATATATTTATATATATACCCTTATACACCATTTTAATAAAAAATATCACAAAATTCTTCAAAGTCCCTCGGGAAGAGTGAAAGACGCGCACGTTCATTTTCAGAGCTCCTAGACCTTCCTATAAGAAGTTAGCCAAAAAGTAGCTTCGAAAAACGCTTAGGTTAAGTTTCAGAGTTGCTTCAATGTACCAAAGCTGGACTTAGACATAATTTCACTCTCACAACATTATGGCTGGTTGGAGACAGTCCGAACCACAAGTACCGGGTCCATGGTTCTGGGCGTATACTGGGGGGACGGGGGGGACTCCCATTAACCCCTGACTATACCGGGGATACGCTTATCACAATGCCTTTCTGGTCTGTGCTGAAGCAGGGCATTCTGGCAGCCAAGTGGCTTGACCTTTATTAGTGAGCCTGGTTACCCCCTCTCGGAACCACAGACTTAGAAATCGCCAGCTCATATACAGTGCATAAAATATATTTATATATATACAGTACCCTTATACACCATTTTAATAAAAAATATCACAAAATTCTTCTAAGTCCCTCGGGAAGAGTGAAAGACGCGCACGTTCATTTTCAGAGCTACTAGACCTTCCTATAAGAAGTTAGCCAAAAGGTAGCTTCGAAAAACGCTTAGGTTAAGTTTCAGAGTTGCTTCTAATGTACCAAAGCTGGACTTAGACATAATTTCACTCTCACAACATTATGGCTGGTTGGAGACAGTCCGAACCACAAGTACCGGGTCCATGGTTCTGGGCGTATACTGGGGGGACGGGGACGACTCCCATTAACCCCTGACTATACCGGGGATACGCTTATCACAATGCCTTTCTGGTCTGTGCTGAAGCAGTGCTTTCTGGAAGCCAAGTGGCTTGACCTTTATTAGTGAGCATGGTTACCGCCTCTCGGAACCACAGACTTAGAAATCGCCAGCTCATATACAGTGCATAAAATATATTTATATATATACCCTTATACACCATTTTAATAAAAAATATCACAAAATTCTTCTAAGTCCCTCGAGAAGAGTGAAAGATGCGCACGTTCATTTTCAGAGCTCCTAGACCCTCCTATAAGAAGTTATCCAAAAAGTAGCTTCGAAAAATGCTTAGGTTAAGTTTCAGAGTTGCTTCTAATGTACCAAAGCTGGACTTAGACATAATTTCACTCTCACAACATTATGGCTGGTTGGAGACAGTCCGAACCACAAATACCGGGTCCATGGTTCTGGGCATATATTGGGGGGACGGGGACGACTCCCATTAACCCCTGACTATATCGGGGATACGCGTATCACAATGCCTTACTGGTCTGTGCTGAAGCAGGGCATTCTGGCAGCCAAGTGGCTTGACCTTTATTAGTGAGCCTGGTTACCCCCTCTCGGAGCCACAGACTTAGAAATCGCCAGCTCATATACAGTGCATAAAATATATTTATATATATACCCTTATACACCATTTTAATAAAAAATATCACAAAATTCTTCAAAGTCCCTCGGGAAGAGTGAAAGACGCGCACGTTCATTTTCAGAGCTCCTAGACCTTCCTATAAGAAGTTAGCCAAAAAGTAGCTTCGAAAAACGCTTAGGTTAAGTTTCAGAGTTGCTTCAATGTACCAAAGCTGGACTTAGACATAATTTCACTCTCACAACATTATGGCTGGTTGGAGACAATCCGAACCACAAGTACCGGGTCCATGGTTCTGGGCGTATACTGGGGGGACGGGGGGGACTCCCATTAACCCCTGACTATACCGGGGATACGCTTATCACAATGCCTTTCTGGTCTGTGCTGAAGCAGGGCATTCTGGCAGCCAAGTGGCTTGACCTTTATTAGTGAGCCTGGTTACCCCCTCTCGGAACCACAGACTTAGAAATCGCCAGCTCATATACAGTGCATAAAATATATTTATATATATACCCTTATACACCATTTTAATAAAAAATATCACAAAATTCTTCTAAGTCCCTCGGGAAGAGTGAAAGACGCGCACGTTCATTTTCAGAGCTCCTAGACCTTCCTATAAGAAGTTAGCCAAAAGGTAGCTTCGAAAAACGCTTAGGTTAAGTTTCAGAGTTGCTTCTAATGTACCAAAGCTGGACTTAGACATAATTTCACTCTCACAACATTATGGCTGGTTGGAGACAGTCCGAACCACAAATACCGGGTCCATGGTTCTGGGCATATATTGGGGGGACGGGGACGACTCCCATTAACCCCTGACTATATCGGGGATACGCGTATCACAATGCCTTACTGGTCTGTGCTGAAGCAGGGCATTCTGGCAGCCAAGTGGCTTGACCTTTATTAGTGAGCCTGGTTACCCCCTCTCGGAGCCACAGACTTAGAAATCGCCAGCTCATATACAGTGCATAAAATATATTTATATATATACCCTTATACACCATTTTAATAAAAAATATCACAAAATTCTTCAAAGTCCCTCGGGAAGAGTGAAAGACGTGCACGTTCATTTTCAGAGCTCCTAGACCTTCCTATAAGAAGTTAGCCAAAAAGTAGCTTCGAAAAACGCTTAGGTTAAGTTTCAGAGTTGCTTCAATGTACCAAAGCTGGACTTAGACATAATTTCACTCTCACAACATTATGGCTGGTTGGAGACAATCCGAACCACAAGTACCGGGTCCATGGTTCTGGGCGTATACTGGGGGGACGGGGGGGACTCCCATTAACCCCTGACTATACCGGGGATACGCTTATCACAATGCCTTTCTGGTCTGTGCTGAAGCAGGGCATTCTGGCAGCCAAGTGGCTTGACCTTTATTAGTGAGCCTGGTTACCCCCTCTCGGAACCACAGACTTAGAAATCGCCAGCTCATATACAGTGCATAAAATATATTTATATATATACCCTTATACACCATTTTAATAAAAAATATCACAAAATTCTTCTAAGTCCCTCGGGAAGAGTGAAAGACGCGCACGTTCATTTTCAGAGCTCCTAGACCTTCCTATAAGAAGTTAGCCAAAAGGTAGCTTCGAAAAACGCTTAGGTTAAGTTTCAGAGTTGCTTCTAATGTACCAAAGCTGGACTTAGACATAATTTCACTCTCACAACATTATGGCTGGTTGGAGACAGTCCGAACCACAAGTACCGGGTCCATGGTTCTGGGCGTATACTGGGGGGACGGGGACGACTCCCATTAACCCCTGACTATACCGGGGATATGCTTATCACAATGCCTTTCTGGTCTGTGCTGAAGCAGGGCATTCTGGCAGCCAAGTGGCTTGACCTTTATTAGTGAGCCTGGTTACCCCCTCTCAGAACTACAGACTTAGAAATCGCCAACTCATATACAGTGCATAAAATATATTTATATATATACCCTTATACACCATTTTAATAAAAAATATCACAAAATTCTTCTAAGTCCCTCGGGAAGAGTGAAAGACGCGCACGTTCATTTTCAGAGCTACTAGACCTTCCTATAAGAAGTTAGCCAAAAGGTAGCTTCGAAAAACGCTTAGGTTAAGTTTCAGAGTTGCTTCTAATGTACCAAAGCTGGACTTAGACATAATTTCACTCTCACAACATTATGGCTGGTTGGAGACAGTCCGAACCACAAGTACCGGGTCCATGGTTCTGGGCGTATACTGGGGGGACGGGGACGACTCCCATTAACCCCTGACTATACCGGGGATACGCTTATCACAATGCCTTTCTGGTCTGTGCTGAAGCAGGGCATTCTGGCAGCCAAGTGGCTTGACCTTTATTAGTGAGCCTGGTTACCCCCTCTCGGAACTACAGACTTAGAAATCGCCAGCTCATATACAGTGCATAAAATATATTTATATATATACCCTTATACACCATTTTAATAAAAAATATCACAAAATTCTTCTATGTCCCTCGGGAAGAGTGAAAGACGCGCACGTTCATTTTCAGAGCTCCTAGACCTTCCTATAAGAAGTTAGCCAAAAAGTAGCTTCGAAAAACGCTTAGGTTAAGTTTCAGAGTTGCTTCTAATGTACCAAAGCTGGACTTAGACATAATTTCACTCTCACAACATTATGGCTGGTTGGAGACAGTCCGAACCACAAGTACCGGGTCCATGGTTCTGGGCGTATACTGGGGGGACAGGGACGACTCCCATTAACCCCTGACTATACCGGGGATACGCTTATCACAATGCCTTTCTGGTCTGTGCTGAAGCAGGGCTTTCTGGAAGCCAAGTGGCTTGACCTTTATTAGTGAGCATGGTTACCGCCTCTCGGAACCACAGACTTAGAAATCGCCAGCTCATATACAGTGCATAAAATATATTTATATATATACCCTTATACACCATTTTAATAAAAAATATCACAAAATTCTTCTAAGTCCCTCGGGAAGAGTGAAAGATGCGCACGTTAATTTTCAGAGCTCCTAGACCCTCCTATAAGAAGTTATCCAAAAAGTAGCTTCGAAAAATGCTTAGGTTAAGTTTCAGAGTTGCTTCTAATGTACCAAAGCTGGACTTAGACATAATTTCACTCTCACAACATTATGGCTGGTTGGAGACAGTCCGAACCACAAATACCGGGTCCATGGTTCTGGGCATATATTGGGGGGACGGGGACGACTCCCATTAACCCCTGACTATATCGGGGATACGCGTATCACAATGCCTTACTGGTCTGTGCTGAAGCAGGGCATTCTGGCAGCCAAGTGGCTTGACCTTTATTAGTGAGCCTGGTTACCCCCTCTCGGAACCACAGACTTAGAAATCGCCAGCTCATATACAGTGCATAAAATATATTTATATATATACCCTTATACACCATTTTAATAAAAAATATCACAAAATTCTTCAAAGTCCCTCGGGAAGAGTGAAAGACGCGCACGTTCATTTTCAGAGCTCCTAGACCTTCCTATAAGAAGTTAGCCAAAAGGTAGCTTCGAAAAACTCTTAGGTTAAGTTTCAGAGTTGCTTCAATGTACCAAAGCTGGACTTAGACATAATTTCACTCTCACAACATTATGGCTGGTTGGAGACAGTCCGAACCACAAGTACCGGGTCCATGGTTCTGGGCGTATACTGGGGGGACGGGGGGGACTCCCATTAACCCCTGACTATTCCGGGGATACGCTTATCACAATGCCTTTCTGGTCTGTGCTGAAGCAGGGCATTCTGGCAGCCAAGTGGCTTGACCTTTATTAGTGAGCCTGGTTACCCCCTCTCGGAACTACAGACTTAGAAATCGCCAACTCATATACAGTGCATAAAATATATTTATATATACTGTATACCCTTATACACCATTTTAATAAAAAATATCACAAAATTCTTCAAAGTCCCTCGGGAAGAGTGAAAGACGCGCACGTTCATTTTCAGAGCTCCTAGACCTTCCTATAAGAAGTTAGCCAAAAAGTAGCTTCGAAAAACGCTTAGGTTAAGTTTCAGAGTTGCTTCAATGTACCAAAGCTGGACTTAGACATAATTTCACTCTCACAACATTATGGCTGGTTGGAGACAATCCGAACCACAAGTACCGGGTCCATGGTTCTGGGCGTATACTGGGGGGACGGGGACGACTCCCATTAACCCCTGACTATACCGGGGATACGCTTATCACAATGCCTTTCTGGTCTGTGCTGAAGCAGGGCATTCTGGCAGCCAAGTGGCTTGACCTTTATTAGTGAGCCTGGTTACCCCCTCTCGGAACCACAGACTTAGAAATCGCCAGCTCATATACAGTGCATAAAATATATTTATATATATACCCTTATACACCATTTTAATAAAAAATATCACAAAATTCTTCTAAGTCCCTCGGGAAGAGTAAAAGACGCGCACGTTCATTTTCAGAGCTCCTAGACCTTCCTATAAGAAGTTAGCCAAAAGGTAGCTTCGAAAAACGCTTAGGTTAAGTTTCAGAGTTGCTTCTAATGTACCAAAGCTGGACTTAGACATAATTTCACTCTCACAACATTATGGCTGGTTGGAGACAGTCCGAACCACAAGTACCGGGTCCATGGTTCTGGGCGTATACTGGGGGGACGGGGACGACTCCCATTAACCCCTGACTATACCGGGGATATGCTTATCACAATGCCTTTCTGGTCTGTGCTGAAGCAGGGCATTCTGGCAGCCAAGTGGCTTGACCTTTATTAGTGAGCCTGGTTACCCCCTCTCAGAACTACAGACTTAGAAATCGCCAACTCATATACAGTGCATAAAATATATTTATATATATACCCTTATACACCATTTTAATAAAAAATATCACAAAATTCTTCTAAGTCCCTCGGGAAGAGTGAAAGACGCGCACGTTCATTTTCAGAGCTACTAGACCTTCCTATAAGAAGTTAGCAAAAAGGTAGCTTCGAAAAACGCTTAGGTTAAGTTTCAGAGTTGCTTCTAATGTACCAAAGCTGGACTTAGACATAATTTCACTCTCACAACATTATGGCTGGTTGGAGACAGTCCGAACCACAAGTACCGGGTCCATGGTTCTGGGCGTATACTGGGGGGACGGGGACGACTCCCATTAACCCCTGACTATACCGGGGATACGCTTATCACAATGCCTTTCTGGTCTGTGCTGAAGCAGGGCTTTCTGGAAGCCAAGTGGCTTGACCTTTATTAGTGAGCATGGTTACCGCCTCTCAGAACCACAGACTTAGAAATCGCCAGCTCATATACAGTGCATAAAATATATTTATATATATACCCTTATACACCATTTTAATAAAAAATATCACAAAATTCTTCTAAGTCCCTCGGGAAGAGTGAAAGATGCGCACGTTCATTTTCAGAGCTCCTAGACCCTCCTATAAGAAGTTATCCAAAAAGTAGCTTCGAAAAATGCTTAGGTTAAGTTTCAGAGTTGCTTCTAATGTACCAAAGCTGGACTTAGACATAATTTCACTCTCACAACATTATGGCTGGTTGGAGACAGTCCGAACCACAAATACCGGGTCCATGGTTCTGGGCATATATTGGGGGGACGGGGACGACTCCCATTAACCCCTGACTATATCGGGGATACGCGTATCACAATGCCTTACTGGTCTGTGCTGAAGCAGGGCATTCTGGCAGCCAAGTGGCTTGACCTTTATTAGTGAGCCTGGTTACCCCCTCTCGGAACCACAGACTTAGAAATCGCCAGCTCATATACAGTGCATAAAATATATTTATATATATACCCTTATACACCATTTTAATAAAAAATATCACAAAATTCTTCAAAGTCCCTCGGGAAGAGTGAAAGACGCGCACGTTCATTTTCAGAGCTCCTAGACCTTCCTATAAGAAGTTAGCCAAAAAGTAGCTTCGAAAAACTCTTAGGTTAAGTTTCAGAGTTGCTTCAATGTACCAAAGCTGGACTTAGACATAATTTCACTCTCACAACATTATGGCTGGTTGGAGACAGTCCGAACCACAAGTACCGGGTCCATGGTTCTGGGCGTATACTGGGGGGACGGGGGGGACTCCCATTAACCCCTGACTATACCGGGGATACGCTTATCACAATGCCTTTCTGGTCTGTGCTGAAGCAGGGCATTCTGGCAGCCAAGTGGCTTGACCTTTATTAGTGAGCCTGGTTACCCCCTCTCGGAACTACAGACTTAGAAATCGCCAACTCATATACAGTGCATAAAATATATTTATATATACTGTATACCCTTATACACCATTTTAATAAAAAATATCACAAAATTCTTCTAAGTCCCTCGGGAAGAGTGAAAGACGCGCACGTTCATTTTCAGAGCTCCTAGACCTTCCTATAAGAAGTTAGCCAAAAAGTAGCTTCGAAAAACGCTTAGGTTAAGTTTCAGAGTTGCTTCTAATGTAACAAAGCTGGACTTAGGCATAATTTCACTCTCACAACATTATGGCTGGTTGGAGACAGTCCGAACCACAAGTACCGGGTCCATGGTTCTGGGCGTATACTGGGAGGACGGGGACGACTCCCATTAACCCCTGATTATACCGGGGATACGCTTATCACAATGCCTTTCTGGTCTGTGCTGAAGCAGGGCATTCTGGCAGCCAAGTGGCTTGACCTTTATTAGTGAGCCTGGTTACCCCCTCTCGGAACCACAGACTTAGAAATCGCCAGCTCATATACAGTGCATAAAATATATTTATATATATACCCTTATACACCATTTTAATAAAAAAAATCACAAAATTCTTCTAAGTCCCTCGGGAAGAGTGAAAGACGCGCATGTTCATATTCAGAGCTCCTAGACCTTCCTATAAGAAGTTAGCCAAAAGGTAGCTTCGAAAAACGCTTAGGTTAAGTTTCAGAGTTGCTTCTAATGTACCAAAGCTGGACTTAGACATAATTTCACTCTCACAACATTATGGCTGGTTGGAGACAGTCCGAACCACAAGTACCGGGTCCATGGTTCTGGGCGTATACTGGGGGGACGGGGACGACTCCCATTAACCCCTGAATATATCGGGGATACGCTTATCACAATGCCTTACTGGTCTGTGCTGAAGCAGGGCATTCTGGCAGCCAAGTGGCTTGACCTTTATTAGTGAGCCTGGTTACCCCCTCTCGGAACCACAGACTTAGAAATCGCCAGCTCATATACAGTGCATAAAATATATTTATATATATATACCATTTTAATAAAAAAAATCACAAAATTCTTCTAAGTCCCTCGGGAAGAGTGAAAGACGCGCACGTTCATTTTCAGAGCTCCTAGACCTTCCTATAAGAAGTTAGCCAAAAAGTAGCTTTGAAAAACGCTTAGGTTAAGTTTCAGAGTTGCTTCTAATGTACCAAAGCTGGACTTAGACATAATTTCACTCTCACAACATTATGGCTGGTTGGAGACAGTCCGAACCACAAGTACCGGGTCCATGGTTCTGGGCGTATACTGGGGGGACGGGGACGACTCCCATTAACCCCTGACTATACCGGGGATACGCTTATCACAATGCCTTTCTGGTCTGTGCTGAAGCAGGGCATTCTGGCAGCCAAGTGGCTTGACCTTTATTAGTGAGCCTGGTTACCCCCTCTCGGAACTACAGACTTAGAAATCGCCAGCTCATATACAGTGCATAAAATATATTTATATATATACCCTTATACACCATTTTAATAAAAAATATCACAAAATTCTTCTACAGTAAGTCCCTCGGGAAGAGTGAAAGACGCGCACGTTCATTTTCAGAGCTCCTAGACCTTCCTATAAGAAGTTAGCCAAAAAGTAGCTTCGAAAAACGCTTAGGTTAAGTTTCAGAGTTGCTTCTAATGTACCAAAGCTGGACTTAGACATAATTTCACTCTCACAACATTATGGCTGGTTGGAGACAGTCCGAACCACAAGTACCGGGTCCATGGTTCTGGGCGTATACTGGGGGACGGGGACGACTCCCATTAACCCCTGACTATACCGGGGATAGGCGTATCACAATGCCTTACTGGTCTGTGCTGAAGCAGGGCTTTCTGGAAGCCAAGTGGCTTGACCTTTATTAGTGAGCATGGTTACCGCCTCTCGGAACCACAGACTTAGAAATCGCAGCTCATATACAGTGCATAAAATATATTTATATATATACCCTTATACACCATTTTAATAAAAAATATCACAAAATTCTTCTAAGTCCCTCGGGAAGAGTGAAAGATGCGCACGTTCATTTTCAGAGCTCCTAGACCCTCCTATAAGAAGTTATCCAAAAAGTAGCTTCGAAAAATGCTTAGGTTAAGTTTCAGAGTTGCTTCTAATGTACCAAAGCTGGACTTAGACATAATTTCACTCTCACAACATTATGGCTGGTTGGAGACAGTCCGAACCACAAATACCGGGTCCATGGTTCTGGGCATATATTGGGGGGACGGGGACGACTCCCATTAACCCCTGACTATATCGGGGATACGCGTATCACAATGCCTTACTGGTCTGTGCTGAAGCAGGGCATTCTGGCAGCCAAGTGGCTTGACCTTTATTAGTGAGCCTGGTTACCCCTTCTCGGAACCACAGACTTAGAAATCGCCAGCTCATATACAGTGCATAAAATATATTTATATATATACCCTTATACACCATTTTAATAAAAAATATCACAAAATTCTTCAAAGTCCCTCGGGAAGAGTGAAAGACGCGCACGTTCATTTTCAGAGCTCCTAGACCTTCCTATAAGAAGTTAGCCAAAAAGTAGCTTCGAAAAACGCTTAGGTTAAGTTTCAGAGTTGCTTCTAATGTACCAAAGCTGGACTTAGACATAATTTCACTCTCACAACATTATGGCTGGTTGGAGACAGTCCGAACCACAAGTACCGGGTCCATGGTTCTGGGCGTATACTGGGAGGACGGGGACGACTCCCATTAACCCCTGATTATACCGGGGATACGCTTATCACAATGCCTTTCTGGTCTGTGCTGAAGCAGGGCATTCTGGCAGCCAAGTGGCTTGACCTTTATTAGTGAGCCTGGTTACCCCCTCTCGGAACCACAGACTTAGAAATCGCCAGCTCATATACAGTGCATAAAATATATTTATATATATATACCATTTTAATAAAAAAAATCACAAAATTCTTCTAAGTCCCTCGGGAAGAGTGAAAGACGCGCACGTTCATTTTTAGAGCTCCTAGACCTTCCTATAAGAAGTTAGCCAAAAAGTAGCTTTGAAAAACGCTTAGGTTAAGTTTCAGAGTTGCTTCTAATGTACCAAAGCTGGACTTAGACATAATTTCACTCTCACAACATTATGGCTGGTTGGAGACAGTCCGAACCACAAGTACCGGGTCCATGGTTCTGGGCGTATACTGGGGGGACGGGGACGACTCCCATTAACCCCTGACTATACCGGGGATACGCTTATCACAATGCCTTTCTGGTCTGTGCTGAAGCAGGGCATTCTGGCAGCCAAGTTGCTTGACCTTTATTAGTGAGCCTGGTTACCCCCTCTCGGAACTACAGACTTAGAAATCGCCAGCTCATATACAGTGCATAAAATATATTTATATATATACCCTTATACACCATTTTAATAAAAAATATCACAAAATTCTTCTACAGTAAGTCCCTCGGGAAGAGTGAAAGACGCGCACGTTCATTTTCAGAGCTCCTAGACCTTCCTATAAGAAGTTAGCCAAAAAGTAGCTTCGAAAAACGCTTAGGTTAAGTTTCAGAGTTGCTTCTAATGTACCAAAGCTGGACTTAGACATAATTTCACTCTCACAACATTATGGCTGGTTGGAGACAGTCCGAACCACAAGTACCGGGTCCATGGTTCTGGGCGTATACTGGGGGGACGGGGACGACTCCCATTAACCCCTGACTATACCGGGGATACGCTTATCACAATGCCTTTCTGGTCTGTGCTGAAGCAGGGCTTTCTGGAAGCCAATGTGGCTTGACCTTTATTAGTGAGCCTGGTTACCCCCTCTCGGAACCACAGACTTAGAAATCGCCAGCTCATATACAGTGCATAAAATATATTTATATATATACCCTTATACACCATTTTAATAAAAAATATCACAAAATTCTTCAAAGTCCCTGGGGAAGAGTGAAAGACGCGCACGTTCATTTTCAGAGCTCCTAGACCTTCCTATAAGAAGTTAGCCAAAAAGTAGCTTCGAAAAACGCTTAGGTTAAGTTTCAGAGTTGCTTCTAATGTACCAAAGCTGGACTTAGACATAATTTCACTCTCACAACATTATGGCTGGTTGGAGACAGTCCGAACCACAAATACCGGGTCCATGGTTCTGGGCATATATTGGGGGGACGGGGACGACTCCCATTAACCCCTGACTATATCGGGGATACCCGTATCACAATGCCTTACTGGTCTGTGCTGAAGCAGGGCATTCTGGCAGCCAAGTGGCTTGACCTTTATTAGTGAGCCTGGTTACCCCCTCTCGGAACCACAGACTTAGAAATCGCCAGCTCATATACAGTGCATAAAATATATTTATATATATACCCTTATACACCATTTTAATAAAAAATATCACAAAATTCTTCAAAGTCCCTGGGGAAAAGTGAAAGACGCGCACGTTCATTTTCAGAGCTCCTAGACCTTCCTATAAGAAGTTAGCCAAAAAGTAGCTTCGAAAAATGCTTAGGTTAAGTTTCAGAGTTGCTTCAATGTACCAAAGCTGGACTTAGACATAATTTCACTCTCACAACATTATGGCTGGTTGGAGACAGTCCGAACCACAAGTACCGGGTCCATGGTTCTGGGCGTATACTGGGGGGACGGGGGGGACTCCCATTAACCCCTGACTATACCGGGGATATGCTTATCACAATGCCTTTCTGGTCTGTGCTGAAGCAGGGCATTCTGGCAGCCAAGTGGCTTGACCTTTATTAGTGAGCCTGGTTACCCCCTCTCGGAACCACAGACTTAGAAATCGCCAGCTCATATACAGTGCATAAAATATATTTATATATATACCCTTATACACCATTTTAATAAAAAATATCACAAAATTCTTCTAAGTCCCTCGGGAAGAGTGAAAGACGCGCACGTTCATTTTCAGAGCTCCTAGACCTTCCTATAAGAAGTTAGCCAAAAGGTAGCTTCGAAAAACGCTTAGGTTAAGTTTCAGAGTTGCTTCTAATGTACCAAAGCTGGACTTAGACATAATTTCACTCTCACAACATTATGGCTGGTTGGAGACAGTCCGAACCACAAGTACCGGGTCCATGGTTCTGGGCGTATACTGGGGGGACGGGGACGACTCCCATTAACCCCTGACTATATCGGGGATACGCGTATCACAATGCCTTACTGGTCTGTGCTGAAGCAGGGCATTCTGGCAGCCAAGTGGCTTGACCTTTATTAGTGAGCCTGGTTACCCCCTCTCGGAACCACAGACTTAGAAATCGCCAGCTCATATACAGTGCATAAAATATATTTATATATATACCCTTATACTGTACACCATTTTAATAAAAAATATCACAAAATTCTTCAAAGTCCCTCGGGAAGAGTGAAAGACGCGCACGTTCATTTTCAGAGCTCCTAGACCTTCCTATAAGAAGTTAGCCAAAAAGTAGCTTCGAAAAACGCTTAGGTTAAGTTTCAGAGTTGCTTCAATGTACCAAAGCTGGACTTAGACATAATTTCACTCTCACAACATTATGGCTGGTTGGAGACAGTCCGAACCACAAGTACCGGGTCCATGGTTCTGGGCGTATACTGGGGGGACGGGGGGGACTCCCATTAACCCCTGACTATACCGGGGATACGCTTATCACAATGCCTTTCTGGTCTGTGCTGAAGCAGGGCATTCTGGCAGCCAAGTGGCTTGACCTTTATTAGTGAGCCTGGTTACCCCCTCTCGGAACTACAGACTTAGAAATCGCCAGCTCATATACAGTGCATAAAATATATTTATATATATATACCCTTATACACCATTTTAATAAAAAATATCACAAAATTCTTCTAAGTCCCTCGGGAAGAGTGAAAGACGCACACGTTCATTTTCAGAGCTCCTAGACCTTCCTATAAGGAGTTATCCAAAAAGTAGCTTCGAAAAACGCTTAGGTTAAGTTTCAGAGTTGCTTCTAATGTACCAAAGCTGGACTTAGACATAATTTCACTCTCACAACATTATGGCTGGTTGGAGACAGTCCGAACCACAAGTACCGGGTCCATGGTTCTGGGCGTATACTGGGGGGACGGGGACGACTCCCATTAACCCCTGACTATACCGGGGATACGCTTATCACAATGCCTTTCTGGTCTGTGCTGAAGCAGGGCTTTCTGGAAGCCAAGTGGCTTGACCTTTATTAGTGAGCATGGTTACCGCCTCTCGGAACCACAGACTTAGAAATCGCCAGCTCATATACAGTGCATAAAATATATTTATATATATACCCTTATACACCATTTTAATAAAAAATATCACAAAATTCTTCTAAGTCCCTCGGGAAGAGTGAAAGATGCGCACGTTCATTTTCAGAGCTCCTAGACCCTCCTATAAGAAGTTATCCAAAAAGTAGCTTCGAAAAATGCTTAGGTTAAGTTTCAGAGTTGCTTCTAATGTACCAAAGCTGGACTTAGACATAATTTCACTCTCACAACATTATGGCTGGTTGGAGACAGTCCGAACCACAAATACCGGGTCCATGGTTCTGGGCATATATTGGGGGGACGGGGACGACTCCCATTAACCCCTGACTATATCGGGGATACGCGTATCACAATGCCTTACTGGTCTGTGCTGAAGCAGGGCATTCTGGCAGCCAAGTGGCTTGACCTTTATTAGTGAGCCTGGTTACCCCCTCTCGGAACCACAGACTTAGAAATCGCCAGCTCATATACAGTGCATAAAATATATTTATATATATACCCTTATACACCATTTTAATAAAAAATATCACAAAATTCTTCTAAGTCCCTCGGGAAGAGTGAAAGACGCGCACGTTCATTTTCAGAGCTACTAGACCTTCCTATAAGAAGTTAGCCAAAAGGTAGCTTCGAAAAACGCTTAGGTTAAGTTTCAGAGTTGCTTCTAATGTACCAAAGCTGGACTTAGACATAATTTCACTCTCACAACATTATGGCTGGTTAGAGACAGTCCGAACCACAAGTACCGGGTCCATGGTTCTGGGCGTATACTGGGGGGACGGGGACGACTCCCATTAACCCCTGACTATACCGGGGATATGCTTATCACAATGCCTTTCTGGTCTGTGCTGAAGCAGGGCATTCTGGCAGCCAAGTGGCTTGACCTTTATTAGTGAGCCTGGTTACCCCCTCTCAGAACTACAGACTTAGAAATCGCCAACTCATATACAGTGCATAAAATATATTTATATATATACCCTTATACACCATTTTAATAAAAAATATCACAAAATTCTTCTAAGTCCCTCGGGAAGAGTGAAAGACGCGCACGTTCATTTTCAGAGCTACTAGACCTTCCTATAAGAAGTTAGCCAAAAGGTAGCTTCGAAAAACGCTTAGGTTAAGTTTCAGAGTTGCTTCTAATGTACCAAAGCTGGACTTAGACATAATTTCACTCTCACAACATTATGGCTGGTTGGAGACAGTCCGAACCACAAGTACCGGGTCCATGGTTCTGGGCGTATACTGGGGGGACGGGGACGACTCCCATTAACCCCTGACTATACCGGGGATACGCTTATCACAATGCCTTTCTGGTCTGTGCTGAAGCAGGGCATTCTGGCAGCCAAGTGGCTTGACCTTTATTAGTGAGCCTGGTTACCCCCTCTCGGAACTACAGACTTAGAAATCGCCAGCTCATATACAGTGCATAAAATATATTTATATATATACCCTTATACACCATTTTAATAAAAAATATCACAAAATTCTTCTAAGTCCCTCGGGAAGAGTGAAAGACGCGCACGTTCATTTTCAGAGCTCCTAGACCTTCCTATAAGAAGTTAGCCAAAAAGTAGCTTCGAAAAACGCTTAGGTTAAGTTTCAGAGTTGCTTCTAATGTACCAAAGCTGGACTTAGACATAATTTCACTCTCACAACATTATGGCTGGTTGGAGACAGTCCGAACCACAAGTACCGGGTCCATGGTTCTGGGCGTATACTGGGGGGACGGGGACGACTCCCATTAACCCCTGACTATACCGGGGATACGCTTATCACAATGCCTTTCTGGTCTGTGCTGAAGCAGGGCTTTCTGGAAGCCAAGTGGCTTGACCTTTATTAGTGAGCATTGTTACCGCCTCTCGGAACCACAGACTTAGAAATCGCCAGCTCATATACAGTGCATAAAATATATTTATATATATACCCTTATACACCATTTTAATAAAAAATATCACAAAATTCTTCTAAGTCCCTCGGGAAGAGTGAAAGACGCGCACGTTCATTTTCAGAGCTCCTAGACCTTCCTATAAGAAGTTAGCCAAAAAGTAGCTTCGAAAAACGCTTAGGTTAAGTTTCAGAGTTGCTTCTAATGTACCAAAGCTGGACTTAGACATAATTTCACTCTCACAACATTATGGCTGGTTGGAGACAGTCCGAACCACAAGTACCGGGTCCATGGTTCTGGGCGTATACTGGGGGGACGGGGACGACTCCCATTAACCCCTGACTATACCGGGGATACGCTTATCACAATGCCTTTCTGGTCTGTGCTGAAGCAGGGCTTTCTGGAAGCCAAGTGGCTTGACCTTTATTAGTGAGCATTGTTACCGCCTCTCGGAACCACAGACTTAGAAATCGCCAGCTCATATACAGTGCATAAAATATATTTATATATATACCCTTATACACCATTTTAATAAAAAATATCACAAAATTCTTCTAAGTCCCTCGGGAAGAGTGAAAGATGCGCACGTTCATTTTCAGAGCTCCTAGACCCTCCTATAAGAAGTTATCCAAAAAGTAGCTTCGAAAAATGCTTAGGTTAAGTTTCAGAGTTGCTTCTAATGTACCAAAGCTGGACTTAGACATAATTTCACTCTCACAACATTATGGCTGGTTGGAGACAGTCCGAACCACAAATACCGGGTCCATGGTTCTGGGCATATATTGGGGGGACGGGGACGACTCCCATTAACCCCTGACTATATCGGGGATACGCGTATCACAATGCCTTACTGGTCTGTGCTGAAGCAGGGCATTCTGGCAGCCAAGTGGCTTGACCTTTATTAGTGAGCCTGGTTACCCCCTCTCGGAACTACAGACTTAGAAATCGCCAGCTCATATACAGTGCATAAAATATATTTATATATATATACCCTTATACACCATTTTAATAAAAAATATCACAAAATTCTTCTAAGTCCCTCGGGAAGAGTGAAAGACGCGCACGTTCATTTTCAGAGCTCCTAGACCTTCCTATAAGAAGTTATCCAAAAAGTAGCTTCGAAAAACGCTTAGGTTAAGTTTCAGAGTTGCTTCTAATGTACCAAAGCTGGACTTAGACATAATTTCACTCTCACAACATTATGGCTGGTTGGAGACAGTCCGAACCACAAGTACCGGGTCCATGGTTCTGGGCGTATACTGGGGGGACGGGGACGACTCCCATTAACCCCTGACTATACCGGGGATACGCTTATCACAATGCCTTTCTGGTCTGTGCTGAAGCAGGGCTTTCTGGAAGCCAAGTGGCTTGACCTTTATTAGTGAGCATGGTTACCGCCTCTCGGAACCACAGACTTAGAAATCGCCAGCTCATATACAGTGCATAAAATATATTTATATATATACCCTTATACACCATTTTAATAAAAAATATCACAAAATTCTTCTAAGTCCCTCGGGAAGAGTGAAAGATGCGCACGTTCATTTTCAGAGCTCCTAGACCCTCCTATAAGAAGTTATCCAAAAAGTAGCTTCGAAAAATGCTTAGGTTAAGTTTCAGAGTTGCTTCTAATGTACCAAAGCTGGACTTAGACATAATTTCACTCTCACAACATTATGGCTGGTTGGAGACAGTCCGAACCACAAGTACCGGGTCCATGGTTCTGGGCGTATACTGGGGGGACGGGGACGACTCCCATTAACCCCTGACTATACCGGGGATATGCTTATCACAATGCCTTTCTGGTCTGTGCTGAAGCAGGGCATTCTGGCAGCCAAGTGGCTTGACCTTTATTAGTGAGCCTGGTTACCCCCTCTCAGAACTACAGACTTAGAAATCGCCAACTCATATACAGTGCATAAAATATATTTATATATATACCCTTATACACCATTTTAATAAAAAATATCACAAAATTCTTCTAAGTCCCTCGGGAAGAGTGAAAGACGCGCACGTTCATTTTCAGAGCTACTAGACCTTCCTATAAGAAGTTAGCCAAAAGGTAGCTTCGAAAAACGCTTAGGTTAAGTTTCAGAGTTGCTTCTAATGTACCAAAGCTGGACTTAGACATAATTTCACTCTCACAACATTATGGCTGGTTGGAGACAGTCCGAACCACAAGTACCGGGTCCATGGTTCTGGGCGTATACTGGGGGGACGGGGACGACTCCCATTAACCCCTGACTATACCGGGGATACGCTTATCACAATGCCTTTCTGGTCTGTGCTGAAGCAGGGCATTCTGGCAGCCAAGTGGCTTGACCTTTATTAGTGAGCCTGGTTACCCCCTCTCGGAACTACAGACTTAGAAATCGCCAGCTCATATACAGTGCATAAAATATATTTATATATATACCCTTATACACCATTTTAATAAAAAATATCACAAAATTCTTCTAAGTCCCTCGGGAAGAGTGAAAGACGCGCACGTTCATTTTCAGAGCTCCTAGACCTTCCTATAAGAAGTTAGCCAAAAAGTAGCTTCGAAAAACGCTTAGGTTAAGTTTCAGAGTTGCTTCTAATGTACCAAAGCTGGACTTAGACATAATTTCACTCTCACAACATTATGGCTGGTTGGAGACAGTCCGAACCACAAGTACCGGGTCCATGGTTCTGGGCGTATACTGGGGGGACGGGGACGACTCCCATTAACCCCTGACTATACCGGGGATACCCTTATCACAATGCCTTTCTGGTCTGTGCTGAAGCAGGGCTTTCTGGAAGCCAAGTGGCTTGACCTTTATTAGTGAGCATGGTTACCGCCTCTCGGAACCACAGACTTAGAAATCGCCAGCTCATATACAGTGCATAAAATATATTTATATATATACCCTTATACACCATTTTAATAAAAAATATCACAAAATTCTTCTAAGTCCCTCGGGAAGAGTGAAAGATGCGCACGTTCATTTTCAGAGCTCCTAGACCCTCCTATAAGAAGTTATCCAAAAAGTAGCTTCGAAAAATGCTTAGGTTAAGTTTCAGAGTTGCTTCTAATGTACCAAAGCTGGACTTAGACATAATTTCACTCTCACAACATTATGGCTGGTTGGAGACAGTCCGAACCACAAATACCGGGTCCATGGTTCTGGGCATATATTGGGGGGACGGGGACGACTCCCATTAACCCCTGACTATATCGGGGATACGCGTATCACAATGCCTTACTGGTCTGTGCTGAAGCAGGGCATTCTGGCAGCCAAGTGGCTTGACCTTTATTAGTGAGCCTGGTTACCCCCTCTCGGAACCACAGACTTAGAAATCGCCAGCTCATATACAGTGCATAAAATATATTTATATATATACCCTTATACACCATTTTAATAAAAAATATCACAAAATTCTTCAAAGTCCCTCGGGAAGAGTGAAAGACGCGCACGTTCATTTTCAGAGCTCCTAGACCTTCCTATAAGAAGTTAGCCAAAAAGTAGCTTCGAAAAACGCTTAGGTTAAGTTTCAGAGTTGCTTCAATGTACCAAAGCTGGACTTAGACATAATTTCACTCTCACAACATTATGGCTGGTTGGAGACAGTCCGAACCACAAGTACCGGGTCCATGGTTCTGGGCGTATACTGGGGGGACGGGGGGGACTCCCATTAACCCCTGACTATACCGGGGATACGCTTATCACAATGCCTTTCTGGTCTGTGCTGAAGCAGGGCATTCTGGCAGCCAAGTGGCTTGACCTTTATTAGTGAGCCTGGTTACCCCCTCTCGGAACTACAGACTTAGAAATCGCCAGCTCATATACAGTGCATAAAATATATTTATATATATATACCCTTATACACCATTTTAATAAAAAATATCACAAAATTCTTCTAAGTCCCTCGGGAAAAGTGAAAGACGCGCACGTTCATTTTCAGAGCTCCTAGACCTTCCTATAAGAAGTTATCCAAAAAGTAGCTTCGAAAAACGCTTAGGTTAAGTTTCAGAGTTGCTTCTAATGTACCAAAGCTGGACTTAGACATAATTTCACTCTCACAACATTATGGCTGGTTGGAGACAGTCCGAACCACAAGTACCGGGTCCATGGTTCTGGGCGTATACTGGGGGGACGGGGACGACTCCCATTAACCCCTGACTATACCGGGGATACGCTTATCACAATGCCTTTCTGGTCTGTGCTGAAGCAGGGCTTTCTGGAAGCCAAGTGGCTTGACCTTTATTAGTGAGCATGGTTACCGCCTCTCGGAACCACAGACTTAGAAATCGCCAGCTCATATACAGTGCATAAAATATATTTATATATATACCCTTATACACCATTTTAATAAAAAATATCACAAAATTCTTCTAAGTCCCTCGGGAAGAGTGAAAGATGCGCACGTTCATTTTCAGAGCTCCTAGACCCTCCTATAAGAAGTTATCCAAAAAGTAGCTTCGAAAAATGCTTAGGTTAAGTTTCAGAGTTGCTTCTAATGTACCAAAGCTGGACTTAGACATAATTTCACTCTCACAACATTATGGCTGGTTGGAGACAGTCCGAACCACAAATACCGGGTCCATGGTTCTGGGCATATATTGGGGGGACGGGGACGACTCCCATTAACCCCTGACTATATCGGGGATACGCGTATCACAATGCCTTACTGGTCTGTGCTGAAGCAGGGCATTCTGGCAGCCAAGTGGCTTGACCTTTATTAGTGAGCCTGGTTACCCCCTCTCGGAACCACAGACTTAGAAATCGCCAGCTCATATACAGTGCATAAAATATATTTATATATATACCCTTATACACCATTTTAATAAAAAATATCACAAAATTATTCTAAGTCCCTCGGGAAGAGTGAAAGACGCGCACGTTCATTTTCAGAGCTACTAGACCTTCCTATAAGAAGTTAGCCAAAAGGTAGCTTCGAAAAACGCTTAGGTTAAGTTTCAGAGTTGCTTCTAATGTACCAAAGCTGGACTTAGACATAATTTCACTCTCACAACATTATGGCTGGTTGGAGACAGTCCGAACCACAAGTACCGGGTCCATGGTTCTGGGCGTATACTGGGGGGACGGGGACGACTCCCATTAACCCCTGACTATACCGGGGATATGCTTATCACAATGCCTTTCTGGTCTGTGCTGAAGCAGGGCATTCTGGCAGCCAAGTGGCTTGACCTTTATTAGTGAGCCTGGTTACCCCCTCTCAGAACTACAGACTTAGAAATCGCCAACTCATATTCAGTGCATAAAATATATTTATATATATACCCTTATACACCATTTTAATAAAAAATATCACAAAATTCTTCTAAGTCCCTCGGGAAGAGTGAAAGACGCGCACGTTCATTTTCAGAGCTACTAGACCTTCCTATAAGAAGTTAGCCAAAAGGTAGCTTCGAAAAACGCTTAGGTTAAGTTTCAGAGTTGCTTCTAATGTACCAAAGCTGGACTTAGACATAATTTCACTCTCACAACATTATGGCTGGTTGGAGACAGTCCGAACCACAAGTACCGGGTCCATGGTTCTGGGCGTATACTGGGGGGACGGGGACGACTCCCATTAACCCCTGACTATACCGGGGATACGCTTATCACAATGCCTTTCTGGTCTGTGCTGAAGCAGGGCATTCTGGCAGCCAAGTGGCTTGACCTTTATTAGTGAGCCTGGTTACCCCCTCTCGGAACTACAGACTTAGAAATCGCCAGCTCATATACAGTGCATAAAATATATTTATATATATACCCTTATACACCATTTTAATAAAAAATATCACAAAATTCTTCTAAGTCCCTCGGGAAGAGTGAAAGACGCGCACGTTCATTTTCAGAGCTCCTAGACCTTCCTATAAGAAGTTAGCCAAAAAGTAGCTTCGAAAAACGCTTAGGTTAAGTTTCAGAGTTGCTTCTAATGTACCAAAGCTGGACTTAGACATAATTTCACTCTCACAACATTATGGCTGGTTGGAGACAGTCCGAACCACAAGTACCGGGTCCATGGTTCTGGGCGTATACTGGGGGGACGGGGACGACTCCCATTAACCCCTGACTATACCGGGGATACCCTTATCACAATGCCTTTCTGGTCTGTGCTGAAGCAGGGCTTTCTGGAAGCCAAGTGGCTTGACCTTTATTAGTGAGCATGGTTACCGCCTCTCGGAACCACAGACTTAGAAATCGCCAGCTCATATACAGTGCATAAAATATATTTATATATATACCCTTATACACCATTTTAATAAAAAATATCACAAAATTCTTCTAAGTCCCTCGGGAAGAGTGAAAGATGCGCACGTTCATTTTCAGAGCTCCTAGACCCTCCTATAAGAAGTTATCCAAAAAGTAGCTTCGAAAAATGCTTAGGTTAAGTTTCAGAGTTGCTTCTAATGTACCAAAGCTGGACTTAGACATAATTTCACTCTCACAACATTATGGCTGGTTGGAGACAGTCCGAACCACAAATACCGGGTCCATGGTTCTGGGCATATATTGGGGGGACGGGGACGACTCCCATTAACCCCTGACTATATCGGGGATACGCGTATCACAATGCCTTACTGGTCTGTGCTGAAGCAGGGCATTCTGGCAGCCAAGTGGCTTGACCTTTATTAGTGAGCCTGGTTACCCCCTCTCGGAACCACAGACTTAGAAATCGCCAGCTCATATACAGTGCATAAAATATATTTATATATATACCCTTATACACCATTTTAATAAAAAATATCACAAAATTCTTCAAAGTCCCTCGGGAAGAGTGAAAGACGCGCACGTTCATTTTCAGAGCTCCTAGACCTTCCTATAAGAAGTTAGCCAAAAAGTAGCTTCGAAAAACGCTTAGGTTAAGTTTCAGAGTTGCTTCAATGTACCAAAGCTGGACTTAGACATAATTTCACTCTCACAACATTATGGCTGGTTGGAGACAGTCCGAACCACAAGTACCGGGTCCATGGTTCTGGGCGTATACTGGGGGGACGGGGGGGACTCCCATTAACCCCTGACTATACCGGGGATACGCTTATCACAATGCCTTTCTGGTCTGTGCTGAAGCAGGGCATTCTGGCAGCCAAGTGGCTTGACCTTTATTAGTGAGCCTGGTTACCCCCTCTCGGAACCACAGACTTAGAAATCGCCAGCTCATATACAGTGCATAAAATATATTTATATATATACAGTACCCTTATACACCATTTTAATAAAAAATATCACAAAATTCTTCTAAGTCCCTCGGGAAGAGTGAAAGACGCGCACGTTCATTTTCAGAGCTACTAGACCTTCCTATAAGAAGTTAGCCAAAAGGTAGCTTCGAAAAACGCTTAGGTTAAGTTTCAGAGTTGCTTCTAATGTACCAAAGCTGGACTTAGACATAATTTCACTCTCACAACATTATGGTTGGTTGGAGACAGTCCGAACCACAAGTACCGGGTCCATGGTTCTGGGCGTATACTGGGGGGACGGGGACGACTCCCATTAACCCCTGACTATACCGGGGATACGCTTATCACAATGCCTTTCTGGTCTGTGCTGAAGCAGTGCTTTCTGGAAGCCAAGTGGCTTGACCTTTATTAGTGAGCATGGTTACCGCCTCTCGGAACCACAGACTTAGAAATCGCCAGCTCATATACAGTGCATACAATATATTTATATATATACCCTTATACACCATTTTAATAAAAAATATCACAAAATTCTTCTAAGTCCCTCGGGAAGAGTGAAAGATGCGCACGTTCATTTTCAGAGCTCCTAGACCTTCCTATAAGAAGTTAGCCAAAAGGTAGCTTCGAAAAACGCTTAGGTTAAGTTTCAGAGTTGCTTCTAATGTACCAAAGCTGGACTTAGACATAATTTCACTCTCACAACATTATGGCTGGTTGGAGACAGTCCGAACCACAAGTACCGGGTCCATGGTTCTGGGCGTATACTGGGGGGACGGGGACGACTCCCATTAACCCCTGACTATACCGGGGATATGCTTATCACAATGCCTTTCTGGTCTGTGCTGAAGCAGGGCATTCTGGCAGCCAAGTGGCTTGACCTTTATTAGTGAGCCTGGTTACCCCCTCTCAGAACTACAGACTTAGAAATCGCCAACTCATATACAGTGCATAAAATATATTTATATATATACCCTTATACACCATTTTAATAAAAAATATCACAAAATTCTTCTAAGTCCCTCGGGAAGAGTGAAAGACGCGCACGTTCATTTTCAGAGCTACTAGACCTTCCTATAAGAAGTTAGCCAAAAGGTAGCTTCGAAAAACGCTTAGGTTAAGTTTCAGAGTTGCTTCTAATGTACCAAAGCTGGACTTAGACATAATTTCACTCTCACAACATTATGGCTGGTTGGAGACAGTCCGAACCACAAGTACCGGGTCCATGGTTCTGGGCGTATACTGGGGGGACGGGGACGACTCCCATTAACCCCTGACTATATCGGGGATACGCGTATCACAATGCCTTACTGGTCTGTGCTGAAGCAGGGCATTCTGGCAGCCAAGTGGCTTGACCTTTATTAGTGAGCCTGGTTACCCCCTCTCGGAACCACAGACTTAGAAATCGCCAGCTCATATACAGTGCATAAAATATATTTATATATATACCCTTATACACCATTTTAATAAAAAATATCACAAAATTCTTCAAAGTCCCTCGGGAAGAGTGAAAGACGCGCACGTTCATTTTCAGAGCTCCTAGACCTTCCTATAAGAAGTTAGCCAAAAAGTAGCTTCGAAAAACGCTTAGGTTAAGTTTCAGAGTTGCTTCAATGTACCAAAGCTGGACTTAGACATAATTTCACTCTCACAACATTATGGCTGGTTGGAGACAGTCCGAACCACAAGTACCGGGTCCATGGTTCTGGGCGTATACTGGGGGGACGGGGGGGACTCCCATTAACCCCTGACTATACCGGGGATACGCTTATCACAATGCCTTTCTGGTCTGTGCTGAAGCAGGGCATTCTGGCAGCCAAGTGGCTTGACCTTTATTAGTGAGCCTGGTTACCCCCTCTCGGAACTACAGACTTAGAAATCGCCAACTCATATACAGTGCATAAAATATATTTATATATACTGTATACCCTTATACACCATTTTAATAAAAAATATCACAAAATTCTTCTAAGTCCCTCGGGAAGAGTGAAAGACGCGCACGTTCATTTTCAGAGCTACTAGACCTTCCTATAAGAAGTTAGCCAAAAGGTAGCTTCGAAAAACGCTTAGGTTAAGTTTCAGAGTTGCTTCTAATGTACCAAAGCTGGACTTAGACATAATTTCACTCTCACAACATTATGGCTGGTTGGAGACAGTCCGAACCACAAGTACCGGGTCCATGGTTCTGGGCGTATACTGGGGGGACGGGGACGACTCCCATTAACCCCTGAATATATCGGGGATACGCTTATCACAATGCCTTACTGGTCTGTGCTGAAGCAGGGCATTCTGGCAGCCAAGTGGCTTGACCTTTATTAGTGAGCCTGGTTACCCCCTCTCGGAACCACAGACTTAGAAATCGCCAGCTCATATACAGTGCATAAAATATATTTATATATATATACCATTTTAATAAAAAAAATCACAAAATTCTTCTAAGTCCCTCGGGAAGAGTGAAAGACGCGCACGTTCATTTTCAGAGCTCCTAGACCTTCCTATAAGAAGTTTGCCAAAAAGTAGCTTTGAAAAACGCTTAGGTTAAGTTTCAGAGTTGCTTCTAATGTACCAAAGCTGGACTTAGACATAATTTCACTCTCACAACATTATGGCTGGTTGGAGACAGTCCGAACCACAAGTACCGGGTCCATGGTTCTGGGCGTATACTGGGGGGACGGGGACGACTCCCATTAACCCCTGACTATACCGGGGATACGCTTATCACAATGCCTTTCTGGTCTGTGCTGAAGCAGGGCATTCTGGCAGCCAAGTGGCTTGACCTTTATTAGTGAGCCTGGTTACCCCCTCTCGGAACTACAGACTTAGAAATCGCCAGCTCATATACAGTGCATAAAATATATTTATATATATACCCTTATACACCATTTTAATAAAAAATATCACAAAATTCTTCTACTGTAAGTCCCTCGGGAAGAGTGAAAGACGCGCACGTTCATTTTCAGAGCTCCTAGACCTTCCTATAAGAAGTTAGCCAAAAAGTAGCTTCGAAAAACGCTTAGGTTAAGTTTCAGAGTTGCTTCAATGTACCAAAGCTGGACTTAGACATAATTTCACTCTCACAACATTATGGCTGGTTGGAGACAGTCCGAACCACAAGTACCGGGTCCATGGTTCTGGGCGTATACTGGGGGGACGGGGACGACTCCCATTAACCCCTGACTATACCGGGGATACGCTTATCACAATGCCTTTCTGGTCTGTGCTGAAGCAGGGCTTTCTGGAAGCCAAGTGGCTTGACCTTTATTAGTGAGCATGGTTACCGCCTCTCGGAACCACAGACTTAGAAATCGCAGCTCATATACAGTGCATAAAATATATTTATATATATACCCTTATACACCATTTTAATAAAAAATATCACAAAATTCTTCTAAGTCCCTCGGGAAGAGTGAAAGATGCGCACGTTCATTTTCAGAGCTCCTAGACCCTCCTATAAGAAGTTATCCAAAAAGTAGCTTCGAAAAATGCTTAGGTTAAGTTTCAGAGTTGCTTCTAATGTACCAAAGCTGGACTTAGACATAATTTCACTCTCACAACATTATGGCTGGTTGGAGACAGTCCGAACCACAAATACCGGGTCCATGGTTCTGGGCATATATTGGGGGGACGGGGACGACTCCCATTAACCCCTGACTATATCGGGGATACGCGTATCACAATGCCTTACTGGTCTGTGCTGAAGCAGGGCATTCTGGCAGCCAAGTGGCTTGACCTTTATTAGTGAGCCTGGTTACCCCCTCTCGGAACCACAGACTTAGAAATCGCCAGCTCATATACAGTGTATAAAATATATTTATATATATACCCTTATACACCATTTTAATAAAAAATATCACAAAATTCTTCAAAGTCCCTCGGGAAGAGTGAAAGACACGCACGTTCATTTTCAGAGCTCCTAGACCTTCCTATAAGAAGTTAGCCAAAAAGTAGCTTCGAAAAACGCTTAGGTTAAGTTTCAGAGTTGCTTCTAATGTACCAAAGCTGGACTTAGACATAATTTCACTCTCACAACATTATGGCTGGTTGGAGACAGTCCGAACCACAAGTACCGGGTCCATGGTTCTGGGCGTATACTGGGAGGACGGGGACGACTCCCATTAACCCCTGATTATACCGGGGATACGCTTATCACAATGCCTTTCTGGTCTGTGCTGAAGCAGGGCATTCTGGCAGCCAAGTGGCTTGACCTTTATTAGTGAGCCTGGTTACCCCCTCTCGGAACCACAGACTTAGAAATCGCCAGCTCATATACAGTGCATAAAATATATTTATATATATATACCATTTTAATAAAAAAAATCACAAAATTCTTCTAAGTCCCTCGGGAAGAGTGAAAGACGCGCACGTTCATTTTTAGAGCTCCTAGACCTTCCTATAAGAAGTTAGCCAAAAAGTAGCTTTGAAAAACGCTTAGGTTAAGTTTCAGAGTTGCTTCTAATGTACCAAAGCTGGACTTAGACATAATTTCACTCTCACAACATTATGGCTGGTTGGAGACAGTCCGAACTACAAGTACCGGGTCCATGGTTCTGGGCATATACTGGGGGGACGGGGACGACTCCCATTAACCCCTGACTATACCGGGGATACGCTTATCACAATGCCTTTCTGGTCTGTGCTGAAGCAGGGCATTCTGGCAGCCAAGTGGCTTGACCTTTATTAGTGAGCCTGGTTACCCCCTCTCGGAACTACAGACTTAGAAATCGCCAGCTCATATACAGTGCATAAAATATATTTATATATATACCCTTATACACCATTTTAATAAAAAATATCACAAAATTCTTCTAAGTCCCTCGGGAAGAGTGAAAGATGCGCACGTTCATTTTCAGAGCTCCTAGACCCTCCTATAAGAAGTTATCCAAAAAGTAGCTTCGAAAAATGCTTAGGTTAAGTTTCAGAGTTGCTTCTAATGTACCAAAGCTGGACTTAGACATAATTTCACTCTCACAACATTATGGCTGGTTGGAGACAGTCCGAACCACAAATACCGGGTCCATGGTTCTGGGCATATATTGGGGGGACGGGGACGACTCCCATTAACCCCTGACTATATCGGGGATACGCGTATCACAATGCCTTACTGGTCTGTGCTGAAGCAGGGCATTCTGGCAGCCAAGTGGCTTGACCTTTATTAGTGAGCCTGGTTACCCCCTCTCGGAACCACAGACTTAGAAATCGCCAGCTCATATACAGTGCATAAAATATATTTATATATATACCCTTATACACCATTTTAATAAAAAATATCACAAAATTCTTCAAAGTCCCTCGGGAAGAGTGAAAGACGCGCACGTTCATTTTCAGAGCTCCTAGACCTTCCTATAAGAAGTTAGCCAAAAAGTAGCTTCGAAAAACGCTTAGGTTAAGTTTCAGAGTTGCTTCTAATCTACCAAAGCTGGACTTAGACATAATTTCACTCTCACAACATTATGGCTGGTTGGAGACAGTCCGAACCACAAGTACCGGGTCCATGGTTCTGGGCGTATACTGGGGGGACGGGGACGACTCCCATTAACCCCTGACTATACCGGGGATACGCTTATCACAATGCCTTTCTGGTCTGTGCTGAAGCAGGGCTTTCTGGAAGCCAAGTGGCTTGACCTTTATTAGTGAGCCTGGTTACCCCCTCTCGGAACCACAGACTTAGAAATCGCCAGCTCATTTACAGTGCATAAAATATATTTATATATATACCCTTATACACCATTTTAATAAAAAATATCACAAAATTCTTCTAAGTCCCTGGGGAAGAGTGAAAGACGCGCACGTTCATTTTCAGAGCTCCTAGACCTTCCTATAAGAAGTTAGCCAAAAAGTAGCTTCGAAAAATGCTTAGGTTAAGTTTCAGAGTTGCTTCAATGTACCAAAGCTGGACTTAGACATAATTTCACTCTCACAACATTATGGCTGGTTGGAGACAGTCCGAACCACAAGTACCGGGTCCATGGTTCTGGGCGTATACTGGGGGGACGGGGGGGACTCCCATTAACCCCTGATTATACCGGGGATACGCTTATCACAATGCCTTTCTGGTCTGTGCTGAAGCAGGGCATTCTGGCAGCCAAGTGGCTTGACCTTTATTAGTGAGCCTGGTTACCCCCTCTCGGAACCACAGACTTAGAAATCGCCAGCTCATATACAGTGCATAAAATATATTTATATATATACCCTTATACACCATTTTAATAAAAAAAATCACAAAATTCTTCTAAGTCCCTCGGGAAGAGTGAAAGACGCGCATGTTCATTTTCAGAGCTCCTAGACCTTCCTATAAGAAGTTAGCCAAAAGGTAGCTTCGAAAAACGCTTAGGTTAAGTTTCAGAGTTGCTTCTAATGTACCAAAGCTGGACTTAGACATAATTTCACTCTCACAACATTATGGCTGGTTGGAGACAGTCCGAACCACAAGTACCGGGTCCATGGTTCTGGGCGTATACTGGGGGGACGGGGACGACTCCCATTAACCCCTGACTATACCGGGGATACGCTTATCACAATGCCTTTCTGGTCTGTGCTGAAGCAGGGCTTTGTGGAAGCCAAGTGGCTTGACCTTTATTAGTGAGCATGGTTACCGCCTCTCGGAACCACAGACTTAGAAATCGCCAGCTCATATACAGTGCATAAAATATATTTATATATATACCCTTATACACCATTTTAATAAAAAATATCACAAAATTCTTCAAAGTCCCTCGGGAAGACTGAAAGACGCGCACGTTCATTTTCAGAGCTCCTAGACCTTCCTATAAGAAGTTAGCCAAAAAGTAGCTTCGAAAAACGCTTAGGTTAAGTTTCAGAGTTGCTTCAATGTACCAAAGCTGGACTTAGACATAATTTCACTCTCACAACATTATGGCTGGTTGGAGACAGTCCGAACCACAAGTACCGGGTCCATGGTTCTGGGCGTATACTGGGGGGACGGGGACGACTCCCATTAACCCCTGAATATATCGGGGATACGCTTATCACAATGCATTACTGGTCTGTGCTGAAGCAGGGCATTCTGGCAGCCAAGTGGCTTGACCTTTATTAGTGAGCCTGGTTACCCCCTCTCGGAACCACAGACTTAGAAATCGCCAGCTCATATACAGTGCATAAAATATATTTATATATATATACCCTTATACACCATTTTAATAAAAAAAATCACAAAATTCTTCTAAGTCCCTCGGGAAGAGTGAAAGACGCGCACGTTCATTTTCAGAGCTCCTAGACCTTCCTATAAGAAGTTAGCCAAAAAGTAGCTTCGAAAAACGCTTAGGTTAAGTTTCAGAGTTGCTTCTAATGTACCAAAGCTGGACTTAGACATAATTTCACTCTCACAACATTATGGCTGGTTGGAGACAGTCCGAACCACAAGTACCGGGTCCATGGTTCTGGGCGTATACTGGGGGGACGGGGACGACTCCCATTAACCCCTGACTATACCGGGGATACGCTTATCACAATGCCTTTCTGGTCTGTGCTGAAGCAGGGCTTTGTGGAAGCCAAGTGGCTTGACCTTTATTAGTGAGCATGGTTACCGCCTCTCGGAACCACAGACTTAGAAATCGCCAGCTCATATACAGTGCATAAAATATATTTATATATATACCCTTATACACCATTTTAATAAAAAATATCACAAAATTCTTCAAAGTCCCTCGGGAAGACTGAAAGACGCGCACGTTCATTTTCAGAGCTCCTAGACCTTCCTATAAGAAGTTAGCCAAAAAGTAGCTTCGAAAAACGCTTAGGTTAAGTTTCAGAGTTGCTTCAATGTACCAAAGCTGGACTTAGACATAATTTCACTCTCACAACATTATGGCTGGTTGGAGACAGTCCGAACCACAAGTACCGGGTCCATGGTTCTGGGCGTATACTGGGGGGACGGGGACGACTCCCATTAACCCCTGAATATATCGGGGATACGCTTATCACAATGCATTACTGGTCTGTGCTGAAGCAGGGCATTCTGGCAGCCAAGTGGCTTGACCTTTATTAGTGAGCCTGGTTACCCCCTCTCGGAACCACAGACTTAGAAATCGCCAGCTCATATACAGTGCATAAAATATATTTATATATATATACCCTTATACACCATTTTAATAAAAAAAATCACAAAATTCTTCTAAGTCCCTCGGGAAGAGTGAAAGACGCGCACGTTCATTTTCAGAGCTCCTAGACCTTCCTATAAGAAGTTAGCCAAAAAGTAGCTTCGAAAAACGCTTAGGTTAAGTTTCAGAGTTGCTTCTAATGTACCAAAGCTGGACTTAGACATAATTTCACTCTCACAACATTATGGCTGGTTGGAGACAGTCCGAACCACAAATACCGGGTCCATGGTTCTGGGCATATATTGGGGGGACGGGGACGACTCCCATTAACCCCTGACTATATCGGGGATACGCGTATCACAATGCCTTACTGGTCTGTGCTGAAGCAGGGCATTCTGGCAGCCAAGTGGCTTGACCTTTATTAGTGAGCCTGGTTACCCCCTCTCGGAACCACAGACTTAGAAATCGCCAGCTCATATACAGTGCATAAAATATATTTATATATATACCCTTATACACCATTTTAATAAAAAATATCACAAAATTCTTCAAAGTCCCTCGGGAAGAGTGAAAGACGCGCACGTTCATTTTCAGAGCTCCTAGACCTTCCTATAAGAAGTTAGCCAAAAAGTAGCTTCGAAAAACGCTTAGGTTAAGTTTCAGAGTTGCTTCAATGTACCAAAGCTGGACTTAGACATAATTTCACTCTCACAACATTATGGCTGGTTGGAGACAGTCCGAACCACAAGTACCGGGTCCATGGTTCTGGGCGTATACTGGGGGGACGGGGGGGACTCCCATTAACCCCTGACTATACCGGGGATACGCTTATCACAATGCCTTTCTGGTCTGTGCTGAAGCAGGGCATTCTGGCAGCCAAGTGGCTTGACCTTTATTAGTGAGCCTGGTTACCCCCTCTCGGAACCACAGACTTAGAAATCGCCAGCTCATATACAGTGCATAAAATATATTTATATATATACCCTTATACACCATTTTAATAAAAAATATCACAAAATTCTTCTAAGTCCCTCGGGAAGAGTGAAAGACGCGCACGTTCATTTTCAGAGCTACTAGACCTTCTTATAAGAAGTTAGCCAAAAGGTAGCTTCGAAAAACGCTTAGGTTAAGTTTCAGAGTTGCTTCTAATGTACCAAAGCTGGACTTAGACATAATTTCACTCTCACAACATTATGGCTGGTTGGAGACAGTCCGAACCACAAGTACCGGGTCCATGGTTCTGGGCGTATACTGGGGGGACGGGGACGACTCCCATTAACCCCTGATTATACCGGGGATACGCTTATCACAATGCCTTTCTGGTCTGTGCTGAAGCAGGGCATTCTGGCAGCCAAGTGGCTTGACCTTTATTAGTGAGCCTGGTTACCCCCTCTCGGAACCACAGACTTAGAAATCGCCAGCTCATATACAGTGCATAAAATATATTTATATATATACCCTTATACACCATTTTAATAAAAAAAATCACAAAATTCTTCTAAGTCCCTCGGGAAGAGTGAAAGACGCGCATGTTCATTTTCAGAGCTCCTAGACCTTCCTATAAGAAGTTAGCCAAAAGGTAGCTTCGAAAAACGCTTAGGTTAAGTTTCAGAGTTGCTTCTAATGTACCAAAGCTGGACTTAGACATAATTTCACTCTCACAACATTATGGCTGGTTGGAGACAGTCCGAACCACAAGTACCGGGTCCATGGTTCTGGGCGTATACTGGGGGGACGGGGACGACTCCCATTAACCCCTGAATATATCGGGGATACGCTTATCACAATGCCTTACTGGTCTGTGCTGAAGCAGGGCATTCTGGCAGCCAAGTGGCTTGACCTTTATTAGTGAGCCTGGTTACCCCCTCTCGGAACCACAGACTTAGAAATCGCCAGCTCATATACAGTGCATAAAATATATTTATATATATATACCCTTATACACCATTTTAATAAAAAAAATCACAAAATTCTTCTAAGTCCCTCGGGAAGAGTGAAAGACGCGCACGTTCATTTTCAGAGCTCCTAGACCTTCCTATAAGAAGTTAGCCAAAAAGTAGCTTCGAAAAACGCTTAGGTTAAGTTTCAGAGTTGCTGCTAATGTACCAAAGCTGGACTTAGACATAATTTCACTCTCACAACATTATGGCTGGTTGGAGACAGTCCGAACCACAAATACCGGGTCCATGGTTCTGGGCATATATTGGGGGGACGGGGACGACTCCCATTAACCCCTGACTATATCGGGGATACGCGTATCACAATGCCTTACTGGTCTGTGCTGAAGCAGGGCATTCTGGCAGCCAAGTGGCTTGACCTTTATTAGTGAGCCTGGTTACCCCCTCTCGGAACCACAGACTTAGAAATCGCCAGCTCATATACAGTGCATAAAATATATTTATATATATACCCTTATACACCATTTTAATAAAAAATATCACAAAATTCTTCAAAGTCCCTCGGGAAGAGTGAAAGACGCGCACGTTCATTTTCAGAGCTCCTAGACCTTCCTATAAGAAGTTAGCCAAAAAGTAGCTTCGAAAAACGCTTAGGTTAAGTTTCAGAGTTGCTTCAATGTACCAAAGCTGGACTTAGACATAATTTCACTCTCACAACATTATGGCTGGTTGGAGACAGTCCGAACCACAAGTACCGGGTCCATGGTTCTGGGCATATATTGGGGGGACGGGGACGACTCCCATTAACCCCTGACTATATCGGGGATACGCGTATCACAATGCCTTACTGGTCTGTGCTGAAGCAGGGCATTCTGGCAGCCAAGTGGCTTGACCTTTATTAGTGAGCCTGGTTACCCCCTCTCGGAACCACAGACTTAGAAATCGCCAGCTCATATACAGTGCATAAAATATATTTATATATATACCCTTATACACCATTTTAATAAAAAATATCACAAAATTCTTCAAAGTCCCTCGGGAAGAGTGAAAGACGCGCACGTTCATTTTCAGAGCTCCTAGACCTTCCTATAAGAAGTTAGCCAAAAAGTAGCTTCGAAAAACGCTTAGGTTAAGTTTCAGAGTTGCTTCAATGTACCAAAGCTGGACTTAGACATAATTTCACTCTCACAACATTATGGCTGGTTGGAGACAGTCCGAACCACAAGTACCGGGTCCATGGTTCTGGGCGTATACTGGGGGGACGGGGACGACTCCCATTAACCCCTGAATATATCGGGGATACGCTTATCACAATGCATTACTGGTCTGTGCTGAAGCAGGGCATTCTGGCAGCCAAGTGGCTTGACCTTTATTAGTGAGCCTGGTTACCCCCTCTCGGAACCACAGACTTAGAAATCGCCAGCTCATATACAGTGCATAAAATATATTTCTATATATATACCCTTATACACCATTTTAATAAAAAAAATCACAAAATTCTTCTAAGTCCCTCGGGAAGAGTGAAAGACGCGCACGTTCATTTTCAGAGCTCCTAGACCTTCCTATAAGAAGTTAGCCAAAAAGTAGCTTCGAAAAACGCTTAGGTTAAGTTTCAGAGTTGCTTCTAATGTACCAAAGCTGGACTTAGACATAATTTCACTCTCACAACATTATGGCTGGTTGGAGACAGTCCGAACCACAAATACCGGGTCCATGGTTCTGGGCATATATTGGGGGGACGGGGACGACTCCCATTAACCCCTGACTATATCGGGGATACGCGTATCACAATGCCTTACTGGTCTGTGCTGAAGCAGGGCATTCTGGCAGCCAAGTGGCTTGACCTTTATTAGTGAGCCTGGTTACCCCCTCTCGGAACCACAGACTTAGAAATCGCCAGCTCATATACAGTGCATAAAATATATTTATATATATACCCTTATACACCATTTTAATAAAAAATATCACAAAATTCTTCAAAGTCCCTCGGGAAGAGTGAAAGACGCGCACGTTCATTTTCAGAGCTCCTAGACCTTCCTATAAGAAGTTAGCCAAAAAGTAGCTTCGAAAAACGCTTAGGTTAAGTTTCAGAGTTGCTTCAATGTACCAAAGCTGGACTTAGACATAATTTCACTCTCACAACATTATGGCTGGTTGGAGACAGTCCGAACCACAAGTACCGGGTCCATGGTTCTGGGCGTATACTGGGGGGACGGGGGGGACTCCCATTAACCCCTGACTATACCGGGGATACGCTTATCACAATACCTTTCTGGTCTGTGCTGAAGCAGGGCATTCTGGCAGCCAAGTGGCTTGACCTTTATTAGTGAGCCTGGTTACCCCCTCTCGGAACCACAGACTTAGAAATCGCCAGCTCATATACAGTGCATAAAATATATTTATATATATACCCTTATACACCATTTTAATAAAAAATATCACAAAATTCTTCTAAGTCCCTCGGGAAGAGTGAAAGACGCGCACGTTCATTTTCAGAGCTACTAGACCTTCCTATAAGAAGTTAGCCAAAAGGTAGCTTCGAAAAACGCTTAGGTTAAGTTTCAGAGTTGCTTCTAATGTACCAAAGCTGGACTTAGACATAATTTCACTCTCACAACATTATGGCTGGTTGGAGACAGTCCGAACCACAAGTACCGGGTCCATGGTTCTGGGCGTATACTGGGGGGACGGGGACGACTCCCATTAACCCCTGAATATATCGGGGATACGCTTATCACAATGCCTTACTGGTCTGTGCTGAAGCAGGGCATTCTGGCAGCCAAGTGGCTTGACCTTTATTAGTGAGCCTGGTTACCCCCTCTCGGAACCACAGACTTAGAAATCGCCAGCTCATATACAGTGCATAAAATATATTTATATATATATACCCTTATACACCATTTTAATAAAAAAAATCACAAAATTCTTCTAAGTCCCTCGGGAAGAGTGAAAGACGCGCACGTTCATTTTCAGAGCTCCTAGACCTTCCTATAAGAAGTTAGCCAAAAAGTAGCTTCGAAAAACGCTTAGGTTAAGTTTCAGAGTTGCTTCTAATGTACCAAAGCTGGACTTAGACATAATTTCACTCTCACAACATTATGGCTGGTTGGAGACAGTCCGAACCACAAATACCGGGTCCATGGTTCTGGGCATATATTGGGGGGACGGGGACGACTCCCATTAACCCCTGACTATATCGGGGATACGCGTATCACAATGCCTTACTGGTCTGTGCTGAAGCAGGGCATTCTGGCAGCCAAGTGGCTTGACCTTTATTAGTGAGCCTGGTTACCCCCTCTCGGAACCACAGACTTAGAAATCGCCAGCTCATATACAGTGCATAAAATATATTTATATATATACCCTTATACACCATTTTAATAAAAAATATCACAAAATTCTTCAAAGTCCCTCGGGAAGAGTGAAAGACGCGCACGTTCATTTTCAGAGCTCCTAGACCTTCCTATAAGAAGTTAGCCAAAAAGTAGCTTCGAAAAACGCTTAGGTTAAGTTTCAGAGTTGCTTCAATGTACCAAAGCTGGACTTAGACATAATTTCACTCTCACAACATTATGGCTGGTTGGAGACAGTCCGAACCACAAGTACCGGGTCCATGGTTCTGGGCGTATACTGGGGGGACGGGGGGGACTCCCATTAACCCCTGACTATACCGGGGATACGCTTATCACAATGCCTTTCTGGTCTGTGCTGAAGCAGGGCATTCTGGCAGCCAAGTGGCTTGACCTTTATTAGTGAGCCTGGTTACCCCCTCTCGGAACCACAGACTTAGAAATCGCCAGCTCATATACAGTGCATAAAATATATTTATATATATACCCTTATACACCATTTTAATAAAAAATATCACAAAATTCTTCTAAGTCCCTCGGGAAGAGTGAAAGACGCGCACGTTCATTTTCAGAGCTACTAGACCTTCCTATAAGAAGTTAGCCAAAAGGTAGCTTCGAAAAACGCTTAGGTTAAGTTTCAGAGTTGCTTCTAATGTACCAAAGCTGGACTTAGACATAATTTCACTCTCACAACATTATGGCTGGTTGGAGACAGTCCGAACCACAAGTACCGGGTCCATGGTTCTGGGCGTATACTGGGGGGACGGGGACGACTCCCATTAACCCCTGAATATATCGGGGATACGCTTATCACAATGTTTTACTGGTCTGTGCTGAAGCAGGGCATTCTGGCAGCCAAGTGGCTTGACCTTTATTAGTGAGCCTGGTTACCCCCTCTCGGAACCACAGACTTAGAAATCGCCAGCTCATATACAGTGCATAAAATATATTTATATATATATACCCTTATACACCATTTTAATAAAAAAAATCACAAAATTCTTCTAAGTCCCTCGGGAAGAGTGAAAGACGCGCACGTTCATTTTCAGAGCTCCTAGACCTTCCTATAAGAAGTTAGCCAAAAAGTAGCTTCGAAAAACGCTTAGGTTAAGTTTCAGAGTTGCTTCTAATGTACCAAAGCTGGACTTAGACATAATTTCACTCTCACAACATTATGGCTGGTTGGAGACAGTCCGAACCACAAATACCGGGTCCATGGTTCTGGGCATATATTGGGGGGACGGGGACGACTCCCATTAACCCCTGACTATATCGGGGATACGCGTATCACAATGCCTTACTGGTCTGTGCTGAAGCAGGGCATTCTGGCAGCCAAGTGGCTTGACCTTTATTAGTGAGCCTGGTTACCCCCTCTCGGAACCACAGACTTAGAAATCGCCAGCTCATATACAGTGCATAAAATATATTTATATATATACCCTTATACACCATTTTAATAAAAAATATCACAAAATTCTTCAAAGTCCCTCGGGAAGAGTGAAAGACGCGCACGTTCATTTTCAGAGCTCCTAGACCTTCCTATAAGAAGTTAGCCAAAAAGTAGCTTCGAAAAACGCTTAGGTTAAGTTTCAGAGTTGCTTCAATGTACCAAAGCTGGACTTAGACATAATTTCACTCTCACAACATTATGGCTGGTTGGAGACAGTCCGAACCACAAGTACCGGGTCCATGGTTCTGGGCGTATACTGGGGGGACGGGGGGGACTCCCATTAACCCCTGACTATACCGGGGATACGCTTATCACAATACCTTTCTGGTCTGTGCTGAAGCAGGGCATTCTGGCAGCCAAGTGGCTTGACCTTTATTAGTGAGCCTGGTTACCCCCTCTCGGAACCACAGACTTAGAAATCGCCAGCTCATATACAGTGCATAAAATATATTTATATATATACCCTTATACACCATTTTAATAAAAAATATCACAAAATTCTTCTAAGTCCCTCGGGAAGAGTGAAAGACGCGCACGTTCATTTTCAGAGCTACTAGACCTTCCTATAAGAAGTTAGCCAAAAGGTAGCTTCGAAAAACGCTTAGGTTAAGTTTCAGAGTTGCTTCTAATGTACCAAAGCTGGACTTAGACATAATTTCACTCTCACAACATTATGGCTGGTTGGAGACAGTCCGAACCACAAGTACCGGGTCCATGGTTCTGGGCGTATACTGGGGGGACGGGGACGACTCCCATTAACCCCTGAATATATCGGGGATACGCTTATCACAATGCCTTACTGGTCTGTGCTGAAGCAGGGCATTCTGGCAGCCAAGTGGCTTGACCTTTATTAGTGAGCCTGGTTACCCCCTCTCGGAACCACAGACTTAGAAATCGCCAGCTCATATACAGTGCATAAAATATATTTATATATATATACCCTTATACACCATTTTAATAAAAAAAATCACAAAATTCTTCTAAGTCCCTCGGGAAGAGTGAAAGACGCGCACGTTCATTTTCAGAGCTCCTAGACCTTCCTATAAGAAGTTAGCCAAAAAGTAGCTTCGAAAAACGCTTAGGTTAAGTTTCAGAGTTGCTTCTAATGTACCAAAGCTGGACTTAGACATAATTTCACTCTCACAACATTATGGCTGGTTGGAGACAGTCCGAACCACAAATACCGGGTCCATGGTTCTGGGCATATATTGGGGGGACGGGGGGGACTCCCATTAACCCCTGACTATATCGGGGATACGCGTATCACAATGCCTTACTGGTCTGTGCTGAAGCAGGGCATTCTGGCAGCCAAGTGGCTTGACCTTTATTAGTGAGCCTGGTTACCCCCTCTCGGAACCACAGACTTAGAAATCGCCAGCTCATATACAGTGCATAAAATATATTTATATATATACCCTTATACACCATTTTAATAAAAAATATCACAAAATTCTTCAAAGTCCCTCGGGAAGAGTGAAAGACGCGCACGTTCATTTTCAGAGCTCCTAGACCTTCCTATAAGAAGTTAGCCAAAAAGTAGCTTCGAAAAACGCTTAGGTTAAGTTTCAGCGTTGCTTCAATGTACCAAAGCTGGACTTAGACATAATTTCACTCTCACAACATTATGGCTGGTTGGAGACAGTCCGAACCACAAGTACCGGGTCCATGGTTCTGGGCGTATACTGGGGGGACGGGGGGGACTCCCATTAACCCCTGACTATACCGGGGATACGCTTATCACAATGCCTTTCTGGTCTGTGCTGAAGCAGGGCATTCTGGCAGCCAAGTGGCTTGACCTTTATTAGTGAGCCTGGTTACCCCCTCTCGGAACCACAGACTTAGAAATCGCCAGCTCATATACAGTGCATAAAATATATTTATATATATACCCTTATACACCATTTTAATAAAAAATATCACAAAATTCTTCTAAGTCCCTCGGGAAGAGTGAAAGACGCGCACGTTCATTTTCAGAGCTACTAGACCTTCCTATAAGAAGTTAGCCAAAAGGTAGCTTCGAAAAACGCTTAGGTTAAGTTTCAGAGTTGCTTCTAATGTACCAAAGCTGGACTTAGACATAATTTCACTCTCACAACATTATGGCTGGTTGGAGACAGTCCGAACCACAAGTACCGGGTCCATGGTTCTGGGCGTATACTGGGGGGACGGGGACGACTCCCATTAACCCCTGAATATATCGGGGATACGCTTATCACAATGCCTTACTGGTCTGTGCTGAAGCAGGGCATTCTGGCAGCCAAGTGGCTTGACCTTTATTAGTGAGCCTGGTTACCCCCTCTCGGAACCACAGACTTAGAAATCGCCAGCTCATATACAGTGCATAAAATATATTTATATATATATACCCTTATACACCATTTTAATAAAAAAAATCACAAAATTCTTCTAAGTCCCTCGGGAAGAGTGAAAGACGCGCACGTTCATTTTCAGAGCTCCTAGACCTTCCTATAAGAAGTTAGCCAAAAAGTAGCTTCGAAAAACGCTTAGGTTAAGTTTCAGAGTTGCTTCTAATGTACCAAAGCTGGACTTAGACATAATTTCACTCTCACAACATTATGGCTGGTTGGAGACAGTCCGAACCACAAATACCGGGTCCATGGTTCTGGGCATATATTGGGGGGACGGGGACGACTCCCATTAACCCCTGACTATATCGGGGATACGCGTATCACAATGCCTTACTGGTCTGTGCTGAAGCAGGGCATTCTGGCAGCCAAGTGGCTTGACCTTTATTAGTGAGCCTGGTTACCCCCTCTCGGAACCACAGACTTAGAAATCGCCAGCTCATATACAGTGCATAAAATATATTTATATATATACCCTTATACACCATTTTAATAAAAAATATCACAAAATTCTTCAAAGTCCCTCGGGAAGAGTGAAAGACGCGCACGTTCATTTTCAGAGCTCCTAGACCTTCCTACTGTATAAGAAGTTAGCCAAAAAGTAGCTTCGAAAAACGCTTAGGTTAAGTTTCAGAGTTGCTTCAATGTACCAAAGCTGGACTTAGACATAATTTCACTCTCACAACATTATGGCTGGTTGGAGACAGTACGAACCACAAGTACCGGGTCCATGGTTCTGGGCGTATACTGGGGGGACGGGGGGGACTCCCATTAACCCCTGACTATACCGGGGATACGCTTATCACAATGCCTTTCTGGTCTGTGCTGAAGCAGGGCATTCTGGCAGCCAAGTGGCTTGACCTTTATTAGTGAGCCTGGTTACCCCCTCTCGGAACCACAGACTTAGAAATCGCCAGCTCATATACAGTGCATAAAATATATTTATATATATACCCTTATACACCATTTTAATAAAAAAAATCACAAAATTCTTCTAAGTCCCTCGGGAAGAGTGAAAGACGCGCACGTTCATTTTCAGAGCTACTAGACCTTCCTATAAGAAGTTAGCCAAAAGGTAGCTTCGAAAAACGCTTAGGTTAAGTTTCAGAGTTGCTTCTAATGTACCAAAGCTGGACTTAGACATAATTTCACTCTCACAACATTATGGCTGGTTGGAGACAGTCCGAACCACAAGTACCGGGTCCATGGTTCTGGGCGTATACTGGGGGGACGGGGACGACTCCCATTAACCCCTGAATATATCGGGGATACGCTTATCACAATGTTTTACTGGTCTGTGCTGAAGCAGGGCATTCTGGCAGCCAAGTGGCTTGACCTTTATTAGTGAGCCTGGTTACCCCCTCTCGGAACCACAGACTTAGAAATCGCCAGCTCATATACAGTGCATAAAATATATTTATATATATATACCCTTATACACCATTTTAATAAAAAAAATCACAAAATTCTTCTAAGTCCCTCGGGAAGAGTGAAAGACGCGCACGTTCATTTTCAGAGCTCCTAGACCTTCCTATAAGAAGTTAGCCAAAAAGTAGCTTCGAAAAACGCTTAGGTTAAGTTTCAGAGTTGCTTCTAATGTACCAAAGCTGGACTTAGACATAATTTCACTCTCACAACATTATGGCTGGTTGGAGACAGTCCGAACCACAAATACCGGGTCCATGGTTCTGGGCATATATTGGGGGGACGGGGACGACTCCCATTAACCCCTGACTATATCGGGGATACGCGTATCACAATGCCTTACTGGTCTGTGCTGAAGCAGGGCATTCTGGCAGCCAAGTGGCTTGACCTTTATTAGTGAGCCTGGTTACCCCCTCTCGGAACCACAGACTTAGAAATCGCCAGCTCATATACAGTGCATAAAATATATTTATATATATACCCTTATACACCATTTTAATAAAAAATATCACAAAATTCTTCTAAGTCCCTCGGGAAGAGTGAAAGACGCGCACGTTCATTTTCAGAGCTACTAGACCTTCCTATAAGAAGTTAGCCAAAAGGTAGCTTCGAAAAACGCTTAGGTTAAGTTTCAGAGTTGCTTCTAATGTACCAAAGCTGGACTTAGACATAATTTCACTCTCACAACATTATGGCTGGTTGGAGACAGTCCGAACCACAAGTACCGGGTCCATGGTTCTGGGCGTATACTGGGGGGACGGGGACGACTCCCATTAACCCCTGAATATATCGGGGATACGCTTATCACAATGCCTTACTGGTCTGTGCTGAAGCAGGGCATTCTGGCAGCCAAGTGGCTTGACCTTTATTAGTGAGCCTGGTTACCCCCTCTCGGAACCACAGACTTAGAAATCGCCAGCTCATATACAGTGCATAAAATATATTTATATATATATACCCTTATACACCATTTTAATAAAAAAAATCACAAAATTCTTCTAAGTCCCTCGGGAAGAGTGAAAGACGCGCACGTTCATTTTCAGAGCTCCTAGACCTTCCTATAAGAAGTTAGCCAAAAAGTAGCTTCGAAAAACGCTTAGGTTAAGTTTCAGAGTTGCTTCTAATGTACCAAAGCTGGACTTAGACATAATTTCACTCTCACAACATTATGGCTGGTTGGAGACAGTCCGAACCACAAATACCGGGTCCATGGTTCTGGGCATATATTGGGGGGACGGGGGGGACTCCCATTAACCCCTGACTATATCGGGGATACGCGTATCACAATGCCTTACTGGTCTGTGCTGAAGCAGGGCATTCTGGCAGCCAAGTGGCTTGACCTTTATTAGTGAGCCTGGTTACCCCCTCTCGGAACCACAGACTTAGAAATCGCCAGCTCATATACAGTGCATAAAATATATTTATATATATACCCTTATACACCATTTTAATAAAAAATATCACAAAATTCTTCAAAGTCCCTCGGGAAGAGTGAAAGACGCGCACGTTCATTTTCAGAGCTCCTAGACCTTCCTATAAGAAGTTAGCCAAAAAGTAGCTTCGAAAAACGCTTAGGTTAAGTTTCAGAGTTGCTTCAATGTACCAAAGCTGGACTTAGACATAATTTCACTCTCACAACATTATGGCTGGTTGGAGACAGTCCGAACCACAAGTACCGGGTCCATGGTTCTGGGCGTATACTGGGGGGACGGGGGGGACTCCCATTAACCCCTGACTATACCGGGGATACGCTTATCACAATGCCTTTCTGGTCTGTGCTGAAGCAGGGCATTCTGGCAGCCAAGTGGCTTGACCTTTATTAGTGAGCCTGGTTACCCCCTCTCGGAACCACAGACTTAGAAATCGCCAGCTCATATACAGTGCATAAAATATATTTATATATATACCCTTATACACCATTTTAATAAAAAATATCACAAAATTCTTCTAAGTCCCTCGGGAAGAGTGAAAGACGCGCACGTTCATTTTCAGAGCTACTAGACCTTCCTATAAGAAGTTAGCCAAAAGGTAGCTTCGAAAAACGCTTAGGTTAAGTTTCAGAGTTGCTTCTAATGTACCAAAGCTGGACTTAGACATAATTTCACTCTCACAACATTATGGCTGGTTGGAGACAGTCCGAACCACAAGTACCGGGTCCATGGTTCTGGGCGTATACTGGGGGGACGGGGACGACTCCCATTAACCCCTGAATATATCGGGGATACGCTTATCACAATGCCTTACTGGTCTGTGCTGAAGCAGGGCATTCTGGCAGCCAAGTGGCTTGACCTTTATTAGTGAGCCTGGTTACCCCCTCTCGGAACCACAGACTTAGAAATCGCCAGCTCATATACAGTGCATAAAATATATTTATATATATATACCCTTATACACCATTTTAATAAAAAAAATCACAAAATTCTTCTAAGTCCCTCGGGAAGAGTGAAAGACGCGCACGTTCATTTTCAGAGCTCCTAGACCTTCCTATAAGAAGTTAGCCAAAAAGTAGCTTCGAAAAACGCTTAGGTTAAGTTTCAGAGTTGCTTCTAATGTACCAAAGCTGGACTTAGACATAATTTCACTCTCACAACATTATGGCTGGTTGGAGACAGTCCGAACCACAAATACCGGGTCCATGGTTCTGGGCATATATTGGGGGGACGGGGACGACTCCCATTAACCCCTGACTATATCGGGGATACGCGTATCACAATGCCTTACTGGTCTGTGCTGAAGCAGGGCATTCTGGCAGCCAAGTGGCTTGACCTTTATTAGTGAGCCTGGTTACCCCCTCTCGGAACCACAGACTTAGAAATCGCCAGCTCATATACAGTGCATAAAATATATTTATATATATACCCTTATACACCATTTTAATAAAAAATATCACAAAATTCTTCAAAGTCCCTCGGGAAGAGTGAAAGACGCGCACGTTCATTTTCAGAGCTCCTAGACCTTCCTACTGTATAAGAAGTTAGCCAAAAAGTAGCTTCGAAAAACGCTTAGGTTAAGTTTCAGAGTTGCTTCAATGTACCAAAGCTGGACTTAGACATAATTTCACTCTCACAACATTATGGCTGGTTGGAGACAGTACGAACCACAAGTACCGGGTCCATGGTTCTGGGCGTATACTGGGGGGACGGGGGGGACTCCCATTAACCCCTGACTATACCGGGGATACGCTTATCACAATGCCTTTCTGGTCTGTGCTGAAGCAGGGCATTCTGGCAGCCAAGTGGCTTGACCTTTATTAGTGAGCCTGGTTACCCCCTCTCGGAACCACAGACTTAGAAATCGCCAGCTCATATACAGTGCATAAAATATATTTATATATATACCCTTATACACCATTTTAATAAAAAAAATCACAAAATTCTTCTAAGTCCCTCGGGAAGAGTGAAAGACGCGCACGTTCATTTTCAGAGCTACTAGACCTTCCTATAAGAAGTTAGCCAAAAGGTAGCTTCGAAAAACGCTTAGGTTAAGTTTCAGAGTTGCTTCTAATGTACCAAAGCTGGACTTAGACATAATTTCACTCTCACAACATTATGGCTGGTTGGAGACAGTCCGAACCACAAGTACCGGGTCCATGGTTCTGGGCGTATACTGGGGGGACGGGGACGACTCCCATTAACCCCTGACTATACCGGGGATATGCTTATCACAATGCCTTTCTGGTCTGTGCTGAAGCAGGGCATTCTGGCAGCCAAGTGGCTTGACCTTTATTAGTGAGCCTGGTTACCCCCTCTCAGAACTACAGACTTAGAAATCGCCAACTCATATACAGTGCATAAAATATATTTATATATATACCCTTATACACCATTTTAATAAAAAATATCACAAAATTCTTCTAAGTCCCTCGGGAAGAGTGAAAGACGCGCACGTTCATTTTCAGAGCTCTTAGACCTTCCTATAAGAAGTTAGCCAAAAAGTAGCTTCGAAAAACGCTTAGGTTAAGTTTCAGAGTTGCTTCTAATGTACCAAAGCTGGACTTAGGCATAATTTCACTCTCACAACATTATGGCTGGTTGGAGACAGTCCGAACCACAAGTACCGGGTCCATGGTTCTGGGCGTATACTGGGGGGACGGGGACGACTCCCATTAACCCCTGATTATACCGGGGATACGCTTATCACAATGCCTTTCTGGTCTGTGCTGAAGCAGGGCATTCTGGCAGCCAAGTGGCTTGACCTTTATTAGTGAGCCTGGTTACCCCCTCTCGGAACCACAGACTTAGAAATCGCCAGCTCATATACAGTGCATAAAATATATTTATATATATACCCTTATACACCATTTTAATAAAAAAAATCACAAAATTCTTCTAAGTCCCTCGGGAAGAGTGAAAGACGCGCATGTTCATTTTCAGAGCTCCTAGACCTTCCTATAAGAAGTTAGCCAAAAGGTAGCTTCGAAAAACGCTTAGGTTAAGTTTCAGAGTTGCTTCTAATGTACCAAAGCTGGACTTAGACATAATTTCACTCTCACAACATTATGGCTGGTTGGAGACAGTCCGAACCACAAGTACCGGGTCCATGGTTCTGGGCGTATACTGGGGGGACGGGGGGGACTCCCATTAACCCCTGACTATACCGGGGATACGCTTATCACAATGCCTTTCTGGTCTGTGCTGAAGCAGGGCATTCTGGCAGCCAAGTGGCTTGACCTTTATTAGTGAGCCTGGTTACCCCCTCTCGGAACCACAGACTTAGAAATCGCCAGCTCATATACAGTGCATAAAATATATTTATATATATACCCTTATACACCATTTTAATAAAAAAAATCACAAAATTCTTCTAAGTCCCTCGGGAAGAGTGAAAGACGCGCACGTTCATTTTCAGAGCTACTAGACCTTCCTATAAGAAGTTAGCCAAAAGGTAGCTTCGAAAAACGCTTAGGTTAAGTTTCAGAGTTGCTTCTAATGTACCAAAGCTGGACTTAGACATAATTTCACTCTCACAACATTATGGCTGGTTGGAGACAGTCCGAACCACAAGTACCGGGTCCATGGTTCTGGGCGTATACTGGGGGGACGGGGACGACTCCCATTAACCCCTGACTATACCGGGGATATGCTTATCACAATGCCTTTCTGGTCTGTGCTGAAGCAGGGCATTCTGGCAGCCAAGTGGCTTGACCTTTATTAGTGAGCCTGGTTACCCCCTCTCAGAACTACAGACTTAGAAATCGCCAACTCATATACAGTGCATAAAATATATTTATATATATACCCTTATACACCATTTTAATAAAAAATATCACAAAATTCTTCTAAGTCCCTCGGGAAGAGTGAAAGACGCGCACGTTCATTTTCAGAGCTCTTAGACCTTCCTATAAGAAGTTAGCCAAAAAGTAGCTTCGAAAAACGCTTAGGTTAAGTTTCAGAGTTGCTTCTAATGTACCAAAGCTGGACTTAGGCATAATTTCACTCTCACAACATTATGGCTGGTTGGAGACAGTCCGAACCACAAGTACCGGGTCCATGGTTCTGGGCGTATACTGGGGGGACGGGGACGACTCCCATTAACCCCTGATTATACCGGGGATACGCTTATCACAATGCCTTTCTGGTCTGTGCTGAAGCAGGGCATTCTGGCAGCCAAGTGGCTTGACCTTTATTAGTGAGCCTGGTTACCCCCTCTCGGAACCACAGACTTAGAAATCGCCAGCTCATATACAGTGCATAAAATATATTTATATATATACCCTTATACACCATTTTAATAAAAAAAATCACAAAATTCTTCTAAGTCCCTCGGGAAGAGTGAAAGACGCGCATGTTCATTTTCAGAGCTCCTAGACCTTCCTATAAGAAGTTAGCCAAAAGGTAGCTTCGAAAAACGCTTAGGTTAAGTTTCAGAGTTGCTTCTAATGTACCAAAGCTGGACTTAGACATAATTTCACTCTCACAACATTATGGCTGGTTGGAGACAGTCCGAACCACAAGTACCGGGTCCATGGTTCTGGGCGTATACTGGGGGGACGGGGACGACTCCCATTAACCCCTGAATATATCGGGGATACGCTTATCACAATGCCTTACTGGTCTGTGCTGAAGCAGGGCATTCTGGCAGCCAAGTGGCTTGACCTTTATTAGTGAGCCTGGTTACCCCCTCTCGGAACCACAGACTTAGAAATCGCCAGCTCATATACAGTGCATAAAATATATTTATATATATATACCCTTATACACCATTTTAATAAAAAAAATCACAAAATTCTTCTAAGTCCCTCGGGAAGAGTGAAAGACGCGCACGTTCATTTTCAGAGCTCCTAGACCTTCCTATAAGAAGTTAGCCAAAAAGTAGCTTCGAAAAACGCTTAGGTTAAGTTTCAGAGTTGCTTCTAATGTACCAAAGCTGGACTTAGACATAATTTCACTCTCACAACATTATGGCTGGTTGGAGACAGTCCGAACCACAAGTACAGGGTCCATGGTTCTGGGCGTATACTGGGGGGACGGGGACAACACCCATTAACCCCTGACTATACTGGGGATACGCTTATCACAATGCCTTTCTGGTCTGTGCTGAAGCAGGGCATTCTGGAAGCCAAGTGGCTTGACCTTTATTAGTGAGCATGGTTACCCCCTCTCGGAACCACAGACTTAGAAATCGCCAGCTCATATACAGTGCATAAAATATATTTATATATACCCTTATACACCATTTTAATAAAAAATATCACAAAATTCTTCTAAGTTCCTCGGGAAGAGTGAAAGACGCGCACGTTCATTTTCAGAGCTCCTAGACCTTCCTATAAGAAGTTAGCCAAAAAGTAGCTTCGAAAAATGCTTAGGTTAAGTTTCAGAGTTGCTTCTAATGTACCAAAGCTGGACTTAGACATAATTTCACTCTCACAACATTATGGCTGGTTGGAGACAGTCCGAACCACAAGTACCGGGTCCATGGTTCTGGGCGTATACTGGGGGGACGGGGGGGACTCCCATTAACCCCTGATTATACCGGGGATACGCTTATCACAATGCCTTTCTGGTCTGTGTTGAAGCAGGGCATTCTGGCAGCCAAGTGGCTTAACCTTTATTAGTGAGCCTGGTTACCCCCTCTCGGAACCACAGACTTAGAAATCGCCAACTCATATACAGTGCATAAAATATATTTATATATACTGTATACCCTTATACACCATTTTAATAAAAAATATCACAAAATTCTTCTAAGTCCCTCGGGAAGAGTGAAAGACGCGCACGTTCATTTTCAGAGCTCTTAGACCTTCCTATAAGAAGTTAGCCAAAAAGTAGCTTCGAAAAACGCTTAGGTTAAGTTTCAGAGTTGCTTCTAATGTACCAAAGCTGGACTTAGGCATAATTTCACTCTCACAACATTATGGCTGGTTGGAGACAGTCCGAACCACAAGTACCGGGTCCATGGTTCTGGGCGTATACTGGGGGGACGGGGACGACTCCCATTAACCCCTGATTATACCGGGGATACGCTTATCACAATGCCTTTCTGGTCTGTGCTGAAGCAGGGCATTCTGGCAGCCAAGTGGCTTGACCTTTATTAGTGAGCCTGGTTACCCCCTCTCGGAACCACAGACTTAGAAATCGCCAGCTCATATACAGTGCATAAAATATATTTATATATATACCCTTATACACCATTTTAATAAAAAATATCACAAAATTCTTCAAAGTCCCTCGGGAAGAGTGAAAGACGCGCACGTTCATTTTCAGAGCTCCTAGACCTTCCTACTGTATAAGAAGTTAGCCAAAAAGTAGCTTCGAAAAACGCTTAGGTTAAGTTTCAGAGTTGCTTCAATGTACCAAAGCTGGACTTAGACATAATTTCACTCTCACAACATTATGGCTGGTTGGAGACAGTACGAACCACAAGTACCGGGTCCATGGTTCTGGGCGTATACTGGGGGGACGGGGGGGACTCCCATTAACCCCTGACTATACCGGGGATACGCTTATCACAATGCCTTTCTGGTCTGTGCTGAAGCAGGGCATTCTGGCAGCCAAGTGGCTTGACCTTTATTAGTGAGCCTGGTTACCCCCTCTCGGAACCACAGACTTAGAAATCGCCAGCTCATATACAGTGCATAAAATATATTTATATATATACCCTTATACACCATTTTAATAAAAAAAATCACAAAATTCTTCTAAGTCCCTCGGGAAGAGTGAAAGACGCGCACGTTCATTTTCAGAGCTACTAGACCTTCCTATAAGAAGTTAGCCAAAAGGTAGCTTCGAAAAACGCTTAGGTTAAGTTTCAGAGTTGCTTCTAATGTACCAAAGCTGGACTTAGACATAATTTCACTCTCACAACATTATGGCTGGTTGGAGACAGTCCGAACCACAAGTACCGGGTCCATGGTTCTGGGCGTATACTGGGGGGACGGGGACGACTCCCATTAACCCCTGACTATACCGGGGATATGCTTATCACAATGCCTTTCTGGTCTGTGCTGAAGCAGGGCATTCTGGCAGCCAAGTGGCTTGACCTTTATTAGTGAGCCTGGTTACCCCCTCTCAGAACTACAGACTTAGAAATCGCCAACTCATATACAGTGCATAAAATATATTTATATATATACCCTTATACACCATTTTAATAAAAAATATCACAAAATTCTTCTAAGTCCCTCGGGAAGAGTGAAAGACGCGCACGTTCATTTTCAGAGCTCTTAGACCTTCCTATAAGAAGTTAGCCAAAAAGTAGCTTCGAAAAACGCTTAGGTTAAGTTTCAGAGTTGCTTCTAATGTACCAAAGCTGGACTTAGGCATAATTTCACTCTCACAACATTATGGCTGGTTGGAGACAGTCCGAACCACAAGTACCGGGTCCATGGTTCTGGGCGTATACTGGGGGGACGGGGACGACTCCCATTAACCCCTGATTATACCGGGGATACGCTTATCACAATGCCTTTCTGGTCTGTGCTGAAGCAGGGCATTCTGGCAGCCAAGTGGCTTGACCTTTATTAGTGAGCCTGGTTACCCCCTCTCGGAACCACAGACTTAGAAATCGCCAGCTCATATACAGTGCATAAAATATATTTATATATATACCCTTATACACCATTTTAATAAAAAAAATCACAAAATTCTTCTAAGTCCCTCGGGAAGAGTGAAAGACGCGCATGTTCATTTTCAGAGCTCCTAGACCTTCCTATAAGAAGTTAGCCAAAAGGTAGCTTCGAAAAACGCTTAGGTTAAGTTTCAGAGTTGCTTCTAATGTACCAAAGCTGGACTTAGACATAATTTCACTCTCACAACATTATGGCTGGTTGGAGACAGTCCGAACCACAAGTACCGGGTCCATGGTTCTGGGCGTATACTGGGGGGACGGGGGGGACTCCCATTAACCCCTGACTATACCGGGGATACGCTTATCACAATGCCTTTCTGGTCTGTGCTGAAGCAGGGCATTCTGGCAGCCAAGTGGCTTGACCTTTATTAGTGAGCCTGGTTACCCCCTCTCGGAACCACAGACTTAGAAATCGCCAGCTCATATACAGTGCATAAAATATATTTATATATATACCCTTATACACCATTTTAATAAAAAAAATCACAAAATTCTTCTAAGTCCCTCGGGAAGAGTGAAAGACGCGCACGTTCATTTTCAGAGCTACTAGACCTTCCTATAAGAAGTTAGCCAAAAGGTAGCTTCGAAAAACGCTTAGGTTAAGTTTCAGAGTTGCTTCTAATGTACCAAAGCTGGACTTAGACATAATTTCACTCTCACAACATTATGGCTGGTTGGAGACAGTCCGAACCACAAGTACCGGGTCCATGGTTCTGGGCGTATACTGGGGGGACGGGGACGACTCCCATTAACCCCTGACTATACCGGGGATATGCTTATCACAATGCCTTTCTGGTCTGTGCTGAAGCAGGGCATTCTGGCAGCCAAGTGGCTTGACCTTTATTAGTGAGCCTGGTTACCCCCTCTCAGAACTACAGACTTAGAAATCGCCAACTCATATACAGTGCATAAAATATATTTATATATATACCCTTATACACCATTTTAATAAAAAATATCACAAAATTCTTCTAAGTCCCTCGGGAAGAGTGAAAGACGCGCACGTTCATTTTCAGAGCTCTTAGACTTTCCTATAAGAAGTTAGCCAAAAAGTAGCTTCGAAAAACGCTTAGGTTAAGTTTCAGAGTTGCTTCTAATGTACCAAAGCTGGACTTAGGCATAATTTCACTCTCACAACATTATGGCTGGTTGGAGACAGTCCGAACCACAAGTACCGGGTCCATGGTTCTGGGCGTATACTGGGGGGACGGGGACGACTCCCATTAACCCCTGATTATACCGGGGATACGCTTATCACAATGCCTTTCTGGTCTGTGCTGAAGCAGGGCATTCTGGCAGCCAAGTGGCTTGACCTTTATTAGTGAGCCTGGTTACCCCCTCTCGGAACCACAGACTTAGAAATCGCCAGCTCATATACAGTGCATAAAATATATTTATATATATACCCTTATACACCATTTTAATAAAAAAAATCACAAAATTCTTCTAAGTCCCTCGGGAAGAGTGAAAGACGCGCATGTTCATTTTCAGAGCTCCTAGACCTTCCTATAAGAAGTTAGCCAAAAGGTAGCTTCGAAAAACGCTTAGGTTAAGTTTCAGAGTTGCTTCTAATGTACCAAAGCTGGACTTAGACATAATTTCACTCTCACAACATTATGGCTGGTTGGAGACAGTCCGAACCACAAGTACCGGGTCCATGGTTCTGGGCGTATACTGGGGGGACGGGGACGACTCCCATTAACCCCTGAATATATCGGGGATACGCTTATCACAATGCCTTACTGGTCTGTGCTGAAGCAGGGCATTCTGGCAGCCAAGTGGCTTGACCTTTATTAGTGAGCCTGGTTACCCCCTCTCGGAACCACAGACTTAGAAATCGCCAGCTCATATACAGTGCATAAAATATATTTATATATATATACCCTTATACACCATTTTAATAAAAAAAATCACAAAATTCTTCTAAGTCCCTCGGGAAGAGTGAAAGACGCGCACGTTCATTTTCAGAGCTCCTAGACCTTCCTATAAGAAGTTAGCCAAAAAGTAGCTTCGAAAAACGCTTAGGTTAAGTTTCAGAGTTGCTTCTAATGTACCAAAGCTGGACTTAGACATAATTTCACTCTCACAACATTATGGCTGGTTGGAGACAGTCCGAACCACAAGTACAGGGTCCATGGTTCTGGGCGTATACTGGGGGGACGGGGACAACACCCATTAACCCCTGACTATACTGGGGATACGCTTATCACAATGCCTTTCTGGTCTGTGCTGAAGCAGGGCATTCTGGCAGCCAAGTGGCTTGACCTTTATTAGTGAGCCTGGTTACCCCCTCTCGGAACCACAGACTTAGAAATCGCCAGCTCATATACAGTGCATAAAATATATTTATATATATACCCTTATACACCATTTTAATAAAAAAAATCACAAAATTCTTCTAAGTCCCTCGGGAAGAGTGAAAGACGCACATGTTCATTTTCAGAGCTCCTAGACCTTCCTATAAGAAGTTAGCCAAAAGGTAGCTTCGAAAAACGCTTAGGTTAAGTTTCAGAGTTGCTTCTAATGTACCAAAGCTGGACTTAGACATAATTTCACTCTCACAACATTATGGCTGGTTGGAGACAGTCCGAACCACAAGTACCGGGTCCATGGTTCTGGGCGTATACTGGGGGGACGGGGACGACTCCCATTAACCCCTGAATATATCGGGGATACGCTTATCACAATGCCTTACTGGTCTGTGCTGAAGCAGGGCATTCTGGCAGCCAAGTGGCTTGACCTTTATTAGTGAGCCTGGTTACCCCCTCTCGGAACCACAGACTTAGAAATCGCCAGCTCATATACAGTGCATAAAATATATTTATATATATATACCCTTATACACCATTTTAATAAAAAAAATCACAAAATTCTTCTAAGTCCCTCGGGAAGAGTGAAAGACGCGCACGTTCATTTTCAGAGCTCCTAGACCTTCCTATAAGAAGTTAGCCAAAAAGTAGCTTCGAAAAACGCTTAGGTTAAGTTTCAGAGTTGCTTCTAATGTACCAAAGCTGGACTTAGACATAATTTCACTCTCACAACATTATGGCTGGTTGGAGACAGTCCGAACCACAAGTACAGGGTCCATGGTTCTGGGCGTATACTGGGGGGACGGGGACAACACCCATTAACCCCTGACTATACTGGGGATACGCTTATCACAATGCCTTTCTGGTCTGTGCTGAAGCAGGGCATTCTGGAAGCCAAGTGGCTTGACCTTTATTAGTGAGCATGGTTACCCCCTCTCGGAACCACAGACTTAGAAATCGCCAGCTCATATACAGTGCATAAAATATATTTATATATACCCTTATACACCATTTTAATAAAAAATATCACAAAATTCTTCTAAGTTCCTCGGGAAGAGTGAAAGACGCGCACGTTCATTTTCAGAGCTCCTAGACCTTCCTATAAGAAGTTAGCCAAAAAGTAGCTTCGAAAAATGCTTAGGTTAAGTTTCAGAGTTGCTTCTAATGTACCAAAGCTGGACTTAGACATAATTTCACTCTCACAACATTATGGCTGGTTGGAGACAGTCCGAACCACAAGTACCGGGTCCATGGTTCTGGGCGTATACTGGGGGGACGGGGGGGACTCCCATTAACCCCTGATTATACCGGGGATACGCTTATCACAATGCCTTTCTGGTCTGTGTTGAAGCAGGGCATTCTGGCAGCCAAGTGGCTTAACCTTTATTAGTGAGCCTGGTTACCCCCTCTCGGAACCACAGACTTAGAAATCGCCAGCTCATATACAGTGCATAAAATATATTTATATATATACCCTTATACACCATTTTAATAAAAAATATCACAAAATTCTTCTAAGTCCCTCGGGAAGAGTGAAAGACGCGCACGTTCATTTTCAGAGCTACTAGACCTTCCTATAAGAAGTTAGCCAAAAGGTAGCTTCGAAAAACGCTTAGGTTAAGTTTCAGAGTTGCTTCTAATGTACCAAAGCTGGACTTAGACATAATTTCACTCTCACAACATTATGGCTGGTTGGAGACAGTCCGAACCACAAGTACCGGGTCCATGGTTCTGGGCGTATACTGGGGGGACGGGGGGGACTCCCATTAACCCCTGACTATACCGGGGATATGCTTATCACAATGCCTTTCTGGTCTGTGCTGAAGCAGGGCATTCTGGCAGCCAAGTGGCTTGACCTTTATTAGTGAGCCTGGTTACCCCCTCTCAGAACTACAGACTTAGAAATCGCAAACTCATATACAGTGCATAAAATATATTTATATATATACCCTTATACACCATTTTAATAAAAAATATCACAAAATTCTTCTAAGTCCCTCGGGAAGAGTGAAAGACGCGCACGTTCATTTTCAGAGCTCCTAGACCTTCCTATAAGAAGTTAGCCAAAAAGTAGCTTCGAAAAACGCTTAGGTTAAGTTTCAGAGTTGCTTCTAATGTACCAAAGCTGGACTTAGGCATAATTTCACTCTCACAACATTATGGCTGGTTGGAGACAGTCCGAACCACAAGTACCGGGTCCATGGTTCTGGGCGTATACTGGGGGGACGGGGACGACTCCCATTAACCCCTGATTATACCGGGGATACGCTTATCACAATGCCTTTCTGGTCTGTGCTGAAGCAGGGCATTCTGGCAGCCAAGTGGCTTGACCTTTATTAGTGAGCCTGGTTACCCCCTCTCGGAACCACAGACTTAGAAATCGCCAGCTCATATACAGTGCATAAAATATATTTATATATATACCCTTATACACCATTTTAATAAAAAAAATCACAAAATTCTTCTAAGTCCCTCGGGAAGAGTGAAAGACGCGCATGTTCATTTTCAGAGCTCCTAGACCTTCCTATAAGAAGTTAGCCAAAAGGTAGCTTCGAAAAACGCTTAGGTTAAGTTTCAGAGTTGCTTCTAATGTACCAAAGCTGGACTTAGACATAATTTCACTCTCACAACATTATGGCTGGTTGGAGACAGTCCGAACCACAAGTACAGGGTCCATGGTTCTGGGCGTATACTGGGGGGACGGGGACAACACCCATTAACCCCTGAATATATCGGGGATACGCTTATCACAATGCCTTACTGGTCTGTGCTGAAGCAGGGCATTCTGGCAGCCAAGTGGCTTGACCTTTATTAGTGAGCCTGGTTACCCCCTCTCGGAACCACAGACTTAGAAATCGCCAGCTCATATACAGTGCATAAAATATATTTATATATACCCTTATACACCATTTTAATAAAAAATATCACAAAATTCTTCTAAGTTCCTCGGGAAGAGTGAAAGACGCGCACGTTCATTTTCAGAGCTCCTAGACCTTCCTATAAGAAGTTAGCCAAAAAGTAGCTTCGAAAAATGCTTAGGTTAAGTTTCAGAGTTGCTTCTAATGTACCAAAGCTGGACTTAGACATAATTTCACTCTCACAACATTATGGCTGGTTGGAGACAGTCCGAACCACAAGTACCGGGTCCATGGTTCTGGGCGTATACTGGGGGGACGGGGGGGACTCCCATTAACCCCTGATTATACCGGGGATACGCTTATCACAATGCCTTTCTGGTCTGTGTTGAAGCAGGGCATTCTGGCAGCCAAGTGGCTTAACCTTTATTAGTGAGCCTGGTTACCCCCTCTCGGAACCACAGACTTAGAAATCGCCAGCTCATATACAGTGCATAAAATATATTTATATATATACCCTTATACACCATTTTAATAAAAAATATCACAAAATTCTTCTAAGTCCCTCGGGAAGAGTGAAAGACGCGCACGTTCATTTTCAGAGCTACTAGACCTTCCTATAAGAAGTTAGCCAAAAGGTAGCTTCGAAAAACGCTTAGGTTAAGTTTCAGAGTTGCTTCTAATGTACCAAAGCTGGACTTAGACATAATTTCACTCTCACAACATTATGGCTGGTTGGAGACAGTCCGAACCACAAGTACCGGGTCCATGGTTCTGGGCGTATACTGGGGGGACGGGGGGGACTCCCATTAACCCCTGACTATACCGGGGATATGCTTATCACAATGCCTTTCTGGTCTGTGCTGAAGCAGGGCATTCTGGCAGCCAAGTGGCTTGACCTTTATTAGTGAGCCTGGTTACCCCCTCTCAGAACTACAGACTTAGAAATCGCAAACTCATATACAGTGCATAAAATATATTTATATATATACCCTTATACACCATTTTAATAAAAAATATCACAAAATTCTTCTAAGTCCCTCGGGAAGAGTGAAAGAAGCGCACGTTCATTTTCAGAGCTCCTAGACCTTCCTATAAGAAGTTAGCCAAAAAGTAGCTTCGAAAAACGCTTAGGTTAAGTTTCAGAGTTGCTTCTAATGTACCAAAGCTGGACTTAGGCATAATTTCACTCTCACAACATTATGGCTGGTTGGAGACAGTCCGAACCACAAGTACCGGGTCCATGGTTCTGGGCGTATACTGGGGGGACGGGGACGACTCCCATTAACCCCTGATTATACCGGGGATACGCTTATCACAATGCCTTTCTGGTCTGTGCTGAAGCAGGGCATTCTGGCAGCCAAGTGGCTTGACCTTTATTAGTGAGCCTGGTTACCCCCTCTCGGAACCACAGACTTAGAAATCGCCAGCTCATATACAGTGCATAAAATATATTTATATATATACCCTTATACACCATTTTAATAAAAAAAATCACAAAATTCTTCTAAGTCCCTCGGGAAGAGTGAAAGACGCGCATGTTCATTTTCAGAGCTCCTAGACCTTCCTATAAGAAGTTAGCCAAAAGGTAGCTTCGAAAAACGCTTAGGTTAAGTTTCAGAGTTGCTTCTAATGTACCAAAGCTGGACTTAGACATAATTTCACTCTCACAACATTATGGCTGGTTGGAGACAGTCCGAACCACAAGTACCGGGTCCATGGTTCTGGGCGTATACTGGGGGGACGGGGACAACACCCATTAACCCCTGACTATACTGGGGATACGCTTATCACAATGCCTTTCTGGTCTGTGCTGAAGCAGGGCATTCTGGAAGCCAAGTGGCTTGACCTTTATTAGTGAGCATGGTTAACCCCCTCTCGGAACCACAGACTTAGAAATCGCCAGCTCATATACAGTGCATAAAATATATTTATATATACCCTTATACACCATTTTAATAAAAAATATCACAAAATTCTTCTAAGTTCCTCGGGAAGAGTGAAAGACGCGCACGTTCATTTTCAGAGCTCCTAGACCCTCCTATAAGAAGTTATCCAAAAAGTAGCTTCGAAAAATGCTTAGGTTAAGTTGCAGAGTTGCTTCTAATGTACCAAAGCTGGACTTAGACATAATTTCACTCTCACAACATTATGGCTGGTTGGAGACAGTCCGAACCACAAGTACCGGGTCCATGGTTCTGGGCGTATACTGGGGGGACGGGGATGACTCCCATTAACCCCTGATTATACCGGGGATACGCTTATCACAATGCCTTTCTGGTCTGTGTTGAAGCAGGGCATTCTGACAGCCAAGTGGCTTGACCTTTATTAGTGAGCCTGGTTACCCCCTCTCGGAACCACAGACTTAGAAATCGCCAGCTCATATACAGTGCATAAAATATATTTATATATATACCCTTATACACCATTTTAATAAAAAAAATCACAAAATTCTTCTAAGTCCCTCGGGAAGAGTGAAAGACGCGCATGTTCATTTTCAGAGCTCCTAGACCTTCCTATAAGAAGTTAGCCAAAAGGTAGCTTCGAAAAACGCTTAGGTTAAGTTTCAGAGTTGCTTCTAATCTACCAAAGCTGGACTTAGACATAATTTCACTCTCACAACATTATGGCTGGTTGGAGACAGTCCGAACCACAAGTACCGGGTCCATGGTTCTGGGCGTATACTGGGGGGACGGGGACGACTCCCATTAACCCCTGACTATACCGGGGATACGCTTATCACAATGCCTTTCTGGTCTGTGCTGAAGCAGGGCTTTCTGGAAGCCAAGTGGCTTGACCTTTAATAGTGAGCCTGGTTACCCCCTCTCGGAACCACAGACTTAGAAATCGCCAGCTCATATACAGTGCATAAAATATATTTATATATATACCCTTATACACCATTTTAATAAAAAATATCACAAAATTCTTCTAAGTCCCTGGGGAAGAGTGAAAGACGCGCACGTTCATTTTCAGAGCTCCTAGACCTTCCTATAAGAAGTTAGCCAAAAAGTAGCTTCGAAAAATGCTTAGGTTAAGTTTCAGAGTTGCTTCAATGTACCAAAGCTGGACTTAGACATAATTTCACTCTCACAACATTATGGCTGGTTGGAGACAGTCCGAACCACAAGTACCGGGTCCATGGTTCTGGGCGTATACTGGGGGGACGGGGGGGACTCCCATTAACCCCTGATTATACCGGGGATACGCTTATCACAATGCCTTTCTGGTCTGTGCTGAAGCAGGGCATTCTGGCAGCCAAGTGGCTTGACCTTTATTAGTGAGCCTGGTTACCCCCTCTCGGAACCACAGACTTAGAAATCGCCAGCTCATATACAGTGCATAAAATATATTTATATACACTGGCGACACACTTTATTCAAGCTCGGCTAGTCCCCCGAATTCGGGTATACCCGGGTGTATTGAGGTTTGTGACTGTTTTCTGCCCGAGTGCATTGAGGTATTTTCCAAGCAGGGATTGAAGCATTTTATTCCCGCTGGCTGCAATACTGCACAGTATATATATATATATATACTGAATTACAATTCATGAATTTATGCCATCTGATAGACACGCGAAGCATTGCAGCCTATTAAATCCTAATCATTATCATTTAATAGATCAGCCGCCCGTCAGCCAGGCATGAACCCAGGCTGGGAAGGCAAACGCAACGGGGCTTGTCAGAGGTGAGGAGCGGCGCATTCCAGGTATCTGCCAGGTACATACTGGGTATTTGCTCGAATAAAGTGTGTCGGTGCAGTATATACCCTTATACACCATTTTAATAAAAAATATCACAAAATTCTTCTAAGTCCCTCGGGAAGAGTGAAAGATGCGCACGTTCATTTTCAGAGCTCCTAGACCCTCCTATAAGAAGTTATCCAAAAAGTAGCTTCGAAAAATGCTTAGGTTAAGTTTCAGAGTTGCTTCTAATGTACCAAAGCTGGACTTAGACATAATTTCACTCTCACAACATTATGGCTGGTTGGAGACAGTCCGAACCACAAATACCGGGTCCATGGTTCTGGGCATATATTGGGGGGACGGGGACGACTCCCATTAACCCCTGACTATATCGGGGATACGCGTATCACAATGCCTTACTGGTCTGTGCTGAAGCAGGGCATTCTGGCAGCCAAGTGGCTTGACCTTTATTAGTGAGCCTGGTTACCCCCTCTCGGAACCACAGACTTAGAAATCGCCAGCTCATATACAGTGCATAAAATATATTTATATATATACCCTTATACACCATTTTAATAAAAAATATCACAAAATTCTTCAAAGTCCCTCGGGAAGAGTGAAAGACGCGCACGTTCATTTTCAGAGCTCCTAGACCTTCCTATAAGAAGTTAGCCAAAAAGTAGCTTCGAAAAACGCTTAGGTTAAGTTTCAGAGTTGCTTCAATGTACCAAAGCTGGACTTAGACATAATTTCACTCTCACAACATTATGGCTGGTTGGAGACAGTCCGAACCACAAGTACCGGGTCCATGGTTCTGGGCGTATACTGGGGGGACGGGGGGGACTCCCATTAACCCCTGACTATACCGGGGATACGCTTATCACAATGCCTTTCTGGTCTGTGCTGAAGCAGGGCATTCTGGCAGCCAAGTGGCTTGACCTTTATTAGTGAGCCTGGTTACCCCCTCTCGGAACCACAGACTTAGAAATCGCCAGCTCATATACAGTGCATAAAATATATTTATATATATACCCTTATACACCATTTTAATAAAAAATATCACAAAATTCTTCTAAGTCCCTCGGGAAGAGTGAAAGACGCGCACGTTCATTTTCAGAGCTACTAGACCTTCCTATAAGAAGTTAGCCAAAAGGTAGCTTCGAAAAACGCTTAGGTTAAGTTTCAGAGTTGCTTCTAATGTACCAAAGCTGGACTTAGACATAATTTCACTCTCACAACATTATGGCTGGTTGGAGACAGTCCGAACCACAAGTACCGGGTCCATGGTTCTGGGCGTATACTGGGGGGACGGGGCGACTCCCATTAACCCCTGACTATACCGGGGATATGCTTATCACAATGCCTTTCTGGTCTGTGCTGAAGCAGGGCATTCTGGCAGCCAAGTGGCTTGACCTTTATTAGTGAGCCTGGTTACCCCCTCTCAGAACTACAGACTTAGAAATCGCCAACTCATATACAGTGCATAAAATATATTTATATATATACCCTTATACACCATTTTAATAAAAAATATCACAAAATTCTTCTAAGTCCCTCGGGAAGAGTGAAAGACGCGCACGTTCATTTTCAGAGCTCCTAGACCTTCCTATAAGAAGTTAGCCAAAAAGTAGCTTCGAAAAACGCTTAGGTTAAGTTTCAGAGTTGCTTCTAATGTACCAAAGCTGGACTTAGGCATAATTTCACTCTCACAACATTATGGCTGGTTGGAGACAGTCCGAACCACAAGTACCGGGTCCATGGTTCTGGGCGTATACTGGGGGGACGGGGACGACTCCCATTAACCCCTGATTATACCGGGGATACGCTTATCACAATGCCTTTCTGGTCTGTGCTGAAGCAGGGCATTCTGGCAGCCAAGTGGCTTGACCTTTATTAGTGAGCCTGGTTACCCCCTCTCGGAACCACAGACTTAGAAATCGCCAGCTCATATACAGTGCATAAAATATATTTATATATATACCCTTATACACCATTTTAATAAAAAAAATCACAAAATTCTTCTAAGTCCCTCGGGAAGAGTGAAAGACGCGCATGTTCATTTTCAGAGCTCCTAGACCTTCCTATAAGAAGTTAGCCAAAAGGTAGCTTCGAAAAACGCTTAGGTTAAGTTTCAGAGTTGCTTCTAATGTACCAAAGCTGGACTTAGACATAATTTCACTCTCACAACATTATGGCTGGTTGGAGACAGTCCGAACCACAAGTACCGGGTCCATGGTTCTGGGCGTATACTGGGGGGACGGGGACTACTCCCATTAACCCCTGAATATATCGGGGATACGCTTATCACAATGCCTTACTGGTCTGTGCTGAAGCAGGGCATTCTGGCAGCCAAGTGGCTTGACCTTTATTAGTGAGCCTGGTTACCCCCTCTCGGAACCACAGACTTAGAAATCGCCAGCTCATATACAGTGCATAAAATATATTTATATATATATACCCTTATACACCATTTTAATAAAAAAAATCACAAAATTCTTCTAAGTCCCTCGGGAAGAGTGAAAGACGCGCACGTTCATTTTCAGAGCTCCTAGACCTTCCTATAAGAAGTTAGCCAAAAAGTAGCTTCGAAAAACGCTTAGGTTAAGTTTCAGAGTTGCTTCTAATGTACCAAAGCTGGACTTAGACATAATTTCACTCTCACAACATTATGGCTGGTTGGAGACAGTCCGAACCACAAATACCGGGTCCATGGTTCTGGGCATATATTGGGGGGACGGGGACGACTCCCATTAACCCCTGACTATATCGGGGATACGCGTATCACAATGCCTTACTGGTCTGTGCTGAAGCAGGGCATTCTGGCAGCCAAGTGGCTTGACCTTTATTAGTGAGCCTGGTTACCCCCTCTCGGAACCACAGACTTAGAAATCGCCAGCTCATATACAGTGCATAAAATATATTTATATATATACCCTTATACACCATTTTAATAAAAAATATCACAAAATTCTTCAAAGTCCCTCGGGAAGAGTGAAAGACGCGCACGTTCATTTTCAGAGCTCCTAGACCTTCCTATAAGAAGTTAGCCAAAAAGTAGCTTCGAAAAACGCTTAGGTTAAGTTTCAGAGTTGCTTCAATGTACCAAAGCTGGACTTAGACATAATTTCACTCTCACAACATTATGGCTGGTTGGAGACAGTCCGAACCACAAGTACCGGGTCCATGGTTCTGGGCGTATACTGGGGGGACGGGGGGGACTCCCATTAACCCCTGACTATACCGGGGATACGCTTATCACAATGCCTTTCTGGTCTGTGCTGAAGCAGGGCATTCTGGCAGCCAAGTGGCTTGACCTTTATTAGTGAGCCTGGTTACCCCCTCTCGGAACCACAGACTTAGAAATCGCCAGCTCATATACAGTGCATAAAATATATTTATATATATACCCTTATACACCATTTTAATAAAAAATATCACAAAATTCTTCTAAGTCCCTCGGGAAGAGTGAAAGACGCGCACGTTCATTTTCAGAGCTACTAGACCTTCCTATAAGAAGTTAGCCAAAAGGTAGCTTCGAAAAACGCTTAGGTTAAGTTTCAGAGTTGCTTCTAATGTACCAAAGCTGGACTTAGACATAATTTCACTCTCACAACATTATGGCTGGTTGGAGACAGTCCGAACCACAAGTACCGGGTCCATGGTTCTGGGCGTATACTGGGGGGACGGGGGGGACTCCCATTAACCCCTGATTATACCGGGGATACGCTTATCACAATGCCTTTCTGGTCTGTGCTGAAGCAGGGCATTCTGGCAGCCAAGTGGCTTGACCTTTATTAGTGAGCCTGGTTACCCCCTCTCGGAACCACAGACTTAGAAATCGCCAGCTCATATACAGTGCATAAAATATATTTATATATATACCCTTATACACCATTTTAATAAAAAATATCACAAAATTCTTCTAAGTCCCTCGGGAAGAGTGAAAGATGCGCACGTTCATTTTCAGAGCTCCTAGACCCTCCTATAAGAAGTTATCCAAAAAGTAGCTTCGAAAAATGCTTAGGTTAAGTTTCAGAGTTGCTTCTAATGTACCAAAGCTGGACTTAGACATAATTTCACTCTCACAACATTATGGCTGGTTGGAGACAGTCCGAACCACAAATACCGGGTCCATGGTTCTGGGCATATATTGGGGGGACGGGGACGACTCCCATTAACCCCTGACTATATCGGGGATACGCGTATCACAATGCCTTACTGGTCTGTGCTGAAGCAGGGCATTCTGGCAGCCAAGTGGCTTGACCTTTATTAGTGAGCCTGGTTACCCCCTCTCGGAACCACAGACTTAGAAATCGCCAGCTCATATACAGTGCATAAAATATATTTATATATATACCCTTATACACCATTTTAATAAAAAATATCACAAAATTCTTCAAAGTCCCTCGGGAAGAGTGAAAGACGCGCACGTTCATTTTCAGAGCTCCTAGACCTTCCTATAAGAAGTTAGCCAAAAAGTAGCTTCGAAAAACGCTTAGGTTAAGTTTCAGAGTTGCTTCAATGTACCAAAGCTGGACTTAGACATAATTTCACTCTCACAACATTATGGCTGGTTGGAGACAGTCCGAACCACAAGTACCGGGTCCATGGTTCTGGGCGTATACTGGGGGGACGGGGGGGACTCCCATTAACCCCTGACTATACCGGGGATACGCTTATCACAATGCCTTTCTGGTCTGTGCTGAAGCAGGGCATTCTGGCAGCCAAGTGGCTTGACCTTTATTAGTGAGCCTGGTTACCCCCTCTCGGAACCACAGACTTAGAAATCGCCAGCTCATATACAGTGCATAAAATATATTTATATATATACCCTTATACACCATTTTAATAAAAAATATCACAAAATTCTTCTAAGTCCCTCGGGAAGAGTGAAAGACGCGCACGTTCATTTTCAGAGCTACTAGACCTTCCTATAAGAAGTTAGCCAAAAGGTAGCTTCGAAAAACGCTTAGGTTAAGTTTCAGAGTTGCTTCTAATGTACCAAAGCTGGACTTAGACATAATTTCACTCTCACAACATTATGGCTGGTTGGAGACAGTCCGAACCACAAGTACCGGGTCCATGGTTCTGGGCGTATACTGGGGGGACGGGGCGACTCCCATTAACCCCTGACTATACCGGGGATATGCTTATCACAATGCCTTTCTGGTCTGTGCTGAAGCAGGGCATTCTGGCAGCCAAGTGGCTTGACCTTTATTAGTGAGCCTGGTTACCCCCTCTCAGAACTACAGACTTAGAAATCGCCAACTCATATACAGTGCATAAAATATATTTATATATATACCCTTATACACCATTTTAATAAAAAATATCACAAAATTCTTCTAAGTCCCTCGGGAAGAGTGAAAGACGCGCACGTTCATTTTCAGAGCTCCTAGACCTTCCTATAAGAAGTTAGCCAAAAAGTAGCTTCGAAAAACGCTTAGGTTAAGTTTCAGAGTTGCTTCTAATGTACCAAAGCTGGACTTAGGCATAATTTCACTCTCACAACATTATGGCTGGTTGGAGACAGTCCGAACCACAAGTACCGGGTCCATGGTTCTGGGCGTATACTGGGGGGACGGGGACGACTCCCATTAACCCCTGATTATACCGGGGATACGCTTATCACAATGCCTTTCTGGTCTGTGCTGAAGCAGGGCATTCTGGCAGCCAAGTGGCTTGACCTTTATTAGTGAGCCTGGTTACCCCCTCTCGGAACCACAGACTTAGAAATCGCCAGCTCATATACAGTGCATAAAATATATTTATATATATACCCTTATACACCATTTTAATAAAAAAAAATCACAAAATTCTTCTAAGTCCCTCGGGAAGAGTGAAAGACGCGCATGTTCATTTTCAGAGCTCCTAGACCTTCCTATAAGAAGTTAGCCAAAAGGTAGCTTCGAAAAACGCTTAGGTTAAGTTTCAGAGTTGCTTCTAATGTACCAAAGCTGGACTTAGACATAATTTCACTCTCACAACATTATGGCTGGTTGGAGACAGTCCGAACCACAAGTACCGGGTCCATGGTTCTGGGCGTATACTGGGGGGACGGGGACGACTCCCATTAACCCCTGAATATATCGGGTATACGCTTATCACAATGCCTTACTGGTCTGTGCTGAAGCAGGGCATTCTGGCAGCCAAGTGGCTTGACCTTTATTAGTGAGCCTGGTTACCCCCTCTCGGAACCACAGACTTAGAAATCGCCAGCTCATATACAGTGCATAAAATATATTTATATATATATACCCTTATACACCATTTTAATAAAAAAAATCACAAAATTCTTCTAAGTCCCTCGGGAAGAGTGAAAGACGCGCACGTTCATTTTCAGAGCTCCTAGACCTTCCTATAAGAAGTTAGCCAAAAAGTAGCTTCGAAAAACGCTTAGGTTAAGTTTCAGAGTTGCTTCTAATGTACCAAAGCTGGACTTAGACATAATTTCACTCTCACAACATTATGGCTGGTTGGAGACAGTCCGAACCACAAATACCGGGTCCATGGTTCTGGGCATATATTGGGGGGACGGGGACGACTCCCATTAACCCCTGACTATATCGGGGATACGCGTATCACAATGCCTTACTGGTCTGTGCTGAAGCAGGGCATTCTGGCAGCCAAGTGGCTTGACCTTTATTAGTGAGCCTGGTTACCCCCTCTCGGAACCACAGACTTAGAAATCGCCAGCTCATATACAGTGCATAAAATATATTTATATATATACCCTTATACACCATTTTAATAAAAAATATCACAAAATTCTTCAAAGTCCCTCGGGAAGAGTGAAAGACGCGCACGTTCATTTTCAGAGCTCCTAGACCTTCCTATAAGAAGTTAGCCAAAAAGTAGCTTCGAAAAACGCTTAGGTTAAGTTTCAGAGTTGCTTCTAATGTACCAAAGCTGGACTTAGACATAATTTCACTCTCACAACATTATGGCTGGTTGGAGACAGTCCGAACCACAAATACCGGGTCCATGGTTCTGGGCATATATTGGGGGGACGGGGACGACTCCCATTAACCCCTGACTATATCGGGGATACGCGTATCACAATGCCTTACTGGTCTGTGCTGAAGCAGGGCATTCTGGCAGCCAAGTGGCTTGACCTTTATTAGTGAGCCTGGTTACCCCCTCTCGGAACCACAGACTTAGAAATCGCCAGCTCATATACAGTGCATAAAATATATTTATATATATACCCTTATACACCATTTTAATAAAAAATATCACAAAATTCTTCAAAGTCCCTCGGGAAGAGTGAAAGACGCGCACGTTCATTTTCAGAGCTCCTAGACCTTCCTATAAGAAGTTAGCCAAAAAGTAGCTTCGAAAAACGCTTAGGTTAAGTTTCAGAGTTGCTTCAATGTACCAAAGCTGGACTTAGACATAATTTCACTCTCACAACATTATGGCTGGTTGGAGACAGTCCGAACCACAAGTACCGGGTCCATGGTTCTGGGCGTATACTGGGGGGACGGGGGGGACTCCCATTAACCCCTGACTATACCGGGGATACGCTTATCACAATGCCTTACTGGTCTGTGCTGAAGCAGGGCATTCTGGCAGCCAAGTGGCTTGACCTTTATTAGTGAGCCTGGTTACCCCCTCTCGGAACCACAGACTTAGAAATCGCCAGCTCATATACAGTGCATAAAATATATTTATATATATATACCCTTATACACCATTTTAATAAAAAAAATCACAAAATTCTTCTAAGTCCCTCGGGAAGAGTGAAAGACGCGCACGTTCATTTTCAGAGCTCCTAGACCTTCCTATAAGAAGTTAGCCAAAAGGTAGCTTCGAAAAACGCTTAGGTTAAGTTTCAGAGTTGCTTCTAATGTACCAAAGCTGGACTTAGACATAATTTCACTCTCACAACATTATGGCTGGTTGGAGACAGTCCGAACCACAAGTACCGGGTCCATGGTTCTGGGCGTATACTGGGGGGACGGGGACGACTCCCATTAACCCCTGAATATATCGGGTATACGCTTATCACAATGCCTTACTGGTCTGTGCTGAAGCAGGGCATTCTGGCAGCCAAGTGGCTTGACCTTTATTAGTGAGCCTGGTTACCCCCTCTCGGAACCACAGACTTAGAAATCGCCAGCTCATATACAGTGCATAAAATATATTTATATATATATACCCTTATACACCATTTTAATAAAAAAAATCACAAAATTCTTCTAAGTCCCTCGGGAAGAGTGAAAGACGCGCACGTTCATTTTCAGAGCTCCTAGACCTTCCTATAAGAAGTTAGCCAAAAAGTAGCTTCGAAAAACGCTTAGGTTAAGTTTCAGAGTTGCTTCTAATGTACCAAAGCTGGACTTAGACATAATTTCACTCTCACAACATTATGGCTGGTTGGAGACAGTCCGAACCACAAATACCGGGTCCATGGTTCTGGGCATATATTGGGGGGACGGGGACGACTCCCATTAACCCCTGACTATATCGGGGATACGCGTATCACAATGCCTTACTGGTCTGTGCTGAAGCAGGGCATTCTGGCAGCCAAGTGGCTTGACCTTTATTAGTGAGCCTGGTTACCCCCTCTCGGAACCACAGACTTAGAAATCGCCAGCTCATATACAGTGCATAAAATATATTTATATATATACCCTTATACACCATTTTAATAAAAAATATCACAAAATTCTTCAAAGTCCCTCGGGAAGAGTGAAAGACGCGCACGTTCATTTTCAGAGCTCCTAGACCTTCCTATAAGAAGTTAGCCAAAAAGTAGCTTCGAAAAACGCTTAGGTTAAGTTTCAGAGTTGCTTCAATGTACCAAAGCTGGACTTAGACATAATTTCACTCTCACAACATTATGGCTGGTTGGAGACAGTCCGAACCACAAGTACCGGGTCCATGGTTCTGGGCGTATACTGGGGGGACGGGGGGGACTCCCATTAACCCCTGACTATACCGGGGATACGCTTATCACAATGCCTTTCTGGTCTGTGCTGAAGCAGGGCATTCTGGCAGCCAAGTGGCTTGACCTTTATTAGTGAGCCTGGTTACCCCCTCTCGGAACCACAGACTTAGAAATCGCCAGCTCATATACAGTGCATAAAATATATTTATATATATACCCTTATACACCATTTTAATAAAAAATATCACAAAATTCTTCTAAGTCCCTCGGGAAGAGTGAAAGACGCGCACGTTCATTTTCAGAGCTACTAGACCTTCCTATAAGAAGTTAGCCAAAAGGTAGCTTCGAAAAACGCTTAGGTTAAGTTTCAGAGTTGCTTCTAATGTACCAAAGCTGGACTTAGACATAATTTCACTCTCACAACATTATGGCTGGTTGGAGACAGTCCGAACCACAAGTACCGGGTCCATGGTTCTGGGCGTATACTGGGGGGACGGGGACGACTCCCATTAACCCCTGAATATATCGGGGATACGCTTATCACAATGCCTTACTGGTCTGTGCTGAAGCAGGGCATTCTGGCAGCCAAGTGGCTTGACCTTTATTAGTGAGCCTGGTTACCCCCTCTCGGAACCACAGACTTAGAAATCGCCAGCTCATATACAGTGCATAAAATATATTTATATATATATACCCTTATACACCATTTTAATAAAAAAAATCACAAAATTCTTCTAAGTCCCTCGGGAAGAGTGAAAGACGCGCACGTTCATTTTCAGAGCTCCTAGACCTTCCTATAAGAAGTTAGCCAAAAAGTAGCTTCGAAAAACGCTTAGGTTAAGTTTCAGAGTTGCTTCTAATGTACCAAAGCTGGACTTAGACATAATTTCACTCTCACAACATTATGGCTGGTTGGAGACAGTCCGAACCACAAATACCGGGTCCATGGTTCTGGGCATATATTGGGGGGACGGGGACGACTCCCATTAACCCCTGACTATATCGGGGATACGCGTATCACAATGCCTTACTGGTCTGTGCTGAAGCAGGGCATTCTGGCAGCCAAGTGGCTTGACCTTTATTAGTGAGCCTGGTTACCCCCTCTCGGAACCACAGACTTAGAAATCGCCAGCTCATATACAGTGCATAAAATATATTTATATATATACCCTTATACACCATTTTAATAAAAAATATCACAAAATTCTTCAAAGTCCCTCGGGAAGAGTGAAAGACGCGCACGTTCATTTTCAGAGCTCCTAGACCTTCCTATAAGAAGTTAGCCAAAAAGTAGCTTCGAAAAACGCTTAGGTTAAGTTTCAGAGTTGCTTCAATGTACCAAAGCTGGACTTAGACATAATTTCACTCTCACAACATTATGGCTGGTTGGAGACAGTCCGAACCACAAGTACCGGGTCCATGGTTCTGGGCGTATACTGGGGGGACGGGGGGGACTCCCATTAACCCCTGACTATACCGGGGATACGCTTATCACAATGCCTTTCTGGTCTGTGCTGAAGCAGGGCATTCTGGCAGCCAAGTGGCTTGACCTTTATTAGTGAGCCTGGTTACCCCCTCTCGGAACCACAGACTTAGAAATCGCCAGCTCATATACAGTGCATAAAATATATTTATATATATACCCTTATACACCATTTTAATAAAAAATATCACAAAATTCTTCTAAGTCCCTCGGGAAGAGTGAAAGACGCGCACGTTCATTTTCAGAGCTACTAGACCTTCCTATAAGAAGTTAGCCAAAAGGTAGCTTCGAAAAACGCTTAGGTTAAGTTTCAGAGTTGCTTCTAATGTACCAAAGCTGGACTTAGACATAATTTCACTCTCACAACATTATGGCTGGTTGGAGACAGTCCGAACCACAAGTACCGGGTCCATGGTTCTGGGCGTATACTGGGGGGACGGGGACGACTCCCATTAACCCCTGACTATACCGGGGATATGCTTATCACAATGCCTTTCTGGTCTGTGCTGAAGCAGGGCATTCTGGCAGCCAAGTGGCTTGACCTTTATTAGTGAGCCTGGTTACCCCCTCTCAGAACTACAGACTTAGAAATCGCCAACTCATATACAGTGCATAAAATATATTTATATATATACCCTTATACACCATTTTAATAAAAAATATCACAAAATTCTTCTAAGTCCCTCGGGAAGAGTGAAAGACGCGCACGTTCATTTTCAGAGCTCCTAGACCTTCCTATAAGAAGTTAGCCAAAAAGTAGCTTCGAAAAACGCTTAGGTTAAGTTTCAGAGTTGCTTCTAATGTACCAAAGCTGGACTTAGGCATAATTTCACTCTCACAACATTATGGCTGGTTGGAGACAGTCCGAACCACAAGTACCGGGTCCATGGTTCTGGGCGTATACTGGGGGGACGGGGACGACTCCCATTAACCCCTGATTATACCGGGGATACGCTTATCACAATGCCTTTCTGGTCTGTGCTGAAGCAGGGCATTCTGGCAGCCAAGTGGCTTGACCTTTATTAGTGAGCCTGGTTACCCCCTCTCGGAACCACAGACTTAGAAATCGCCAGCTCATATACAGTGCATAAAATATATTTATATATATACCCTTATACACCATTTTAATAAAAAAAATCACAAAATTCTTCTAAGTCCCTCGGGAAGAGTGAAAGACGCGCATGTTCATTTTCAGAGCTCCTAGACCTTCCTATAAGAAGTTAGCCAAAAGGTAGCTTCGAAAAACGCTTAGGTTAAGTTTCAGAGTTGCTTCTAATGTACCAAAGCTGGACTTAGACATAATTTCACTCTCACAACATTATGGCTGGTTGGAGACAGTCCGAACCACAAGTACCGGGTCCATGGTTCTGGGCGTATACTGGGGGGACGGGGACGACTCCCATTAACCCCTGAATATATCGGGGATACGCTTATCACAATGCCTTACTGGTCTGTGCTGAAGCAGGGCATTCTGGCAGCCAAGTGGCTTGACCTTTATTAGTGAGCCTGGTTACCCCCTCTCGGAACCACAGACTTAGAAATCGCCAGCTCATATACAGTGCATAAAATATATTTATATATATATACCCTTATACACCATTTTAATAAAAAAAATCACAAAATTCTTCTAAGTCCCTCGGGAAGAGTGAAAGACGCGCACGTTCATTTTCAGAGCTCCTAGACCTTCCTATAAGAAGTTAGCCAAAAAGTAGCTTCGAAAAACGCTTAGGTTAAGTTTCAGAGTTGCTTCTAATGTACCAAAGCTGGACTTAGACATAATTTCACTCTCACAACATTATGGCTGGTTGGAGACAGTCCGAACCACAAATACCGGGTCCATGGTTCTGGGCATATATTGGGGGGACGGGGACGACTCCCATTAACCCCTGACTATATCGGGGATACGCGTATCACAATGCCTTTCTGGTCTGTGCTGAAGCAGGGCATTCTGGCAGCCAAGTGGCTTGACCTTTATTAGTGAGCCTGGTCACCCCCTCTCGGAACCACAGACTTAGAAATCGCCAGCTCATATACAGTGCATAAAATATATTTATATATATACCCTTATACACCATTTTAATAAAAAATATCACAAAATTCTTCAAAGTCCCTCGGGAAGAGTGAAAGACGCGCACGTTCATTTTCAGAGCTCCTAGACCTTCCTATAAGAAGTTAGCCAAAAAGTAGCTTCGAAAAACGCTTAGGTTAAGTTTCAGAGTTGCTTCAATGTACCAAAGCGGGACTTAGACATAATTTCACTCTCACAACATTATGGCTGGTTGGAGACAGTCCGAACCACAAGTACCGGGTCCATGGTTCTGGGCGTATACTGGGGGGACGGGGGGGACTCCCATTAACCCCTGACTATACCGGGGATACGCTTATCACAATGCCTTTCTGGTCTGTGCTGAAGCAGGGCATTCTGGCAGCCAAGTGGCTTGACCTTTATTAGTGAGCCTGGTTACCCCCTCTCGGAACCACAGACTTAGAAATCGCCAGCTCATATACAGTGCATAAAATATATTTATATATATACCCTTATACACCATTTTAATAAAAAATATCACAAAATTCTTCTAAGTCCCTCGGGAAGAGTGAAAGACGCGCACGTTCATTTTCAGAGCTACTAGACCTTCCTATAAGAAGTTAGCCAAAAGGTAGCTTCGAAAAACGCTTAGGTTAAGTTTCAGAGTTGCTTCTAATGTACCAAAGCTGGACTTAGACATAATTTCACTCTCACAACATTATGGCTGGTTGGAGACAGTCCGAACCACAAGTACCGGGTCCATGGTTCTGGGCGTATACTGGGGGGACGGGGACGACTCCCATTAACCCCTGAATATATCGGGGATACGCTTATCACAATGCCTTACTGGTCTGTGCTGAAGCAGGGCATTCTGGCAGCCAAGTGGCTTGACCTTTATTAGTGAGCCTGGTTACCCCCTCTCGGAACCACAGACTTAGAAATCGCCAGCTCATATACAGTGCATAAAATATATTTATATATATATACCCTTATACACCATTTTAATAAAAAAAATCACAAAATTCTTCTAAGTCCCTCGGGAAGAGTGAAAGACGCGCACGTTCATTTTCAGAGCTCCTAGACCTTCCTATAAGAAGTTAGCCAAAAAGTAGCTTCGAAAAACGCTTAGGTTAAGTTTCAGAGTTGCTTCTAATGTACCAAAGCTGGACTTAGACATAATTTCACTCTCACAACATTATGGCTGGTTGGAGACAGTCCGAACCACAAATACCGGGTCCATGGTTCTGGGCATATATTGGGGGGACGGGGACGACTCCCATTAACCCCTGACTATATCGGGGATACGCGTATCACAATGCCTTACTGGTCTGTGCTGAAGCAGGGCATTCTGGCAGCCAAGTGGCTTGACCTTTATTAGTGAGCCTGGTTACCCCCTCTCGGAACCACAGACTTAGAAATCGCCAGCTCATATACAGTGCATAAAATATATTTATATATATACCCTTATACACCATTTTAATAAAAAATATCACAAAATTCTTCAAAGTCCCTCGGGAAGAGTGAAAGACGCGCACGTTCATTTTCAGAGCTCCTAGACCTTCCTATAAGAAGTTAGCCAAAAAGTAGCTTCGAAAAACGCTTAGGTTAAGTTTCAGAGTTGCTTCAATGTACCAAAGCTGGACTTAGACATAATTTCACTCTCACAACATTATGGCTGGTTGGAGACAGTCCGAACCACAAGTACCGGGTCCATGGTTCTGGGCGTATACTGGGGGGACGGGGGGGACTCCCATTAACCCCTGACTATACCGGGGATACGCTTATCACAATGCCTTTCTGGTCTGTGCTGAAGCAGGGCATTCTGGCAGCCAAGTGGCTTGACCTTTATTAGTGAGCCTGGTTACCCCCTCTCGGAACCACAGACTTAGAAATCGCCAGCTCATATACAGTGCATAAAATATATTTATATATATACCCTTATACACCATTTTAATAAAAAATATCACAAAATTCTTCAAAGTCCCTCGGGAAGAGTGAAAGACGCGCACGTTCATTTTCAGAGCTCCTAGACCTTCCTATAAGAAGTTAGCCAAAAAGTAGCTTCGAAAAACGCTTAGGTTAAGTTTCAGAGTTGCTTCAATGTACCAAAGCGGGACTTAGACATAATTTCACTCTCACAACATTATGGCTGGTTGGAGACAGTCCGAACCACAAGTACCGGGTCCATGGTTCTGGGCGTATACTGGGGGGACGGGGGGGACTCCCATTAACCCCTGACTATACCGGGGATACGCTTATCACAATGCCTTTCTGGTCTGTGCTGAAGCAGGGCATTCTGGCAGCCAAGTGGCTTGACCTTTATTAGTGAGCCTGGTTACCCCCTCTCGGAACCACAGACTTAGAAATCGCCAGCTCATATACAGTGCATAAAATATATTTATATATATACCCTTATACACCATTTTAATAAAAAATATCACAAAATTCTTCAAAGTCCCTCGGGAAGAGTGAAAGACGCGCACGTTCATTTTCAGAGCTCCTAGACCTTCCTATAAGAAGTTAGCCAAAAAGTAGCTTCGAAAAACGCTTAGGTTAAGTTTCAGAGTTGCTTCAATGTACCAAAGCTGGACTTAGACATAATTTCACTCTCACAACATTATGGCTGGTTGGAGACAGTCCGAACCACAAGTACCGGGTCCATGGTTCTGGGCGTATACTGGGGGGACGGGGGGGACTCCCATTAACCCCTGACTATACCGGGGATACGCTTATCACAATGCCTTTCTGGTCTGTGCTGAAGCAGGGCATTCTGGCAGCCAAGTGGCTTGACCTTTATTAGTGAGCCTGGTTACCCCCTCTCGGAACCACAGACTTAGAAATCGCCAGCTCATATACAGTGCATAAAATATATTTATATATATACCCTTATACACCATTTTAATAAAAAATATCACAAAATTCTTCAAAGTCCCTCGGGAAGAGTGAAAGACGCGCACGTTCATTTTCAGAGCTCCTAGACCTTCCTATAAGAAGTTAGCCAAAAAGTAGCTTCGAAAAACGCTTAGGTTAAGTTTCAGAGTTGCTTCAATGTACCAAAGCGGGACTTAGACATAATTTCACTCTCACAACATTATGGCTGGTTGGAGACAGTCCGAACCACAAGTACCGGGTCCATGGTTCTGGGCGTATACTGGGGGGACGGGGGGGACTCCCATTAACCCCTGACTATACCGGGGATACGCTTATCACAATGCCTTTCTGGTCTGTGCTGAAGCAGGGCATTCTGGCAGCCAAGTGGCTTGACCTTTATTAGTGAGCCTGGTTACCCCCTCTCGGAACCACAGACTTAGAAATCGCCAGCTCATATACAGTGCATAAAATATATTTATATATATACCCTTATACACCATTTTAATAAAAAATATCACAAAATTCTTCTAAGTCCCTCGGGAAGAGTGAAAGACGCGCACGTTCATTTTCAGAGCTACTAGACCTTCCTATAAGAAGTTAGCCAAAAGGTAGCTTCGAAAAACGCTTAGGTTAAGTTTCAGAGTTGCTTCTAATGTACCAAAGCTGGACTTAGACATAATTTCACTCTCACAACATTATGGCTGGTTGGAGACAGTCCGAACCACAAGTACCGGGTCCATGGTTCTGGGCGTATACTGGGGGGACGGGGACGACTCCCATTAACCCCTGAATATATCGGGGATACGCTTATCACAATGCCTTACTGGTCTGTGCTGAAGCAGGGCATTCTGGCAGCCAAGTGGCTTGACCTTTATTAGTGAGCCTGGTTACCCCCTCTCGGAACCACAGACTTAGAAATCGCCAGCTCATATACAGTGCATAAAATATATTTATATATATATACCCTTATACACCATTTTAATAAAAAAAATCACAAAATTCTTCTAAGTCCCTCGGGAAGAGTGAAAGACGCGCACGTTCATTTTCAGAGCTCCTAGACCTTCTTATAAGAAGTTAGCCAAAAAGTAGCTTCGAAAAACGCTTAGGTTAAGTTTCAGAGTTGCTTCTAATGTACCAAAGCTGGACTTAGACATAATTTCACTCTCACAACATTATGGCTGGTTGGAGACAGTCCGAACCACAAATACCGGGTCCATGGTTCTGGGCATATATTGGGGGGACGGGGACGACTCCCATTAACCCCTGACTATATCGGGGATACGCGTATCACAATGCCTTACTGGTCTGTGCTGAAGCAGGGCATTCTGGCAGCCAAGTGGCTTGACCTTTATTAGTGAGCCTGGTTACCCCCTCTCGGAACCACAGACTTAGAAATCGCCAGCTCATATACAGTGCATAAAATATATTTATATATATACCCTTATACACCATTTTAATAAAAAATATCACAAAATTCTTCAAAGTCCCTCGGGAAGAGTGAAAGACGCGCACGTTCATTTTCAGAGCTCCTAGACCTTCCTATAAGAAGTTAGCCAAAAAGTAGCTTCGAAAAACGCTTAGGTTAAGTTTCAGAGTTGCTTCAATGTACCAAAGCTGGACTTAGACATAATTTCACTCTCACAACATTATGGCTGGTTGGAGACAGTCCGAACCACAAGTACCGGGTCCATGGTTCTGGGCGTATACTGGGGGGACGGGGGGGACTCCCATTAACCCCTGACTATACCGGGGATACGCTTATCACAATGCCTTTCTGGTCTGTGCTGAAGCAGGGCATTCTGGCAGCCAAGTGGCTTGACCTTTATTAGTGAGCCTGGTTACCCCCTCTCGGAACCACAGACTTAGAAATCGCCAGCTCATATACAGTGCATAAAATATATTTATATATACCCTTATACACCATTTTAATAAAAAATATCACAAAATTCTTCTAAGTCCCTCGGGAAGAGTGAAAGACGCGCACGTTCATTTTCAGAGCTCCTAGACCTTTCTATAAGAAGTTAGCCAAAAAGTAGCTTCGAAAAACGCTTAGGTTAAGTTTCAGAGTTGCTTCTAATGTACCGAAGCTGGACTTAGACATAATTTCACTCTCACAACATTATGGCTAGTTGGAGACAGTCCGAACCACAAGTACCGGGTCCATGGTTCTGGGCGTATACTGGGGGGACGGGGACGACTCCCATTAACCCCTGACTATACCGGGGATACGCTTATCACAATGCCTTTCTGGTCTGTGCTGAAGCAGGGCATTCTGGCAGCCAAGTGGCTTGACCTTTATTAGTGAGCCTGGTTAACCCCTCTCGGAACTACAGACTTAGAAATCGCCAGCTCATATACAGTGCATAAAATATATTTATATATATACCCTTATACACCATTTTAATAAAAAATATCACAAAATTCTTTTAAGTCCCTCGGGAAGAGTGAAAGACGCGCACGTTCATTTTCAGAGCTCCTAGACCTTCCTATAAGAAGTTAGCCAAAAAGTAGCTTCGAAAAACGCTTAGGTTAAGTTTCAGAGTTGCTTCAATGTACCAAAGCGGGACTTAGACATAATTTCACTCTCACAACATTATGGCTGGTTGGAGACAGTCCGAACCACAAGTACCGGGTCCATGGTTCTGGGCGTATACTGGGGGGACGGGGGGGACTCCCATTAACCCCTGACTATACCGGGGATACGCTTATCACAATGCCTTTCTGGTCTGTGCTGAAGCAGGGCATTCTGGCAGCCAAGTGGCTTGACCTTTATTAGTGAGCCTGGTTACCCCCTCTCGGAACCACAGACTTAGAAATCGCCAGCTCATATACAGTGCATAAAATATATTTATATATATACCCTTATACACCATTTTAATAAAAAATATCACAAAATTCTTCTAAGTCCCTCGGGAAGAGTGAAAGACGCGCACGTTCATTTTCAGAGCTACTAGACCTTCCTATAAGAAGTTAGCCAAAAGGTAGCTTCGAAAAACGCTTAGGTTAAGTTTCAGAGTTGCTTCTAATGTACCAAAGCTGGACTTAGACATAATTTCACTCTCACAACATTATGGCTGGTTGGAGACAGTCCGAACCACAAGTACCGGGTCCATGGTTCTGGGCGTATACTGGGGGGACGGGGACGACTCCCATTAACCCCTGAATATATCGGGGATACGCTTATCACAATGCCTTACTGGTCTGTGCTGAAGCAGGGCATTCTGGCAGCCAAGTGGCTTGACCTTTATTAGTGAGCCTGGTTACCCCCTCTCGGAACCACAGACTTAGAAATCGCCAGCTCATATACAGTGCATAAAATATATTTATATATATATACCCTTATACACCATTTTAATAAAAAAAATCACAAAATTCTTCTAAGTCCCTCGGGAAGAGTGAAAGACGCGCACGTTCATTTTCAGAGCTCCTAGACCTTCTTATAAGAAGTTAGCCAAAAAGTAGCTTCGAAAAACGCTTAGGTTAAGTTTCAGAGTTGCTTCTAATGTACCAAAGCTGGACTTAGACATAATTTCACTCTCACAACATTATGGCTGGTTGGAGACAGTCCGAACCACAAATACCGGGTCCATGGTTCTGGGCATATATTGGGGGGACGGGGACGACTCCCATTAACCCCTGACTATATCGGGGATACGCGTATCACAATGCCTTACTGGTCTGTGCTGAAGCAGGGCATTCTGGCAGCCAAGTGGCTTGACCTTTATTAGTGAGCCTGGTTACCCCCTCTCGGAACCACAGACTTAGAAATCGCCAGCTCATATACAGTGCATAAAATATATTTATATATATACCCTTATACACCATTTTAATAAAAAATATCACAAAATTCTTCAAAGTCCCTCGGGAAGAGTGAAAGACGCGCACGTTCATTTTCAGAGCTCCTAGACCTTCCTATAAGAAGTTAGCCAAAAAGTAGCTTCGAAAAACGCTTAGGTTAAGTTTCAGAGTTGCTTCAATGTACCAAAGCTGGACTTAGACATAATTTCACTCTCACAACATTATGGCTGGTTGGAGACAGTCCGAACCACAAGTACCGGGTCCATGGTTCTGGGCGTATACTGGGGGGACGGGGGGGACTCCCATTAACCCCTGACTATACCGGGGATACGCTTATCACAATGCCTTTCTGGTCTGTGCTGAAGCAGGGCATTCTGGCAGCCAAGTGGCTTGACCTTTATTAGTGAGCCTGGTTACCCCCTCTCGGAACCACAGACTTAGAAATCGCCAGCTCATATACAGTGCATAAAATATATTTATATATATACCCTTATACACCATTTTAATAAAAAATATCACAAAATTCTTCTAAGTCCCTCGGGAAGAGTGAAAGACGCGCACGTTCATTTTCAGAGCTCCTAGACCTTCCTATAAGAAGTTAGCCAAAAAGTAGCTTCGAAAAACGCTTAGGTTAAGTTTCAGAGTTGCTTCTAATGTACCAAAGCTGGACTTAGGCATAATTTCACTCTCACAACATTATGGCTGGTTGGAGACAGTCCGAACCACAAGTACCGGGTCCATGGTTCTGGGCGTATAATGGGGGGACGGGGACGACTCCCATTAACCCCTGATTATACCGGGGATACGCTTATCACAATGCCTTTCTGGTCTGTGCTGAAGCAGGGCATTCTGGCAGCCAAGTGGCTTGACCTTTATTAGTGAGCCTGGTTACCCCCTCTCGGAACCACAGACTTAGAAATCGCCAGCTCATATACAGTGCATAAAATATATTTATATATATACCCTTATACACCATTTTAATAAAAAAAATCACAAAATTCTTCTAAGTCCCTCGGGAAGAGTGAAAGACGCGCATGTTCATTTTCAGAGCTCCTAGACCTTCCTATAAGAAGTTAGCCAAAAGGTAGCTTCGAAAAACGCTTAGGTTAAGTTTCAGAGTTGCATCTAATGTACCAAAGCTGGACTTAGACATAATTTCACTCTCACAACATTATGGCTGGTTGGAGACAGTCCGAACCACAAGTACCGGGTCCATGGTTCTGGGCGTATACTGGGGGGACGGGGACGACTCCCATTAACCCCTGAATATATCGGGGATACGCTTATCACAATGCCTTACTGGTCTGTGCTGAAGCAGGGCATTCTGGCAGCCAAGTGGCTTGACCTTTATTAGTGAGCCTGGTTACCCCCTCTCGGAACCACAGACTTAGAAATCGCCAGCTCATATACAGTGCATAAAATATATTTATATATATATACCCTTATACACCATTTTAATAAAAAAAATCACAAAATTCTTCTAAGTCCCTCGGGAAGAGTGAAAGACGCGCACGTTCATTTTCAGAGCTCCTAGACCTTCCTATAAGAAGTTAGCCAAAAAGTAGCTTCGAAAAACGCTTAGGTTAAGTTTCAGAGTTGCTTCTAATGTACCAAAGCTGGACTTAGACATAATTTCACTCTCACAACATTATGGCTGGTTGGAGACAGTCCGAACCACAAATACCGGGTCCATGGTTCTGGGCATATATTGGGGGGACGGGGACGACTCCCATTAACCCCTGACTATATCGGGGATACGCGTATCACAATGCCTTACTGGTCTGTGCTGAAGCAGGGCATTCTGGCAGCCAAGTGGCTTGACCTTTATTAGTGAGCCTGGTTACCCCCTCTCGGAACCACAGACTTAGAAATCGCCAGCTCATATACAGTGCATAAAATATATTTATATATATATACCCTTATACACCATTTTAATAAAAAATATCACAAAATTCTTCAAAGTCCCTCGGGAAGAGTGAAAGACGCGCACGTTCATTTTCAGAGCTCCTAGACCTTCCTATAAGAAGTTAGCCAAAAAGTAGCTTCGAAAAACGCTTAGGTTAAGTTTCAGAGTTGCTTCAATGTACCAAAGCTGGACTTAGACATAATTTCACTCTCACAACATTATGGCTGGTTGGAGACAGTCCGAACCACAAGTACCGGGTCCATGGTTCTGGGCGTATACTGGGGGGACGGGGGGGACTCCCATTAACCCCTTACTATACCGGGGATACGCTTATCACAATGCCTTTCTGGTCTGTGCTGAAGCAGGGCATTCTGGCAGCCAAGTGGCTTGACCTTTATTAGTGAGCCTGGTTACCCCCTCTCGGAACCACAGACTTAGAAATCGCCAGCTCATATACAGTGCATAAAATATATTTATATATATACCCTTATACACCATTTTAATAAAAAATATCACAAAATTCTTCTAAGTCCCTCGGGAAGAGTGAAAGACGCGCACGTTCATTTTCAGAGCTACTAGACCTTCCTATAAGAAGTTAGCCAAAAGGTAGCTTCGAAAAACGCTTAGGTTAAGTTTCAGAGTTGCTTCTAATGTACCAAAGCTGGACTTAGACATAATTTCACTCTCACAACATTATGGCTGGTTGGAGACAGTCCGAACCACAAGTACCGGGTCCATGGTTCTGGGCGTATACTGGGGGGACGGGGACGACTCCCATTAACCCCTGAATATATCGGGGATACGCTTATCACAATGCCTTACTGGTCTGTGCTGAAGCAGGGCATTCTGGCAGCCAAGTGGCTTGACCTTTATTAGTGAGCCTGGTTACCCCCTCTCGGAACCACAGACTTAGAAATCGCCAGCTCATATACAGTGCATAAAATATATTTATATATATATACCCTTATACACCATTTTAATAAAAAAAATCACAAAATTCTTCTAAGTCCCTCGGGAAGAGTGAAAGACGCGCACGTTCATTTTCAGAGCTCCTAGACCTTCCTATAAGAAGTTAGCCAAAAAGTAGCTTCGAAAAACGCTTAGGTTAAGTTTCAGAGTTGCTTCTAATGTACCAAAGCTGGACTTAGACATAATTTCACTCTCAACCCATTATGGCTGGTTGGAGACAGTCCGAACCACAAATACCGGGTCCATGGTTCTGGGCATATATTGGGGGGACGGGGACGACTCCCATTAACCCCTGACTATATCGGGGATACGCGTATCACAATGCCTTACTGGTCTGTGCTGAAGCAGGGCATTCTGGCAGCCAAGTGGCTTGACCTTTATTAGTGAGCCTGGTTACCCCCTCTCGGAACCACAGACTTAGAAATCGCCAGCTCATATACAGTGCATAAAATATATTTATATATATACCCTTATACACCATTTTAATAAAAAATATCACAAAATTCTTCAAAGTCCCTCGGGAAGAGTGAAAGACGCGCACGTTCATTTTCAGAGCTCCTAGACCTTCCTATAAGAAGTTAGCCAAAAAGTAGCTTCGAAAAACGCTTAGGTTAAGTTTCAGAGTTGCTTCAATGTACCAAAGCTGGACTTAGACATAATTTCACTCTCACAACATTATGGCTGGTTGGAGACAGTCCGAACCACAAGTACCGGGTCCATGGTTCTGGGCGTATACTGGGGGGACGGGGGGGACTCCCATTAACCCCTGACTATACCGGGGATACGCTTATCACAATGCCTTTCTGGTCTGTGCTGAAGCAGGGCATTCTGGCAGCCAAGTGGCTTGACCTTTATTAGTGAGCCTGGTTACCCCCTCTCGGAACCACAGACTTAGAAATCGCCAGCTCATATACAGTGCATAAAATATATTTATATATATACCCTTATACACCATTTTAATAAAAAATATCACAAAATTCTTCTAAGTCCCTCGGGAAGAGTGAAAGACGCGCACGTTCATTTTCAGAGCTACTAGACCTTCCTATAAGAAGTTAGCCAAAAGGTAGCTTCGAAAAACGCTTAGGTTAAGTTTCAGAGTTGCTTCTAATGTACCAAAGCTGGACTTAGACATAATTTCACTCTCACAACATTATGGCTGGTTGGAGACAGTCCGAACCACAAGTACCGGGTCCATGGTTCTGGGCGTATACTGGGGGGACGGGGACGACTCCCATTAACCCCTGACTATACCGGGGATATGCTTATCACAATGCCTTTCTGGTCTGTGCTGAAGCAGGGCATTCTGGCAGCCAAGTGGCTTGACCTTTATTAGTGAGCCTGGTTACCCCCTCTCGGAACCACAGACTTAGAAATCGCCAGCTCATATACAGTGCATAAAATATATTTATATATATACCCTTATACACCATTTTAATAAAAAAAATCACAAAATTCTTCTAAGTCCCTCGGGAAGAGTGAAAGACGCGCATGTTCATTTTCAGAGCTCCTAGACCTTCCTATAAGAAGTTAGCCAAATGGTAGCTTCGAAAAACGCTTAGGTTAAGTTTCAGAGTTGCTTCTAATGTACCAAAGCTGGACTTAGACATAATTTCACTCTCACAACATTATGGCTGGTTGGAGACAGTCCGAACCACAAGTACCGGGTCCATGGTTCTGGGCGTATACTGGGGGGACGGGGACGACTCCCATTAACCCCTGAATATATCGGGGATACGCTTATCACAATGCCTTACTGGTCTGTGCTGAAGCAGGGCATTCTGGCAGCCAAGTGGCTTGACCTTTATTAGTGAGCCTGGTTACCCCCTCTCGGAACCACAGACTTAGAAATCGCCAGCTCATATACAGTGCATAAAATATATTTATATATATATACCCTTATACACCATTTTAATAAAAAAAATCACAAAATTCTTCTAAGTCCCTCGGGAAGAGTGAAAGACGCGCACGTTCATTTTCAGAGCTCCTAGACCTTCCTATAAGAAGTTAGCCCAAAAGTAGCTTCGAAAAATGCTTAGGTTAAGTTTCAGAGTTGCTTCTAATGTACCAAAGCTGGACTTAGACATAATTTCACTCTCACAACATTATGGCTGGTTGGAGACAGTCCGAACCACAAGTACCGGGTCCATGGTTCTGGGCGTATACTGGGGGGACGGGGACGACTCCCATTAACCCCTGAATATATCGGGGATACGCTTATCACAATGCCTTACTGGTCTGTGCTGAAGCAGGGCATTCTGGCAGCCAAGTGGCTTGACCTTTATTAGTGAGCCTGGTTACCCCCTCTCGGAACCACAGACTTAGAAATCGCCAGCTCATATACAGTGCATAAAATATATTTATATATATACCCTTATACACCATTTTAATAAAAAAAATCACAAAATTCTTCTAAGTCCCTCGGGAAGAGTGAAAGACGCGCATGTTCATTTTCAGAGCTCCTAGACCTTCCTATAAGATGTTAGCCAAAAGGTAGCTTCGAAAAACGCTTAGGTTAAGTTTCAGAGTTGCTTCTAATCTACCAAAGCTGGACTTAGACATAATTTCACTCTCACAACATTATGGCTGGTTGGAGACAGTCCGAGCCACAAGTACCGGGTCCATGGTTCTGGGCGTATACTGGGGGGACGGGGACGACTCCCATTAACCCCTGATTATACCGGGGATACGCTTATCACAATGCCTTTCTGGTCTGTGCTGAAGCAGGGCTTTCTGGAAGCCAAGTGGCTTGACCTTTAATAGTGAGCCTGGTTACCCCCTCTCGGAACCACAGACTTAGAAATCGCCAGCTCATATACAGTGCATAAAATATATTTATATATATACCCTTATACACCATTTTAATAAAAAATATCACAAAATTCTTCTAAGTCCCTCGGGAAGAGTGAAAGACGCGCACGTTCATTTTCAGAGCTCCTAGACCTTCCTATAAGAAGTTAGCCAAAAAGTAGCTTCGAAAAACGCTTAGGTTAAGTTTCAGATTTGCTTCTAATGTACCAAAGCTGGACTTAGGCATAATTTCACTCTCACAACATTATGGCTGGTTGGAGACAGTCCGAACCACAAGTACCGGGTCCATGGTTCTGGGCGTATAATGGGGGGACGGGGACGACTCCCATTAACCCCTGATTATACCGGGGATACGCTTATCACAATGCCTTTCTGGTCTGTGCTGAAGCAGGGCATTCTGGCAGCCAAGTGGCTTGACCTTTATTAGTGAGCCTGGTTACCCCCTCTCGGAACCACAGACTTAGAAATCGCCAGCTCATATACAGTGCATAAAATATATTTATATATATACCCTTATACACCATTTTAATAAAAAAAATCACAAAATTCTTCTAAGTCCCTCGGGAAGAGTGAAAGACGCGCACGTTCATTTTCAGAGCTCCTAGACCTTCCTATAAGAAGTTAGCCAAAAAGTAGCTTCGAAAAACGCTTAGGTTAAGTTTCAGAGTTGCTTCTAATGTACCAAAGCTGGACTTAGACATAATTTCACTCTCACAACATTATGGCTGGTTGGAGACAGTCCGAACCACAAATACCGGGTCCATGGTTCTGGGCATATATTGGGGGGACGGGGACGACTCCCATTAACCCCTGACTATATCGGGGATACGCGTATCACAATGCCTTACTGGTCTGTGCTGAAGCAGGGCATTCTGGCAGCCAAGTGGCTTGACCTTTATTAGTGAGCCTGGTTACCCCCTCTCGGAACCACAGACTTAGAAATCGCCAGCTCATATACAGTGCATAAAATATATTTATATATATATATACCCTTATACACCATTTTAATAAAAAAAATCACAAAATTCTTCTAAGTCCCTCGGGAAGAGTGAAAGACGCGCACGTTCATTTTCAGAGCTCCTAGACCTTCCTACAGTATAAGAAGTTAGCCAAAAAGTAGCTTCGAAAAACGCTTAGGTTAAGTTTCAGAGTTGCTTCTAATGTACCAAAGCTGGACTTAGACATAATTTCACTCTCACAACATTATGGCTGGTTGGAGACAGTCCGAACCACAAGTACCGGGTCCATGGTTCTGGGCGTATACTGGGGGGACGGGGACGACTCCCATTAACCCCTGACTATACCGGGGATACGCTTATCACAATGCCTTTCTGGTCTGTGCTGAAGCAGGGCATTCTGGCAACCAAGTGGTTTGACCTTTATTAGTGAGCCTGGTTACCCCCTCTCGGAACCACAGACTTAGAAATCGCCAGCTCATATACAGTGCATAAAATATATTTATATATATATACCCTTATACACCATTTTTATAAAAATTATCACAAAATTCTTCTAAGTCCCTCGGGAAGAGTGAAAGACGCGCACGTTCATTTTGAGAGCTCCTAGACCTTCCTATAAGAAGTTAGCCAAAAAGTAGCTTCGAAAAACGCTTAGGTTAAGTTTCAGAGTTGCTTCTAATGTACCAAAGCTGGACTTAGACATAATTTCACTCACAACATTATGGCTGGTTGGAGACAGTCCGTACCAAAGTACCGGGTCCATGGTTCTGGGCGTATACTGGGGGGACGGGGACAACTCTCATTAACCCCTGACTATACCGGGGATACGTTTATCACAATGCCTTTCTGGTCTGTGCTGAAGCAGGGCATTCTGGCTGCCAAGTGGCTTGACCTTTATTAGTGAGCCTGGTTACCCCCTCTCGGAACCACAGACGTAGAAATCGCCAGCTCATATACAGTGCATAAAATATATTTATATAATATATTTATATATATACCCTTATACACCATTTTAATAAAAAATATCACAAAATTCTTCTAAGTCCCTCGGGCAGAGTGAAAGACGCGCACGTTCATTTTTAGAGCTCCTAGACCTTCCTATAAGAAGTTAGCCAAAAAGTAGCTTCGAAAAACGCTTAGGTTAAGTTTCAGAGTTGCTTCTAATGTACCAAAGCTGGACTTAGACATAATTTCACTCTCACAACATTATGGCTGGTTGGAGACAGTTCGAACCACAAGTACCGGGTCCATGGTTCTGGGCGTATACTGGGGGGACGGGGACGACTCCCATTAACCCCTGACTATACCGGGGATACGCTTATCACAATGCCTTTCTGGTCTGTGCTGAAGCAGGGCATTCTGGCAGCCAAGTGGCTTGACCTTTATTAGTGAGCCTGGTTACCCCCTCTCGGAACCACAGACTTAGAAATCGCCAGCTCATATACAGTGCATAATATATATATATATATATATATATATATATATATATATATATATATATATATATATATATATATATATATATACCCTTATACACCATTTTAATTAAAAATATCACAAAACTCTTCTAAGTCCCTCGGGAAGAGTGAAAGACGCGCACGTTCATTTTCAGAGCTCCTAGACCTTCCTATAAGAAGTTAGCCAAAAAGTAGCTTCGAAAAACGCTTAGGTTAAGTTTCAGAGTTGCTTCTAATGTACCAAAGCTGGACTTAGACATAATTTCACTCTCACAACATTATGGCTGGTTGGAGACAGTCCGAACCACAAGTACCGGGTCCATGGTTCTGGGCGTATACTGGGGGGACGGGGACGACTGCCATTAACCCCTGACTATACCGGGGATACGCTTATCACAATGCCTTTCTGGTCTGTGCTGAAGCAGGGCATTCTGGCAGCCAAGTGGCTTGACCTTTATTAGTGAGCCTGGTTACCCCCTCTCGGAACCACAGACTTAGAAATCGCCAGCTCATATACAGTGCATAAAATATATTTATATATATATACCCTTATACACCATTTTAATTAAAAATATCACAAAATTCTTCTAAGTCCCTCGGGAAGAGTGAAAGACGCGCACGTTCATTTTCAGAGCTCCTAGACCTTCCTATAAGAAGTTAGCCAAAAAGTAGCTTCGAAAAACGCTTAGGTTAAGTTTCAGAGTTGCTTCTAATGTACCAAAGCTGGACTTAGACATAATTTCACTCTCACAACATTATGGCTGGTTGGAGACAGTCCGAACCACAAGAACCGTTCCATGGTTCTGGGCGTATACTGGGGGGACGGGGACGACTACCATTAACCCCTGACTATACCGGGGATACGCTTATCACAATGCCTTTCTGGTCTGTGCTGAAGCAGGGCATTCTGACAACCAAGTGGCTTGACCTTTATTAGTGAGCCTGGTTACCCCCTCTCGGAACCACAGACTTAGAAATCGCCAGCTCATATACAGTGCATAAAATATATTTATATATATACCCTTATACACCATTTTAATAAAAATTATCACAAAATTCTTCTAAGTCCCTCGGGAAGAGTGAAAGACGCGCACGTTCATTTTGAGAGCTCCTAGACCTTCCTATAAGAAGTTAGCCAAAAAGTAGCTTCGAAAAACGCTTAGGTTAAGTTTCAGAGTTGCTTCTAATGTACCAAAGCTGGACTTAGACATAATTTCACTCACAACATTATGGCTGGTTGGAGACAGTCCGAACCAAAGTACCGGGTCCATGGTTCTGGGCGTATACTGGGGGGACGGGACGACTCTCATTAACCCCTGACTATACCGGGGATACGTTTATCACAATGCCTTTCTGGTCTGTGCTGAAGCAGGGCATTCTGGCTGCCAAGTGGCTTGACCTTTATTAGTGAGCCTGGTTACCCCCTCTCGGAACCACAGACGTAGAAATCGCCAGCTCATATACAGTGCATAAAATATATTTATATAATATATTTATATATATACCCTTATACACCATTTTAATAAAAAATATCACAAAATTCTTCTAAGTCCCTCGGGAAGAGTGAAAGACGCGCACGTTCATTTTGAGAGCTCCTAGACCTTGCTTTAAGAAGTTAGCCAAAAAGTAGCTTCGAAAAACGCTTAGGTTAAGTTTCAGAGTTGCTTCTAATGTACCAAAGCTGGACTTAGACATAATTTCACTCTCACAACATTATGGCTGGTTGGAGACAGTCCGAACCACAAGTACCGGGTCCATGGTTCTGGGCGTATACTGGGGGGACGGGGACGACTCCCATTAACCCCTGACTATACCGGGGATACGCTTATCACAATGCCTTTCTGGTCTGTGCTGAAGCAGGGCATTCTGGCAACCAAGTGGTTTGACCTTTATTAGTGAGCCTGGTTACCCCCTCTCGGAACCACAGACTTAGAAATCGCCAGCTCATATACAGTGCATAAAATATATTTATATATATATACCCTTATACACCATTTTTATAAAAATTATCACAAAATTCTTCTAAGTCCCTCGGGAAGAGTGAAAGACGCGCACGTTCATTTTGAGAGCTCCTAGACCTTCCTATAAGAAGTTAGCCAAAAAGTAGCTTCGAAAAACGCTTAGGTTAAGTTTCAGAGTTGCTTCTAATGTACCAAAGCTGGACTTAGACATAATTTCACTCACAACATTATGGCTGGTTGGAGACAGTCCGTACCAAAGTACCGGGTCCATGGTTCTGGGCGTATACTGGGGGGACGGGGACAACTCTCATTAACCCCTGACTATACCGGGGATACGTTTATCACAATGCCTTTCTGGTCTGTGCTGAAGCAGGGCATTCTGGCTGCCAAGTGGCTTGACCTTTATTAGTGAGCCTGGTTACCCCCTCTCGGAACCACAGACGTAGAAATCGCCAGCTCATATACAGTGCATAAAATATATTTATATAATATATTTATATATATACCCTTATACACCATTTTAATAAAAAATATCACAAAATTCTTCTAAGTCCCTCGGGCAGAGTGAAAGACGCGCACGTTCATTTTTAGAGCTCCTAGACCTTCCTATAAGAAGTTAGCCAAAAAGTAGCTTCGAAAAACGCTTAGGTTAAGTTTCAGAGTTGCTTCTAATGTACCAAAGCTGGACTTAGACATAATTTCACTCTCACAACATTATGGCTGGTTGGAGACAGTTCGAACCACAAGTACCGGGTCCATGGTTCTGGGCGTATACTGGGGGGACGGGGACGACTCCCATTAACCCCTGACTATACCGGGGATACGCTTATCACAATGCCTTTCTGGTCTGTGCTGAAGCAGGGCATTCTGGCAGCCAAGTGGCTTGACCTTTATTAGTGAGCCTGGTTACCCCCTCTCGGAACCACAGACTTAGAAATCGCCAGCTCATATACAGTGCATAATATATATATATATATATATATATATATATATATATATATATATATATATATATATATATATATATATATACCCTTATACACCATTTTAATTAAAAATATCACAAAACTCTTCTAAGTCCCTCGGGAAGAGTGAAAGACGCGCACGTTCATTTTCAGAGCTCCTAGACCTTCCTATAAGAAGTTAGCCAAAAAGTAGCTTCGAAAAACGCTTAGGTTAAGTTTCAGAGTTGCTTCTAATGTACCAAAGCTGGACTTAGACATAATTTCACTCTCACAACATTATGGCTGGTTGGAGACAGTCCGAACCACAAGTACCGGGTCCATGGTTCTGGGCGTATACTGGGGGGACGGGGACGACTGCCATTAACCCCTGACTATACCGGGGATACGCTTATCACAATGCCTTTCTGGTCTGTGCTGAAGCAGGGCATTCTGGCAGCCAAGTGGCTTGACCTTTATTAGTGAGCCTGGTTACCCCCTCTCGGAACCACAGACTTAGAAATCGCCAGCTCATATACAGTGCATAAAATATATTTATATATATATACCCTTATACACCATTTTAATTAAAAATATCACAAAATTCTTCTAAGTCCCTCGGGAAGAGTGAAAGACGCGCACGTTCATTTTCAGAGCTCCTAGACCTTCCTATAAGAAGTTAGCCAAAAAGTAGCTTCGAAAAACGCTTAGGTTAAGTTTCAGAGTTGCTTCTAATGTACCAAAGCTGGACTTAGACATAATTTCACTCTCACAACATTATGGCTGGTTGGAGACAGTCCGAACCACAAGAACCGTTCCATGGTTCTGGGCGTATACTGGGGGGACGGGGACGACTACCATTAACCCCTGACTATACCGGGGATACGCTTATCACAATGCCTTTCTGGTCTGTGCTGAAGCAGGGCATTCTGGCAGCCAAGTGGCTTGACCTTTATTAGTGAGCCTGGTTACCCCCTCTCGGAACCACAGACTTAGAAATCGCCAGCTCATATACAGTGCATAAAATATATTTATATATATACCCTTATACACCATTTTAATTAAAAATATCACAAAATTCTTCTAAGTCCCTCGGGAAGAGTGAAAGACGCGCACGTTCATTTTCAGAACTCCTAGACCTTCCTATAAGAAGTTAGCCAAAAAGTAGCTTCGAAAAACGCTTAGGTTAAGTTTCAGAGTTGCTTCTAATGTACCAAAGCTGGACTTAGACATAATTTCACTCTCACAACATTATGGCTGGTTGGAGACAGTCCGAACCACAAGTACCGGGTCCATGGTTCTGGCCGTATACTGGGAGGATGGGGACGACTCCCATTAACCCCTGACTATACCGGGGATACGCTTATCACAATGCCTTTCTGGTCTGTGCTGAAGCAGGGCATTCTGGCAGCCAAGTGGCTTGACCTTTCTTAGTGAGCCTGGTTACCCCCTCTCGGAACCACAGACTTAGAAATCGCCAGCTCATATACAGTGCATAAAATATATTTATATCATATATTTATATATATACCCTTATACACCATTTTAATAAAAAATATCACAAAAGTCTTCTAAGTCCCTCGGGAAGAGTGAAAGACGCGCACGTTCATTTTCAGATCTCCTAGACCTTCCTATAAGAAGTTAGCCAAAAAGTAGCTTCGAAAAACGCTTAGGTTAAGTTTCAGAGTTGCTTCTAATGTACCAAAGCTGGACTTAGACATAATTTCACTCTCACAACATTATGGCTGGTTGGAGACAGTCCGAACCACAAGTACCGTTCCATGGTTCTGGGCGTATACTGGGGGGACGGGGACGACTACCATTAACCCCTGACTATACCGGGGATACGCTTATCACAATGCCTTTCTGGTCTGTGCTGAAGCAGGGCATTCTGGCAGCCAAGTGGCTTGACCTTTATTAGTGAGCCTGGTTACCCCCTCTCGGAACCACAGACTTAGAAATCGCCAGCTCATATACAGTGCATAAAATATATTTATATATATACCCTTATACACCATTTTAATTAAAAATATCACAAAATTCTTCTAAGTCCCTCGGGAAGAGTGAAAGACGCGCACGTTCATTTTCAGAACTCCTAGACCTTCCTATAAGAAGTTAACCAAAAAGTAGCTTCGAAAAACGCTTAGGTTAAGTTTCAGAGTTGCTTCTAAAGTACCAAAGCTGGACTTAGACATAATTTCACTCTCACAACATTATGGCTGGTTGGAGACAGTCCGAACCACAAGTACCGGGTCCATGGTTCTGGCCGTATACTGGGAGGATGGGGACGACTCCCATTAACCCCTGACTATACCGGGGATACGCTTATCACAATGCCTTTCTGGTCTGTGCTGAAGCAGGGCATTCTGGCAGCCAAGTGGCTTGACCTTTCTTAGTGAGCCTGGTTACCCCCTCTCGGAACCACAGACTTAGAAATCGCCAGCTCATATACAGTGCATAAAATATATTTATATCATATATTTATATATATACCCTTATACACCATTTTAATAAAAAATATCACAAAAGTCTTCTAAGTCCCTCGGGAAGAGTGAAAGACGCGCACGTTCATTTTCAGAGCTCCTAGACCTTCCTATAAGAAGTTAGCCAAAAAGTAGCTTCGAAAAACGCTTAGGTTAAGTTTCAGAGTTGCTTCTAATGTACCAAAGCTGGACTTAGACATAATTTCACTCTCACAACATTATGGCTGGTTGGAGACAGTCCGAACCACAAGAACCGTTCCATGGTTCTGGGCGTATACTGGGGGGACGGGGACGACTACCATTAACCCCTGACTATACCGGGGATACGCTTATCACAATGCCTTTCTGGTCTGTGCTGAAGCAGGGCATTCTGGCAGCCAAGTGGCTTGACCTTTATTAGTGAGCCTGGTTACCCCCTCTCGGAACCACAGACTTAGAAATCGCCAGCTCATATACAGTGCATAAAATATATTTATATATATACCCTTATACACCATTTTAATTAAAAATATCACAAAATTCTTCTAAGTCCCTCGGGAAGAGTGAAAGACGCGCACGTTCATTTTCAGAACTCCTAGACCTTCCTATAAGAAGTTAGCCAAAAAGTAGCTTCGAAAAACGCTTAGGTTAAGTTTCAGAGTTGCTTCTAATGTACCAAAGCTGGACTTAGACATAATTTCACTCTCACAACATTATGGCTGGTTGGAGACAGTCCGAACCACAAGAACCGTTCCATGGTTCTGGGCGTATACTGGGGGGACGGGGACGACTACCATTAACCCCTGACTATACCGGGGATACGCTTATCACAATGCCTTTCTGGTCTGTGCTGAAGCAGGGCATTCTGGCAGCCAAGTGGCTTGACCTTTATTAGTGAGCCTGGTTACCCCCTCTCGGAACCACAGACTTAGAAATCGCCAGCTCATATACAGTGCATAAAATATATTTATATATATACCCTTATACACCATTTTAATTAAAAATATCACAAAATTCTTCTAAGTCCCTCGGGAAGAGTGAAAGACGCGCACGTTCATTTTCAGAACTCCTAGACCTTCCTATAAGAAGTTAGCCAAAAAGTAGCTTCGAAAAACGCTTAGGTTAAGTTTCAGAGTTGCTTCTAATGTACCAAAGCTGGACTTAGACATAATTTCACTCTCACAACATTATGGCTGGTTGGAGACAGTCCGAACCACAAGTACCGGGTCCATGGTTCTGGCCGTATACTGGGAGGATGGGGACGACTCCCATTAACCCCTGACTATACCGGGGATACGCTTATCACAATGCCTTTCTGGTCTGTGCTGAAGCAGGGCATTCTGGCAGCCAAGTGGCTTGACCTTTCTTAGTGAGCCTGGTTACCCCCTCTCGGAACCACAGACTTAGAAATCGCCAGCTCATATACAGTGCATAAAATATATTTATATCATATATTTATATATATACCCTTATACACCATTTTAATAAAAAATATCACAAAAGTCTTCTAAGTCCCTCGGGAAGAGTGAAAGACGCGCACGTTCATTTTCAGATCTCCTAGACCTTCCTATAAGAAGTTAGCCAAAAAGTAGCTTCGAAAAACGCTTAGGTTAAGTTTCAGAGTTGCTTCTAATGTACCAAAGCTGGACTTAGACATAATTTCACTCTCACAACATTATGGCTGGTTGGAGACAGTCCGAACCACAAGTACCGTTCCATGGTTCTGGGCGTATACTGGGGGGACGGGGACGACTACCATTAACCCCTGACTATACCGGGGATACGCTTATCACAATGCCTTTCTGGTCTGTGCTGAAGCAGGGCATTCTGGCAGCCAAGTGGCTTGACCTTTATTAGTGAGCCTGGTTACCCCCTCTCGGAACCACAGACTTAGAAATCGCCAGCTCATATACAGTGCATAAAATATATTTATATATATACCCTTATACACCATTTTAATTAAAAATATCACAAAATTCTTCAAAGTCCCTCGGGAAGAGTGAAAGACGCGCACGTTCATTTTCAGAGCTCCTAGACCTTCCTATAAGAAGTTAGCCAAAAAGTAGCTTCGAAAAACGCTTAGGTTAAGTTTCAGAGTTGCTTCAATGTACCAAAGCTGGACTTAGACATAATTTCACTCTCACAACATTATGGCTGGTTGGAGACAGTCCGAACCACAAGTACCGGGTCCATGGTTCTGGGCGTATACTGGGGGGACGGGGGGGACTCCCATTAACCCCTGACTATACCGGGGATACGCTTATCACAATGCCTTTCTGGTCTGTGCTGAAGCAGGGCATTCTGGCAGCCAAGTGGCTTGACCTTTATTAGTGAGCCTGGTTACCCCCTCTCGGAACCACAGACTTAGAAATCGCCAGCTCATATACAGTGCATAAAATATATTTATATATATACCCTTATACACCATTTTAATAAAAAATATCACAAAATTCTTCTAAGTCCCTCGGGAAGAGTGAAAGACGCGCACGTTCATTTTCAGAGCTACTAGACCTTCCTATAAGAAGTTAGCCAAAAGGTAGCTTCGAAAAACGCTTAGGTTAAGTTTCAGAGTTGCTTCTAATGTACCAAAGCTGGACTTAGACATAATTTCACTCTCACAACATTATGGCTGGTTGGAGACAGTCCGAACCACAAGTACCGGGTCCATGGTTCTGGGCGTATACTGGGGGGACGGGGACGACTCCCATTAACCCCTGAATATATCGGGGATACGCTTATCACAATGCCTTACTGGTCTGTGCTGAAGCAGGGCATTCTGGCAGCCAAGTGGCTTGACCTTTATTAGTGAGCCTGGTTACCCCCTCTCGGAACCACAGACTTAGAAATCGCCAGCTCATATACAGTGCATAAAATATATTTATATATATATACCCTTATACACCATTTTAATAAAAAAAATCACAAAATTCTTCTAAGTCCCTCGGGAAGAGTGAAAGACGCGCACGTTCATTTTCAGAGCTCCTAGACCTTCCTATAAGAAGTTAGCCAAAAAGTAGCTTCGAAAAACGCTTAGGTTAAGTTTCAGAGTTGCTTCTAATGTACCAAAGCTGGACTTAGACATAATTTCACTCTCAACCCATTATGGCTGGTTGGAGACAGTCCGAACCACAAATACCGGGTCCATGGTTCTGGGCATATATTGGGGGGACGGGGACGACTCCCATTAACCCCTGACTATATCGGGGATACGCGTATCACAATGCCTTACTGGTCTGTGCTGAAGCAGGGCATTCTGGCAGCCAAGTGGCTTGACCTTTATTAGTGAGCCTGGTTACCCCCTCTCGGAACCACAGACTTAGAAATCGCCAGCTCATATACAGTGCATAAAATATATTTATATATATACCCTTATACACCATTTTAATAAAAAATATCACAAAATTCTTCAAAGTCCCTCGGGAAGAGTGAAAGACGCGCACGTTCATTTTCAGAGCTCCTAGACCTTCCTATAAGAAGTTAGCCAAAAAGTAGCTTCGAAAAACGCTTAGGTTAAGTTTCAGAGTTGCTTCAATGTACCAAAGCTGGACTTAGACATAATTTCACTCTCACAACATTATGGCTGGTTGGAGACAGTCCGAACCACAAGTACCGGGTCCATGGTTCTGGGCGTATACTGGGGGGACGGGGGGGACTCCCATTAACCCCTGACTATACCGGGGATACGCTTATCACAATGCCTTTCTGGTCTGTGCTGAAGCAGGGCATTCTGGCAGCCAAGTGGCTTGACCTTTATTAGTGAGCCTGGTTACCCCCTCTCGGAACCACAGACTTAGAAATCGCCAGCTCATATACAGTGCATAAAATATATTTATATATATACCCTTATACACCATTTTAATAAAAAATATCACAAAATTCTTCTAAGTCCCTCGGGAAGAGTGAAAGACGCGCACGTTCATTTTCAGAGCTACTAGACCTTCCTATAAGAAGTTAGCCAAAAGGTAGCTTCGAAAAACGCTTAGGTTAAGTTTCAGAGTTGCTTCTAATGTACCAAAGCTGGACTTAGACATAATTTCACTCTCACAACATTATGGCTGGTTGGAGACAGTCCGAACCACAAGTACCGGGTCCATGGTTCTGGGCGTATACTGGGGGGACGGGGACGACTCCCATTAACCCCTGACTATACCGGGGATATGCTTATCACAATGCCTTTCTGGTCTGTGCTGAAGCAGGGCATTCTGGCAGCCAAGTGGCTTGACCTTTATTAGTGAGCCTGGTTACCCCCTCTCGGAACCACAGACTTAGAAATCGCCAGCTCATATACAGTGCATAAAATATATTTATATATATACCCTTATACACCATTTTAATTAAAAATATCACAAAATTCTTCAAAGTCCCTCGGGAAGAGTGAAAGACGCGCACGTTCATTTTCAGAGCTCCTAGACCTTCCTATAAGAAGTTAGCCAAAAAGTAGCTTCGAAAAACGCTTAGGTTAAGTTTCAGAGTTGCTTCAATGTACCAAAGCTGGACTTAGACATAATTTCACTCTCACAACATTATGGCTGGTTGGAGACAGTCCGAACCACAAGTACCGGGTCCATGGTTCTGGGCGTATACTGGGGGGACGGGGGGGACTCCCATTAACCCCTGACTATACCGGGGATACGCTTATCACAATGCCTTTCTGGTCTGTGCTGAAGCAGGGCATTCTGGCAGCCAAGTGGCTTGACCTTTATTAGTGAGCCTGGTTACCCCCTCTCGGAACCACAGACTTAGAAATCGCCAGCTCATATACAGTGCATAAAATATATTTATATATATACCCTTATACACCATTTTAATAAAAAATATCACAAAATTCTTCTAAGTCCCTCGGGAAGAGTGAAAGACGCGCACGTTCATTTTCAGAGCTACTAGACCTTCCTATAAGAAGTTAGCCAAAAGGTAGCTTCGAAAAACGCTTAGGTTAAGTTTCAGAGTTGCTTCTAATGTACCAAAGCTGGACTTAGACATAATTTCACTCTCACAACATTATGGCTGGTTGGAGACAGTCCGAACCACAAGTACCGGGTCCATGGTTCTGGGCGTATACTGGGGGGACGGGGACGACTCCCATTAACCCCTGAATATATCGGGGATACGCTTATCACAATGCCTTACTGGTCTGTGCTGAAGCAGGGCATTCTGGCAGCCAAGTGGCTTGACCTTTATTAGTGAGCCTGGTTACCCCCTCTCGGAACCACAGACTTAGAAATCGCCAGCTCATATACAGTGCATAAAATATATTTATATATATATACCCTTATACACCATTTTAATAAAAAAAATCACAAAATTCTTCTAAGTCCCTCGGGAAGAGTGAAAGACGCGCACGTTCATTTTCAGAGCTCCTAGACCTTCCTATAAGAAGTTAGCCAAAAAGTAGCTTCGAAAAACGCTTAGGTTAAGTTTCAGAGTTGCTTCTAATGTACCAAAGCTGGACTTAGACATAATTTCACTCTCAACCCATTATGGCTGGTTGGAGACAGTCCGAACCACAAATACCGGGTCCATGGTTCTGGGCATATATTGGGGGGACGGGGACGACTCCCATTAACCCCTGACTATATCGGGGATACGCGTATCACAATGCCTTACTGGTCTGTGCTGAAGCAGGGCATTCTGGCAGCCAAGTGGCTTGACCTTTATTAGTGAGCCTGGTTACCCCCTCTCGGAACCACAGACTTAGAAATCGCCAGCTCATATACAGTGCATAAAATATATTTATATATATACCCTTATACACCATTTTAATAAAAAATATCACAAAATTCTTCAAAGTCCCTCGGGAAGAGTGAAAGACGCGCACGTTCATTTTCAGAGCTCCTAGACCTTCCTATAAGAAGTTAGCCAAAAAGTAGCTTCGAAAAACGCTTAGGTTAAGTTTCAGAGTTGCTTCAATGTACCAAAGCTGGACTTAGACATAATTTCACTCTCACAACATTATGGCTGGTTGGAGACAGTCCGAACCACAAGTACCGGGTCCATGGTTCTGGGCGTATACTGGGGGGACGGGGGGGACTCCCATTAACCCCTGACTATACCGGGGATACGCTTATCACAATGCCTTTCTGGTCTGTGCTGAAGCAGGGCATTCTGGCAGCCAAGTGGCTTGACCTTTATTAGTGAGCCTGGTTACCCCCTCTCGGAACCACAGACTTAGAAATCGCCAGCTCATATACAGTGCATAAAATATATTTATATATATACCCTTATACACCATTTTAATAAAAAATATCACAAAATTCTTCTAAGTCCCTCGGGAAGAGTGAAAGACGCGCACGTTCATTTTCAGAGCTACTAGACCTTCCTATAAGAAGTTAGCCAAAAGGTAGCTTCGAAAAACGCTTAGGTTAAGTTTCAGAGTTGCTTCTAATGTACCAAAGCTGGACTTAGACATAATTTCACTCTCACAACATTATGGCTGGTTGGAGACAGTCCGAACCACAAGTACCGGGTCCATGGTTCTGGGCGTATACTGGGGGGACGGGGACGACTCCCATTAACCCCTGACTATACCGGGGATATGCTTATCACAATGCCTTTCTGGTCTGTGCTGAAGCAGGGCATTCTGGCAGCCAAGTGGCTTGACCTTTATTAGTGAGCCTGGTTACCCCCTCTCGGAACCACAGACTTAGAAATCGCCAGCTCATATACAGTGCATAAAATATATTTATATATATATACCCTTATACACCATTTTAATAAAAAAAATCACAAAATTCTTCTAAGTCCCTCGGGAAGAGTGAAAGACGCGCACGTTCATTTTCAGAGCTCCTAGACCTTCCTATAAGAAGTTAGCCAAAAAGTAGCTTCGAAAAACGCTTAGGTTAAGTTTCAGAGTTGCTTCTAATGTACCAAAGCTGGACTTAGACATAATTTCACTCTCAACCCATTATGGCTGGTTGGAGACAGTCCGAACCACAAATACCGGGTCCATGGTTCTGGGCATATATTGGGGGGACGGGGACGACTCCCATTAACCCCTGACTATATCGGGGATACGCGTATCACAATGCCTTACTGGTCTGTGCTGAAGCAGGGCATTCTGGCAGCCAAGTGGCTTGACCTTTATTAGTGAGCCTGGTTACCCCCTCTCGGAACCACAGACTTAGAAATCGCCAGCTCATATACAGTGCATAAAATATATTTATATATATACCCTTATACACCATTTTAATAAAAAATATCACAAAATTCTTCAAAGTCCCTCGGGAAGAGTGAAAGACGCGCACGTTCATTTTCAGAGCTCCTAGACCTTCCTATAAGAAGTTAGCCAAAAAGTAGCTTCGAAAAACGCTTAGGTTAAGTTTCAGAGTTGCTTCAATGTACCAAAGCTGGACTTAGACATAATTTCACTCTCACAACATTATGGCTGGTTGGAGACAGTCCGAACCACAAGTACCGGGTCCATGGTTCTGGGCGTATACTGGGGGGACGGGGGGGACTCCCATTAACCCCTGACTATACCGGGGATACGCTTATCACAATGCCTTTCTGGTCTGTGCTGAAGCAGGGCATTCTGGCAGCCAAGTGGCTTGACCTTTATTAGTGAGCCTGGTTACCCCCTCTCGGAACCACAGACTTAGAAATCGCCAGCTCATATACAGTGCATAAAATATATTTATATATATACCCTTATACACCATTTTAATAAAAAATATCACAAAATTCTTCTAAGTCCCTCGGGAAGAGTGAAAGACGCGCACGTTCATTTTCAGAGCTACTAGACCTTCCTATAAGAAGTTAGCCAAAAGGTAGCTTCGAAAAACGCTTAGGTTAAGTTTCAGAGTTGCTTCTAATGTACCAAAGCTGGACTTAGACATAATTTCACTCTCACAACATTATGGCTGGTTGGAGACAGTCCGAACCACAAGTACCGGGTCCATGGTTCTGGGCGTATACTGGGGGGACGGGGACGACTCCCATTAACCCCTGACTATACCGGGGATATGCTTATCACAATGCCTTTCTGGTCTGTGCTGAAGCAGGGCATTCTGGCAGCCAAGTGGCTTGACCTTTATTAGTGAGCCTGGTTACCCCCTCTCGGAACCACAGACTTAGAAATCGCCAGCTCATATACAGTGCATAAAATATATTTATATATATACCCTTATACACCATTTTAATAAAAAAAATCACAAAATTCTTCTAAGTCCCTCGGGAAGAGTGAAAGACGCGCATGTTCATTTTCAGAGCTCCTAGACCTTCCTATAAGAAGTTAGCCAAATGGTAGCTTCGAAAAACGCTTAGGTTAAGTTTCAGAGTTGCTTCTAATGTACCAAAGCTGGACTTAGACATAATTTCACTCTCACAACATTATGGCTGGTTGGAGACAGTCCGAACCACAAGTACCGGGTCCATGGTTCTGGGCGTATACTGGGGGGACGGGGACGACTCCCATTAACCCCTGAATATATCGGGGATACGCTTATCACAATGCCTTACTGGTCTGTGCTGAAGCAGGGCATTCTGGCAGCCAAGTGGCTTGACCTTTATTAGTGAGCCTGGTTACCCCCTCTCGGAACCACAGACTTAGAAATCGCCAGCTCATATACAGTGCATAAAATATATTTATATATATATACCCTTATACACCATTTTAATAAAAAAAATCACAAAATTCTTCTAAGTCCCTCGGGAAGAGTGAAAGACGCGCACGTTCATTTTCAGAGCTCCTAGACCTTCCTATAAGAAGTTAGCCAAAAAGTAGCTTCGAAAAACGCTTAGGTTAAGTTTCAGAGTTGCTTCTAATGTACCAAAGCTGGACTTAGACATAATTTCACTCTCACAACATTATGGCTGGTTGGAGACAGTCCGAACCACAAGTACAGGGTCCATGGTTCTGGGCGTATACTGGGGGGACGGGGACAACACCCATTAACCCCTGACTATACTGGGGATACGCTTATCACAATGCCTTTCTGGTCTGTGCTGAAGCAGGGCCTTCTGGAAGCCAAGTGGCTTGACCTTTATTAGTGAGCATGGTTACCCCCTCTCGGAACCACAGACTTAGAAATCGCCAGCTCATATACAGTGCATAAAATATATTTATATATACCCTTATACACCATTTTAATAAAAAATATCACAAAATTCTTCTAAGTTCCTCGGGAAGAGTGAAAGACGCGCACGTTCATTTTCAGAGCTCCTAGACCTTCCTATAAGAAGTTAGCCCAAAAGTAGCTTCGAAAAATGCTTAGGTTAAGTTTCAGAGTTGCTTCTAATGTACCAAAGCTGGACTTAGACATAATTTCACTCTCACAACATTATGGCTGGTTGGAGACAGTCCGAACCACAAGTACCGGGTCCATGGTTCTGGGCGTATACTGGGGGGACGGGGACGACTCCCATTAACCCCTGAATATATCGGGGATACGCTTATCACAATGCCTTACTGGTCTGTGCTGAAGCAGGGCATTCTGGCAGCCAAGTGGCTTGACCTTTATTAGTGAGCCTGGTTACCCCCTCTCGGAACCACAGACTTAGAAATCGCCAGCTCATATACAGTGCATAAAATATATTTATATATATACCCTTATACACCATTTTAATAAAAAAAATCACAAAATTCTTCTAAGTCCCTCGGGAAGAGTGAAAGACGCGCATGTTCATTTTCAGAGCTCCTAGACCTTCCTATAAGAAGTTAGCCAAAAGGTAGCTTCGAAAAACGCTTAGGTTAAGTTTCAGAGTTGCTTCTAATCTACCAAAGCTGGACTTAGACATAATTTCACTCTCACAACATTATGGCTGGTTGGAGACAGTCCGAGCCACAAGTACCGGGTCCATGGTTCTGGGCGTATACTGGGGGGACGGGGACGACTCCCATTAACCCCTGATTATACCGGGGATACGCTTATCACAATGCCTTTCTGGTCTGTGCTGAAGCAGGGCTTTCTGGAAGCCAAGTGGCTTGACCTTTAATAGTGAGCCTGGTTACCCCCTCTCGGAACCACAGACTTAGAAATCGCCAGCTCATATACAGTGCATAAAATATATTTATATATATACCCTTATACACCATTTTAATAAAAAATATCACAAAATTCTTCTAAGTCCCTGGGGAAGAGTGAAAGACGCGCACGTTCATTTTCAGAGCTCCTAGACCTTCCTATAAGAAGTTAGCCAAAAAGTAGCTTCGAAAAATGCTTAGGTTAAGTTTCAGAGTTGCTTCAATGTACCAAAGCTGGACTTAGACATAATTTCACTCTCACAACATTATGGCTGGTTGGAGACAGTCCGAACCACAAGTACCGGGTCCATGGTTCTGGGCGTATACTGGGGGGACGGGGGGGACTCCCATTAACCCCTGATTATACCGGGGATACGCTTATCACAATGCCTTTCTGGTCTGTGCTGAAGCAGGGCATTCTGGCAGCCAAGTGGCTTGACCTTTATTAGTGAGCCTGGTTACCCCCTCTCGGAACCACAGACTTAGAAATCGCCAGCTCATATACAGTGCATAAAATATATTTATATATATACCCTTATACACCATTTTAATAAAAAAAATCACAAAATTCTTCTAAGTCCCTCGGGAAGAGTGAAAGACGCGCATGTTCATTTTCAGAGCTCCTAGACCTTCCTATAAGAAGTTAGCCAAAAGGTAGCTTCGAAAAACGCTTAGGTTAAGTTTCAGAGTTGCTTCTAATGTACCAAAGCTGGACTTAGACATAATTTCACTCTCACAACATTATGGCTGGTTGGAGACAGTCCGAACCACAAATACCGGGTCCATGGTTCTGGGCATATATTGGGGGGACGGGGACGACTCCCATTAACCCCTGACTATATCGGGGATACGCGTATCACAATGCCTTACTGGTCTGTGCTGAAGCAGGGCATTCTGGCAGCCAAGTGGCTTGACCTTTATTAGTGAGCATGGTTACCGCCTCTCGGAACCACAGACTTAGAAATCGCCAGCTCATATACAGTGCATAAAATATATTTATATATATACCCTTATACACCATTTTAATAAAAAATATCACAAAATTCTTCTAAGTCCCTCGGGAAGAGTGAAAGATGCGCACGTTCATTTTCAGAGCTCCTAGACCCTCCTATAAGAAGTTATCCAAAAAGTAGCTTCGAAAAATGCTTAGGTTAAGTTTCAGAGTTGCTTCTAATGTACCAAAGCTGGACTTAGACATAATTTCACTCTCACAACATTATGGCTGGTTGGAGACAGTCCGAACCACAAATACCGGGTCCATGGTTCTGGGCATATATTGGGGGGACGGGGACGACTCCCATTAACCCCTGACTATATCGGGGATACGCGTATCACAATGCCTTACTGGTCTGTGCTGAAGCAGGGCATTCTGGCAGCCAAGTGGCTTGACCTTTATTAGTGAGCCTGGTTACCCCCTCTCGGAACCACAGACTTAGAAATCGCCAGCTCATATACAGTGCATAAAATATATTTATATATATACCCTTATACACCATTTTAATAAAAAATATCACAAAATTCTTCAAAGTCCCTCGGGAAGAGTGAAAGACGCGCACGTTCATTTTCAGAGCTCCTAGACCTTCCTATAAGAAGTTAGCCAAAAAGTAGCTTCGAAAAACGCTTAGGTTAAGTTTCAGAGTTGCTTCAATGTACCAAAGCTGGACTTAGACATAATTTCACTCTCACAACATTATGGCTGGTTGGAGACAGTCCGAACCACAAGTACCGGGTCCATGGTTCTGGGCGTATACTGGGGGGACGGGGGGGACTCCCATTAACCCCTGACTATACCGGGGATACGCTTATCACAATGCCTTTCTGGTCTGTGCTGAAGCAGGGCATTCTGGCAGCCAAGTGGCTTGACCTTTATTAGTGAGCCTGGTTACCCCCTCTCGGAACCACAGACTTAGAAATCGCCAGCTCATATACAGTGCATAAAATATATTTATATATATACCCTTATACACCATTTTAATAAAAAATATCACAAAATTCTTCTAAGTCCCTCGGGAAGAGTGAAAGACGCGCACGTTCATTTTCAGAGCTACTAGACCTTCCTATAAGAAGTTAGCCAAAAGGTAGCTTCGAAAAACGCTTAGGTTAAGTTTCAGAGTTGCTTCTAATGTACCAAAGCTGGACTTAGACATAATTTCACTCTCACAACATTATGGCTGGTTGGAGACAGTCCGAACCACAAGTACCGGGTCCATGGTTCTGGGCGTATACTGGGGGGACGGGGACGACTCCCATTAACCCCTGACTATACCGGGGATATGCTTATCACAATGCCTTTCTGGTCTGTGCTGAAGCAGGGCATTCTGGCAGCCAAGTGGCTTGACCTTTATTAGTGAGCCTGGTTACCCCCTCTCAGAACTACAGACTTAGAAATCGCCAACTCATATACAGTGCATAAAATATATTTATATATATATACCCTTATACACCATTTTAATAAAAAATATCACAAAATTCTTCTAAGTCCCTCGGGAAGAGTGAAAGACGCGCACGTTCATTTTCAGAGCTCCTAGACCTTCCTATAAGAAGTTAGCCAAAAAGTAGCTTCGAAAAACGCTTAGGTTAAGTTTCAGAGTTGCTTCTAATGTACCAAAGCTGGACTTAGGCATAATTTCACTCTCACAACATTATGGCTGGTTGGAGACAGTCCGAACCACAAGTACCGGGTCCATGGTTCTGGGCGTATACTGGGGGGACGGGGACGACTCCCATTAACCCCTGATTATACCGGGGATACGCTTATCACAATGCCTTTCTGGTCTGTGCTGAAGCAGGGCATTCTGGCAGCCAAGTGGCTTGACCTTTATTAGTGAGCCTGGTTACCCCCTCTCGGAACCACAGACTTAGAAATCGCCAGCTCATATACAGTGCATAAAATATATTTATATATATACCCTTATACACCATTTTAATAAAAAAAATCACAAAATTCTTCTAAGTCCCTCGGGAAGAGTGAAAGACGCGCATGTTCATTTTCAGAGCTCCTAGACCTTCCTATAAGAAGTTAGCCAAAAGGTAGCTTCGAAAAACGCTTAGGTTAAGTTTCAGAGTTGCTTCTAATGTACCAAAGCTGGACTTAGACATAATTTCACTCTCACAACATTATGGCTGGTTGGAGACAGTCCGAACCACAAGTACCGGGTCCATGGTTCTGGGCGTATACTGGGGGGACGGGGACGACTCCCATTAACCCCTGACTATACCGGGGATATGCTTATCACAATGCCTTTCTGGTCTGTGCTGAAGCAGGGCATTCTGGCAGCCAAGTGGCTTGACCTTTATTAGTGAGCCTGGTTACCCCCTCTCGGAACCACAGACTTAGAAATCGCCAGCTCATATACAGTGCATAAAATATATTTATATATATATATACCCTTATACACCATTTTAATAAAAAAAATCACAAAATTCTTCTAAGTCCCTCGGGAAGAGTGAAAGACGCGCACGTTCATTTTCAGAGCTCCTAGACCTTCCTACAGTATAAGAAGTTAGCCAAAAAGTAGCTTCGAAAAACGCTTAGGTTAAGTTTCAGAGTTGCTTCTAATGTACCAAAGCTGGACTTAGACATAATTTCACTCTCACAACATTATGGCTGGTTGGAGACAGTCCGAACCACAAGTACCGGGTCCATGGTTCTGGGCGTATACTGGGGGGACGGGGACGACTCCCATTAACCCCTGACTATACCGGGGATACGCTTATCACAATGCCTTTCTGGTCTGTGCTGAAGCAGGGCATTCTGGCAGCCAAGTGGCTTGACCTTTATTAGTGAGCCTGGTTACCCCCTCTCGGAACTACAGACTTAGAAATCGCCAGCTCATATACAGTGCATAAAATATATTTATATATATACCCTTATACACCATTTTAATAAAAAATATCACAAAATTCTTCTAAGTCCCTCGGGAAGAGTGAAAGACGCGCACGTTCATTTTCAGAGCTCCTAGACCTTCCTATAAGAAGTTAGCCAAAAAGTAGCTTCGAAAAACGCTTAGGTTAAGTTTCAGAGTTGCTTCTAATGTACCAAAGCTGGACTTAGACATAATTTCACTCTCACAACATTATGGCTGGTTGGAGACAGTCCGAACCACAAGTACCGGGTCCATGGTTCTGGGCGTATACTGGGGGGACGGGGACGACTCCCATTAACCCCTGACTATACCGGGGATACGCTTATCACAATGCCTTTCTGGTCTGTGCTGAAGCAGGGCTTTCTGGAAGCCAAGTGGCTTGACCTTTATTAGTGAGCATGGTTACCGCCTCTCGGAACCACAGACTTAGAAATCGCCAGCTCATATACAGTGCATAAAATATATTTATATATATACCCTTATACACCATTTTAATAAAAAATATCACAAAATTCTTCTAAGTCCCTCGGGAAGAGTGAAAGATGCGCACGTTCATTTTCAGAGCTCCTAGACCCTCCTATAAGAAGTTATCCAAAAAGTAGCTTCGAAAAATGCTTAGGTTAAGTTTCAGAGTTGCTTCTAATGTACCAAAGCTGGACTTAGACATAATTTCACTCTCACAACATTATGGCTGGTTGGAGACAGTCCGAACCACAAATACCGGGTCCATGGTTCTGGGCATATATTGGGGGGACGGGGACGACTCCCATTAACCCCTGACTATATCGGGGATACGCGTATCACAATGCCTTACTGGTCTGTGCTGAAGCAGGGCATTCTGGCAGCCAAGTGGCTTGACCTTTATTAGTGAGCCTGGTTACCCCCTCTCGGAACCACAGACTTAGAAATCGCCAGCTCATATACAGTGCATAAAATATATTTATATATATACCCTTATACACCATTTTAATAAAAAATATCACAAAATTCTTCAAAGTCCCTCGGGAAGAGAGAAAGACGCGCACGTTCATTTTCAGAGCTCCTAGACCTTCCTATAAGAAGTTAGCCAAAAAGTAGCTTCGAAAAACGCTTAGGTTAAGTTTCAGAGTTGCTTCAATGTACCAAAGCTGGACTTAGACATAATTTCACTCTCACAACATTATGGCTGGTTGGAGACAGTCCGAACCACAAGTACCGGGTCCATGGTTCTGGGCGTATACTGGGGGGACGGGGGGGACTCCCATTAACCCCTGACTATACCGGGGATACGCTTATCACAATGCCTTTCTGGTCTGTGCTGAAGCAGGGCATTCTGGCAGCCAAGTGGCTTGACCTTTATTAGTGAGCCTGGTTACCCCCTCTCGGAACCACAGACTTAGAAATCGCCAGCTCATATACAGTGCATAAAATATATTTATATATATACCCTTATACACCATTTTAATAAAAAATATCACAAAATTCTTCTAAGTCCCTCGGGAAGAGTGAAAGACGCGCACGTTCATTTTGAGAGCTCCTAGACCTTCCTATAAGAAGTTAGCCAAAAAGTAGCTTCGAAAAACGCTTAGGTTAAGTTTCAGAGTTGCTTCTAATGTACCAAAGCTGGACTTAGACATAATTTCACTCTCACAACATTATGGCTGGTTGGAGACAGTCCGAACCACAAGTACCGGGTCCATGGTTCTGGGCGTATACTGGGGGGACGGGGACGACTCCCATTAACCCCTGAATATATCGGGGATACGCTTATCACAATGCCTTACTGGTCTGTGCTGAAGCAGGGCATTCTGGCAGCCAAGTGGCTTGACCTTTATTAGTGAGCCTGGTTACCCCCTCTCGGAACCACAGACTTAGAAATCGCCAGCTCATATACAGTGCATAAAATATATTTATATATATATACCCTTATACACCATTTTAATAAAAAAAATCACAAAATTCTTCTAAGTCCCTCGGGAAGAGTGAAAGACGCGCACGTTCATTTTCAGAGCTCCTAGACCTTCCTATAAGAAGTTAGCCAAAAAGTAGCTTCGAAAAACGCTTAGGTTAAGTTTCAGAGTTGCTTCTAATGTACCAAAGCTGGACTTAGACATAATTTCACTCTCAACCCATTATGGCTGGTTGGAGACAGTCCGAACCACAAATACCGGGTCCATGGTTCTGGGCATATATTGGGGGGACGGGGACGACTCCCATTAACCCCTGACTATATCGGGGATACGCGTATCACAATGCCTTACTGGTCTGTGCTGAAGCAGGGCATTCTGGCAGCCAAGTGGCTTGACCTTTATTAGTGAGCCTGGTTACCCCCTCTCGGAACCACAGACTTAGAAATCGCCAGCTCATATACAGTGCATAAAATATATTTATATATATACCCTTATACACCATTTTAATAAAAAATATCACAAAATTCTTCAAAGTCCCTCGGGAAGAGTGAAAGACGCGCACGTTCATTTTCAGAGCTCCTAGACCTTCCTATAAGAAGTTAGCCAAAAAGTAGCTTCGAAAAACGCTTAGGTTAAGTTTCAGAGTTGCTTCAATGTACCAAAGCTGGACTTAGACATAATTTCACTCTCACAACATTATGGCTGGTTGGAGACAGTCCGAACCACAAGTACCGGGTCCATGGTTCTGGGCGTATACTGGGGGGACGGGGGGGACTCCCATTAACCCCTGACTATACCGGGGATACGCTTATCACAATGCCTTTCTGGTCTGTGCTGAAGCAGGGCATTCTGGCAGCCAAGTGGCTTGACCTTTATTAGTGAGCCTGGTTACCCCCTCTCGGAACCACAGACTTAGAAATCGCCAGCTCATATACAGTGCATAAAATATATTTATATATATACCCTTATACACCATTTTAATAAAAAATATCACAAAATTCTTCTAAGTCCCTCGGGAAGAGTGAAAGACGCGCACGTTCATTTTCAGAGCTCCTAGACCTTCCTATAAGAAGTTAGCCAAAAGGTAGCTTCGAAAAACGCTTAGGTTAAGTTTCAGAGTTGCTTCTAATGTACCAAAGCTGGACTTAGACATAATTTCACTCTCACAACATTATGGCTGGTTGGAGACAGTCCGAACCACAAGTACCGGGTCCATGGTTCTGGGCGTATACTGGGGGGACGGGGACGACTCCCATTAACCCCTGAATATATCGGGGATACGCTTATCACAATGCCTTACTGGTCTGTGCTGAAGCAGGGCATTCTGGCAGCCAAGTGGCTTGACCTTTATTAGTGAGCCTGGTTACCCCCTCTCGGAACCACAGACTTAGAAATCGCCAGCTCATATACAGTGCATAAAATATATTTATATATATATACCCTTATACACCATTTTAATAAAAAAAATCACAAAATTCTTCTAAGTCCCTCGGGAAGAGTGAAAGACGCGCACGTTCATTTTCAGAGCTCCTAGACCTTCCTATAAGAAGTTAGCCAAAAAGTAGCTTCGAAAAACGCTTAGGTTAAGTTTCAGAGTTGCTTCTAATGTACCAAAGCTGGACTTAGACATAATTTCACTCTCAACCCATTATGGCTGGTTGGAGACAGTCCGAACCACAAATACCGGGTCCATGGTTCTGGGCATATATTGGGGGGACGGGGACGACTCCCATTAACCCCTGACTATATCGGGGATACGCGTATCACAATGCCTTACTGGTCTGTGCTGAAGCAGGGCATTCTGGCAGCCAAGTGGCTTGACCTTTATTAGTGAGCCTGGTTACCCCCTCTCGGAACCACAGACTTAGAAATCGCCAGCTCATATACAGTGCATAAAATATATTTATATATATACCCTTATACACCATTTTAATAAAAAATATCACAAAATTCTTCAAAGTCCCTCGGGAAGAGTGAAAGACGCGCACGTTCATTTTCAGAGCTCCTAGACCTTCCTATAAGAAGTTAGCCAAAAAGTAGCTTCGAAAAACGCTTAGGTTAAGTTTCAGAGTTGCTTCAATGTACCAAAGCTGGACTTAGACATAATTTCACTCTCACAACATTATGGCTGGTTGGAGACAGTCCGAACCACAAGTACCGGGTCCATGGTTCTGGGCGTATACTGGGGGGACGGGGGGGACTCCCATTAACCCCTGACTATACCGGGGATACGCTTATCACAATGCCTTTCTGGTCTGTGCTGAAGCAGGGCATTCTGGCAGCCAAGTGGCTTGACCTTTATTAGTGAGCCTGGTTACCCCCTCTCGGAACCACAGACTTAGAAATCGCCAGCTCATATACAGTGCATAAAATATATTTATATATATACCCTTATACACCATTTTAATAAAAAATATCACAAAATTCTTCTAAGTCCCTCGGGAAGAGTGAAAGACGCGCACGTTCATTTTCAGAGCTACTAGACCTTCCTATAAGAAGTTAGCCAAAAGGTAGCTTCGAAAAACGCTTAGGTTAAGTTTCAGAGTTGCTTCTAATGTACCAAAGCTGGACTTAGACATAATTTCACTCTCACAACATTATGGCTGGTTGGAGACAGTCCGAACCACAAGTACCGGGTCCATGGTTCTGGGCGTATACTGGGGGGACGGGGACGACTCCCATTAACCCCTGACTATACCGGGGATATGCTTATCACAATGCCTTTCTGGTCTGTGCTGAAGCAGGGCATTCTGGCAGCCAAGTGGCTTGACCTTTATTAGTGAGCCTGGTTACCCCCTCTCGGAACCACAGACTTAGAAATCGCCAGCTCATATACAGTGCATAAAATATATTTATATATATACCCTTATACACCATTTTAATAAAAAAAATCACAAAATTCTTCTAAGTCCCTCGGGAAGAGTGAAAGACGCGCATGTTCATTTTCAGAGCTCCTAGACCTTCCTATAAGAAGTTAGCCAAATGGTAGCTTCGAAAAACGCTTAGGTTAAGTTTCAGAGTTGCTTCTAATGTACCAAAGCTGGACTTAGACATAATTTCACTCTCACAACATTATGGCTGGTTGGAGACAGTCCGAACCACAAGTACCGGGTCCATGGTTCTGGGCGTATACTGGGGGGACGGGGACGACTCCCATTAACCCCTGAATATATCGGGGATACGCTTATCACAATGCCTTACTGGTCTGTGCTGAAGCAGGGCATTCTGGCAGCCAAGTGGCTTGACCTTTATTAGTGAGCCTGGTTACCCCCTCTCGGAACCACAGACTTAGAAATCGCCAGCTCATATACAGTGCATAAAATATATTTATATATATATACCCTTATACACCATTTTAATAAAAAAAATCACAAAATTCTTCTAAGTCCCTCGGGAAGAGTGAAAGACGCGCACGTTCATTTTCAGAGCTCCTAGACCTTCCTATAAGAAGTTAGCCAAAAAGTAGCTTCGAAAAACGCTTAGGTTAAGTTTCAGAGTTGCTTCTAATGTACCAAAGCTGGACTTAGACATAATTTCACTCTCACAACATTATGGCTGGTTGGAGACAGTCCGAACCACAAGTACAGGGTCCATGGTTCTGGGCGTATACTGGGGGGACGGGGACAACACCCATTAACCCCTGACTATACTGGGGATACGCTTATCACAATGCCTTTCTGGTCTGTGCTGAAGCAGGGCATTCTGGAAGCCAAGTGGCTTGACCTTTATTAGTGAGCATGGTTACCCCCTCTCGGAACCACAGACTTAGAAATCGCCAGCTCATATACAGTGCATAAAATATATTTATATATACCCTTATACACCATTTTAATAAAAAATATCACAAAATTCTTCTAAGTTCCTCGGGAAGAGTGAAAGACGCGCACGTTCATTTTCAGAGCTCCTAGACCTTCCTATAAGAAGTTAGCCCAAAAGTAGCTTCGAAAAATGCTTAGGTTAAGTTTCAGAGTTGCTTCTAATGTACCAAAGCTGGACTTAGACATAATTTCACTCTCACAACATTATGGCTGGTTGGAGACAGTCCGAACCACAAGTACCGGGTCCATGGTTCTGGGCGTATACTGGGGGGACGGGGACGACTCCCATTAACCCCTGAATATATCGGGGATACGCTTATCACAATGCCTTACTGGTCTGTGCTGAAGCAGGGCATTCTGGCAGCCAAGTGGCTTGACCTTTATTAGTGAGCCTGGTTACCCCCTCTCGGAACCACAGACTTAGAAATCGCCAGCTCATATACAGTGCATAAAATATATTTATATATATACCCTTATACACCATTTTAATAAAAAAAATCACAAAATTCTTCTAAGTCCCTCGGGAAGAGTGAAAGACGCGCATGTTCATTTTCAGAGCTCCTAGACCTTCCTATAAGAAGTTAGCCAAAAGGTAGCTTCGAAAAACGCTTAGGTTAAGTTTCAGAGTTGCTTCTAATCTACCAAAGCTGGACTTAGACATAATTTCACTCTCACAACATTATGGCTGGTTGGAGACAGTCCGAGCCACAAGTACCGGGTCCATGGTTCTGGGCGTATACTGGGGGGACGGGGACGACTCCCATTAACCCCTGATTATACCGGGGATACGCTTATCACAATGCCTTTCTGGTCTGTGCTGAAGCAGGGCTTTCTGGAAGCCAAGTGTCTTGACCTTTAATAGTGAGCCTGGTTACCCCCTCTCGGAACCACAGACTTAGAAATCGCCAGCTCATATACAGTGCATAAAATATATTTATATATATACCCTTATACACCATTTTAATAAAAAATATCACAAAATTCTTCTAAGTCCCTGGGGAAGAGTGAAAGACGCGCACGTTCATTTTCAGAGCTCCTAGACCTTCCTATAAGAAGTTAGCCAAAAAGTAGCTTCGAAAAATGCTTAGGTTAAGTTTCAGAGTTGCTTCAATGTACCAAAGCTGGACTTAGACATAATTTCACTCTCACAACATTATGGCTGGTTGGAGACAGTCCGAACCACAAGTACCGGGTCCATGGTTCTGGGCGTATACTGGGGGGACGGGGGGGACTCCCATTAACCCCTGATTATACCGGGGATACGCTTATCACAATGCCTTTCTGGTCTGTGCTGAAGCAGGGCATTCTGGCAGCCAAGTGGCTTGACCTTTATTAGTGAGCCTGGTTACCCCCTCTCGGAACCACAGACTTAGAAATCGCCAGCTCATATACAGTGCATAAAATATATTTATATATATACCCTTATACACCATTTTAATAAAAAAAATCACAAAATTCTTCTAAGTCCCTCGGGAAGAGTGAAAGACGCGCATGTTCATTTTCAGAGCTCCTAGACCTTCCTATAAGAAGTTAGCCAAAAGGTAGCTTCGAAAAACGCTTAGGTTAAGTTTCAGAGTTGCTTCTAATGTACCAAAGCTGGACTTAGACATAATTTCACTCTCACAACATTATGGCTGGTTGGAGACAGTCCGAACCACAAATACCGGGTCCATGGTTCTGGGCATATATTGGGGGGACGGGGACGACTCCCATTAACCCCTGACTATATCGGGGATACGCGTATCACAATGCCTTACTGGTCTGTGCTGAAGCAGGGCATTCTGGCAGCCAAGTGGCTTGACCTTTATTAGTGAGCATGGTTACCGCCTCTCGGAACCACAGACTTAGAAATCGCCAGCTCATATACAGTGCATAAAATATATTTATATATATACCCTTATACACCATTTTAATAAAAAATATCACAAAATTCTTCTAAGTCCCTCGGGAAGAGTGAAAGATGCGCACGTTCATTTTCAGAGCTCCTAGACCCTCCTATAAGAAGTTATCCAAAAAGTAGCTTCGAAAAATGCTTAGGTTAAGTTTCAGAGTTGCTTCTAATGTACCAAAGCTGGACTTAGACATAATTTCACTCTCACAACATTATGGCTGGTTGGAGACAGTCCGAACCACAAATACCGGGTCCATGGTTCTGGGCATATATTGGGGGGACGGGGACGACTCCCATTAACCCCTGACTATATCGGGGATACGCGTATCACAATGCCTTACTGGTCTGTGCTGAAGCAGGGCATTCTGGCAGCCAAGTGGCTTGACCTTTATTAGTGAGCCTGGTTACCCCCTCTCGGAACCACAGACTTAGAAATCGCCAGCTCATATACAGTGCATAAAATATATTTATATATATACCCTTATACACCATTTTAATAAAAAATATCACAAAATTCTTCAAAGTCCCTCGGGAAGAGTGAAAGACGCGCACGTTCATTTTCAGAGCTCCTAGACCTTCCTATAAGAAGTTAGCCAAAAAGTAGCTTCGAAAAACGCTTAGGTTAAGTTTCAGAGTTGCTTCAATGTACCAAAGCTGGACTTAGACATAATTTCACTCTCACAACATTATGGCTGGTTGGAGACAGTCCGAACCACAAGTACCGGGTCCATGGTTCTGGGCGTATACTGGGGGGACGGGGGGGACTCCCATTAACCCCTGACTATACCGGGGATACGCTTATCACAATGCCTTTCTGGTCTGTGCTGAAGCAGGGCATTCTGGCAGCCAAGTGGCTTGACCTTTATTAGTGAGCCTGGTTACCCCCTCTCGGAACCACAGACTTAGAAATCGCCAGCTCATATACAGTGCATAAAATATATTTATATATATACCCTTATACACCATTTTAATAAAAAATATCACAAAATTCTTCTAAGTCCCTCGGGAAGAGTGAAAGACGCGCACGTTCATTTTCAGAGCTACTAGACCTTCCTATAAGAAGTTAGCCAAAAGGTAGCTTCGAAAAACGCTTAGGTTAAGTTTCAGAGTTGCTTCTAATGTACCAAAGCTGGACTTAGACATAATTTCACTCTCACAACATTATGGCTGGTTGGAGACAGTCCGAACCACAAGTACCGGGTCCATGGTTCTGGGCGTATACTGGGGGGACGGGGACGACTCCCATTAACCCCTGACTATACCGGGGATATGCTTATCACAATGCCTTTCTGGTCTGTGCTGAAGCAGGGCATTCTGGCAGCCAAGTGGCTTGACCTTTATTAGTGAGCCTGGTTACCCCCTCTCAGAACTACAGACTTAGAAATCGCCAACTCATATACAGTGCATAAAATATATTTATATATATATACCCTTATACACCATTTTAATAAAAAATATCACAAAATTCTTCTAAGTCCCTCGGGAAGAGTGAAAGACGCGCACGTTCATTTTCAGAGCTCCTAGACCTTCCTATAAGAAGTTAGCCAAAAAGTAGCTTCGAAAAACGCTTAGGTTAAGTTTCAGAGTTGCTTCTAATGTACCAAAGCTGGACTTAGGCATAATTTCACTCTCACAACATTATGGCTGGTTTTAGACAGTCCGAACCACAAGTACCGGGTCCATGGTTCTGGGCGTATACTGGGGGGACGGGGACGACTCCCATTAACCCCTGATTATACCGGGGATACGCTTATCACAATGCCTTTCCGGTCTGTGCTGAAGCAGGGCATTCTGGCAGCCAAGTGGCTTGACCTTTATTAGTGAGCCTGGTTACCCCCTCTCGGAACCACAGACTTAGAAATCGCCAGCTCATATACAGTGCATAAAATATATTTATATATATACCCTTATACACCATTTTAATAAAAAAAATCACAAAATTCTTCTAAGTCCCTCGGGAAGAGTGAAAGACGCGCATGTTCATTTTCAGAGCTCCTAGACCTTCCTATAAGAAGTTAGCCAAAAGGTAGCTTCGAAAAACGCTTAGGTTAAGTTTCAGAGTTGCTTCTAATGTACCAAAGCTGGACTTAGACATAATTTCACTCTCACAACATTATGGCTGGTTGGAGACAGTCCGAACCACAAGTACCGGGTCCATGGTTCTGGGCGTATACTGGGGGGACGGGGACGACTCCCATTAACCCCTGACTATACCGGGGATATGCTTATCACAATGCCTTTCTGGTCTGTGCTGAAGCAGGGCATTCTGGCAGCCAAGTGGCTTGACCTTTATTAGTGAGCCTGGTTACCCCCTCTCGGAACCACAGACTTAGAAATCGCCAGCTCATATACAGTGCATAAAATATATTTATATATATATATACCCTTATACACCATTTTAATAAAAAAAATCACAAAATTCTTCTAAGTCCCTCGGGAAGAGTGAAAGACGCGCACGTTCATTTTCAGAGCTCCTAGACCTTCCTACAGTATAAGAAGTTAGCCAAAAAGTAGCTTCGAAAAACGCTTAGGTTAAGTTTCAGAGTTGCTTCTAATGTACCAAAGCTGGACTTAGACATAATTTCACTCTCACAACATTATGGCTGGTTGGAGACAGTCCGAACCACAAGTACCGGGTCCATGGTTCTGGGCGTATACTGGGGGGACGGGGACGACTCCCATTAACCCCTGACTATACCGGGGATACGCTTATCACAATGCCTTTCTGGTCTGTGCTGAAGCAGGGCATTCTGGCAGCCAAGTGGCTTGACCTTTATTAGTGAGCCTGGTTACCCCCTCTCGGAACTACAGACTTAGAAATCGCCAGCTCATATACAGTGCATAAAATATATTTATATATATACCCTTATACACCATTTTAATAAAAAATATCACAAAATTCTTCTAAGTCCCTCGGGAAGAGTGAAAGACGCGCACGTTCATTTTCAGAGCTCCTAGACCTTCCTATAAGAAGTTAGCCAAAAAGTAGCTTCGAAAAACGCTTAGGTTAAGTTTCAGAGTTGCTTCTAATGTACCAAAGCTGGACTTAGACATAATTTCACTCTCACAACATTATGGCTGGTTGGAGACAGTCCGAACCACAAGTACCGGGTCCATGGTTCTGGGCGTATACTGGGGGGACGGGGACGACTCCCATTAACCCCTGACTATACCGGGGATACGCTTATCACAATGCCTTTCTGGTCTGTGCTGAAGCAGGGCTTTCTGGAAGCCAAGTGGCTTGACCTTTATTAGTGAGCATGGTTACCGCCTCTCGGAACCACAGACTTAGAAATCGCCAGCTCATATACAGTGCATAAAATATATTTATATATATACCCTTATACACCATTTTAATAAAAAATATCACAAAATTCTTCTAAGTCCCTCGGGAAGAGTGAAAGATGCGCACGTTCATTTTCAGAGCTCCTAGACCCTCCTATAAGAAGTTATCCAAAAAGTAGCTTCGAAAAATGCTTAGGTTAAGTTTCAGAGTTGCTTCTAATGTACCAAAGCTGGACTTAGACATAATTTCACTCTCACAACATTATGGCTGGTTGGAGACAGTCCGAACCACAAATACCGGGTCCATGGTTCTGGGCATATATTGGGGGGACGGGGACGACTCCCATTAACCCCTGACTATATCGGGGATACGCGTATCACAATGCCTTACTGGTCTGTGCTGAAGCAGGGCATTCTGGCAGCCAAGTGGCTTGACCTTTATTAGTGAGCCTGGTTACCCCCTCTCGGAACCACAGATTTAGAAATCGCCAGCTCATATACAGTGCATAAAATATATTTATATATATACCCTTATACACCATTTTAATAAAAAATATCACAAAATTCTTCAAAGTCCCTCGGGAAGAGAGAAAGACGCGCACGTTCATTTTCAGAGCTCCTAGACCTTCCTATAAGAAGTTAGCCAAAAAGTAGCTTCGAAAAACGCTTAGGTTAAGTTTCAGAGTTGCTTCAATGTACCAAAGCTGGACTTAGACATAATTTCACTCTCACAACATTATGGCTGGTTGGAGACAGTCCGAACCACAAGTACCGGGTCCATGGTTCTGGGCGTATACTGGGGGGACGGGGGGGACTCCCATTAACCCCTGACTATACCGGGGATACGCTTATCACAATGCCTTTCTGGTCTGTGCTGAAGCAGGGCATTCTGGCAGCCAAGTGGCTTGACCTTTATTAGTGAGCCTGGTTACCCCCTCTCGGAACCACAGACTTAGAAATCGCCAGCTCATATACAGTGCATAAAATATATTTATATATATACCCTTATACACCATTTTAATAAAAAATATCACAAAATTCTTCTAAGTCCCTCGGGAAGAGTGAAAGACGCGCACGTTCATTTTCAGAGCTACTAGACCTTCCTATAAGAAGTTAGCCAAAAGGTAGCTTCGAAAAACGCTTAGGTTAAGTTTCAGAGTTGCTTCTAATGTACCAAAGCTGGATTTAGACATAATTTCACTCTCACAACATTATGGCTGGTTGGAGACAGTCCGAACCACAAGTACCGGGTCCATGGTTCTGGGCGTATACTGGGGGGACGGGGACGACTCCCATTAACCCCTGACTATACCGGGGATATGCTTATCACAATGCCTTTCTGGTCTGTGCTGAAGCAGGGCATTCTGGCAGCCAAGTGGCTTGACCTTTATTAGTGAGCCTGGTTACCCCCTCTCAGAACTACAGACTTAGAAATCGCCAACTCATATACAGTGCATAAAATATATTTATATATATATACCCTTATACACCATTTTAATAAAAAATATCACAAAATTCTTCTAAGTCCCTCGGGAAGAGTGAAAGACGCGCACGTTCATTTTCAGAGCTCCTAGACCTTCCTATAAGAAGTTAGCCAAAAAGTAGCTTCGAAAAACGCTTAGGTTAAGTTTCAGAGTTGCTTCTAATGTACCAAAGCTGGACTTAGGCATAATTTCACTCTCACAACATTATGGCTGGTTGGAGACAGTCCGAACCACAAGTACCGGGTCCATGGTTCTGGGCGTATACTGGGGGGACGGGGACGACTCCCATTAACCCCTGATTATACCGGGGATACGCTTATCACAATGCCTTTCTGGTCTGTGCTGAAGCAGGGCATTCTGGCAGCCAAGTGGCTTGACCTTTATTAGTGAGCCTGGTTACCCCCTCTCGGAACCACAGACTTAGAAATCGCCAGCTCATATACAGTGCATAAAATATATTTATATATATACCCTTATACACCATTTTAATAAAAAAAATCACAAAATTCTTCTAAGTCCCTCGGGAAGAGTGAAAGACGCGCATGTTCATTTTCAGAGCTCCTAGACCTTCCTATAAGAAGTTAGCCAAAAGGTAGCTTCGAAAAACGCTTAGGTTAAGTTTCAGAGTTGCTTCTAATGTACCAAAGCTGGACTTAGACATAATTTCACTCTCACAACATTATGGCTGGTTGGAGACAGTCCGAACCACAAGTACCGGGTCCATGGTTCTGGGCGTATACTGGGGGGACGGGGACGACTCCCATTAACCCCTGACTATACCGGGGATATGCTTATCACAATGCCTTTCTGGTCTGTGCTGAAGCAGGGCATTCTGGCAGCCAAGTGGCTTGACCTTTATTAGTGAGCCTGGTTACCCCCTCTCGGAACCACAGACTTAGAAATCGCCAGCTCATATACAGTGCATAAAATATATTTATATATATATATACCCTTATACACCATTTTAATAAAAAAAATCACAAAATTCTTCTAAGTCCCTCGGGAAGAGTGAAAGACGCGCACGTTCATTTTCAGAGCTCCTAGACCTTCCTACAGTATAAGAAGTTAGCCAAAAAGTAGCTTCGAAAAACGCTTAGGTTAAGTTTCAGAGTTGCTTCTAATGTACCAAAGCTGGACTTAGACATAATTTCACTCTCACAACATTATGGCTGGTTGGAGACAGTCCGAACCACAAGTACCGGGTCCATGGTTCTGGGCGTATACTGGGGGGACGGGGACGACTCCCATTAACCCCTGACTATACCGGGGATACGCTTATCACAATGCCTTTCTGGTCTGTGCTGAAGCAGGGCATTCTGGCAGCCAAGTGGCTTGACCTTTATTAGTGAGCCTGGTTACCCCCTCTCGGAACTACAGACTTAGAAATCGCCAGCTCATATACAGTGCATAAAATATATTTATATATATACCCTTATACACCATTTTAATAAAAAATATCACAAAATTCTTCTAAGTCCCTCGGGAAGAGTGAAAGACGCGCACGTTCATTTTCAGAGCTCCTAGACCTTCCTATAAGAAGTTAGCCAAAAAGTAGCTTCGAAAAACGCTTAGGTTAAGTTTCAGAGTTGCTTCTAATGTACCAAAGCTGGACTTAGACATAATTTCACTCTCACAACATTATGGCTGGTTGGAGACAGTCCGAACCACAAGTACCGGGTCCATGGTTCTGGGCGTATACTGGGGGGACGGGGACGACTCCCATTAACCCCTGACTATACCGGGGATACGCTTATCACAATGCCTTTCTGGTCTGTGCTGAAGCAGGGCTTTCTGGAAGCCAAGTGGCTTGACCTTTATTAGTGAGCATGGTTACCGCCTCTCGGAACCACAGACTTAGAAATCGCCAGCTCATATACAGTGCATAAAATATATTTATATATATACCCTTATACACCATTTTAATAAAAAATATCACAAAATTCTTCTAAGTCCCTCGGGAAGAGTGAAAGATGCGCACGTTCATTTTCAGAGCTCCTAGACCCTCCTATAAGAAGTTATCCAAAAAGTAGCTTCGAAAAATGCTTAGGTTAAGTTTCAGAGTTGCTTCTAATGTACCAAAGCTGGACTTAGACATAATTTCACTCTCACAACATTATGGCTGGTTGGAGACAGTCCGAACCACAAATACCGGGTCCATGGTTCTGGGCATATATTGGGGGGACGGGGACGACTCCCATTAACCCCTGACTATATCGGGGATACGCGTATCACAATGCCTTACTGGTCTGTGCTGAAGCAGGGCATTCTGGCAGCCAAGTGGCTTGACCTTTATTAGTGAGCCTGGTTACCCCCTCTCGGAACCACAGACTTAGAAATCGCCAGCTCATATACAGTGCATAAAATATATTTATATATATACCCTTATACACCATTTTAATAAAAAATATCACAAAATTCTTCAAAGTCCCTCGGGAAGAGAGAAAGACGCGCACGTTCATTTTCAGAGCTCCTAGACCTTCCTATAAGAAGTTAGCCAAAAAGTAGCTTCGAAAAACGCTTAGGTTAAGTTTCAGAGTTGCTTCAATGTACCAAAGCTGGACTTAGACATAATTTCACTCTCACAACATTATGGCTGGTTGGAGACAGTCCGAACCACAAGTACCGGGTCCATGGTTCTGGGCGTATACTGGGGGGACGGGGGGGACTCCCATTAACCCCTGACTATACCGGGGATACGCTTATCACAATGCCTTTCTGGTCTGTGCTGAAGCAGGGCATTCTGGCAGCCAAGTGGCTTGACCTTTATTAGTGAGCCTGGTTACCCCCTCTCGGAACCACAGACTTAGAAATCGCCAGCTCATATACAGTGCATAAAATATATTTATATATATACCCTTATACACCATTTTAATAAAAAATATCACAAAATTCTTCTAAGTCCCTCGGGAAGAGTGAAAGACGCGCACGTTCATTTTCAGAGCTACTAGACCTTCCTATAAGAAGTTAGCCAAAAGGTAGCTTCGAAAAACGCTTAGGTTAAGTTTCAGAGTTGCTTCTAATGTACCAAAGCTGGATTTAGACATAATTTCACTCTCACAACATTATGGCTGGTTGGAGACAGTCCGAACCACAAGTACCGGGTCCATGGTTCTGGGCGTATACTGGGGGGACGGGGACGACTCCCATTAACCCCTGACTATACCGGGGATATGCTTATCACAATGCCTTTCTGGTCTGTGCTGAAGCAGGGCATTCTGGCAGCCAAGTGGCTTGACCTTTATTAGTGAGCCTGGTTACCCCCTCTCAGAACTACAGACTTAGAAATCGCCAACTCATATACAGTGCATAAAATATATTTATATATATATACCCTTATACACCATTTTAATAAAAAATATCACAAAATTCTTCTAAGTCCCTCGGGAAGAGTGAAAGACGCGCACGTTCATTTTCAGAGCTCCTAGACCTTCCTATAAGAAGTTAGCCAAATGGTAGCTTCGAAAAACGCTTAGGTTAAGTTTCAGAGTTGCTTCTAATGTACCAAAGCTGGACTTAGACATAATTTCACTCTCACAACATTATGGCTGGTTGGAGACAGTCCGAACCACAAGTACCGGGTCCATGGTTCTGGGCGTATACTGGGGGGACGGGGACGACTCCCATTAACCCCTGAATATATCGGGGATACGCTTATCACAATGCCTTACTGGTCTGTGCTGAAGCAGGGCATTCTGGCAGCCAAGTGGCTTGACCTTTATTAGTGAGCCTGGTTACCCCCTCTCGGAACCACAGACTTAGAAATCGCCAGCTCATATACAGTGCATAAAATATATTTATATATATACCCTTATACACCATTTTAATAAAAAAAATCACAAAATTCTTCTAAGTCCCTCGGGAAGAGTGAAAGACGCGCATGTTCATTTTCAGAGCTCCTAGACCTTCCTATAAGAAGTTAGCCAAATGGTAGCTTCGAAAAACGCTTAGGTTAAGTTTCAGAGTTGCTTCTAATGTACCAAAGCTGGACTTAGACATAATTTCACTCTCACAACATTATGGCTGGTTGGAGACAGTCCGAACTACAAGTACCGGGTCCATGGTTCTGGGCGTATACTGGGGGGACGGGGACGACTCCCATTAACCCCTGAATATATCGGGGATACGCTTATCACAATGCCTTACTGGTCTGTGCTGAAGCAGGGCATTCTGGCAGCCAAGTGGCTTGACCTTTATTAGTGAGCCTGGTTACCCCCTCTCGGAACCACAGACTTAGAAATCGCCAGCTCATATACAGTGCATAAAATATATTTATATATATATACCCTTATACACCATTTTAATAAAAAAAATCACAAAATTCTTCTAAGTCCCTCGGGAAGAGTGAAAGACGCGCACGTTCATTTTCAGAGCTCCTAGACCTTCCTATAAGAAGTTAGCCAAAAAGTAGCTTCGAAAAACGCTTAGGTTAAGTTTCAGAGTTGCTTCTAATGTACCAAAGCTGGACTTAGACATAATTTCACTCTCACAACATTATGGCTGGTTGGAGACAGTCCGAACCACAAGTACAGGGTCCATGGTTCTGGGCGTATACTGGGGGGACGGGGACAACACCCATTAACCCCTGACTATACTGGGGATACGCTTATCACAATGCCTTTCTGGTCTGTGCTGAAGCAGGGCATTCTGGAAGCCAAGTGGCTTGACCTTTATTAGTGAGCATGGTTACCCCCTCTCGGAACCACAGACTTAGAAATCGCCAGCTCATATACAGTGCATAAAATATATTTATATATACCCTTATACACCATTTTAATAAAAAATATCACAAAATTCTTCTAAGTTCCTCGGGAAGAGTGAAAGACGCGCACGTTCATTTTCAGAGCTCCTAGACCTTCCTATAAGAAGTTAGCCCAAAAGTAGCTTCGAAAAATGCTTAGGTTAAGTTTCAGAGTTGCTTCTAATGTACCAAAGCTGGACTTAGACATAATTTCACTCTCACAACATTATGGCTGGTTGGAGACAGTCCGAACCACAAGTACCGGGTCCATGGTTCTGGGCGTATACTGGGGGGACGGGGACGACTCCCATTAACCCCTGAATATATCGGGGATACGCTTATCACAATGCCTTACTGGTCTGTGCTGAAGCAGGGCATTCTGGCAGCCAAGTGGCTTGACCTTTATTAGTGAGCCTGGTTACCCCCTCTCGGAACCACAGACTTAGAAATCGCCAGCTCATATACAGTGCATAAAATATATTTATATATATATACCCTTATACACCATTTTAATAAAAAAAATCACAAAATTCTTCTAAGTCCCTCGGGAAGAGTGAAAGACGCGCACGTTCATTTTCAGAGCTCCTAGACCTTCCTATAAGAAGTTAGCCAAAAAGTAGCTTCGAAAAACGCTTAGGTTAAGTTTCATAGTTGCTTCTAATGTACTGTACCAAAGCTGGACTTAGACATAATTTCACTCTCACAACATTATGGCTGGTTGGAGACAGTCCGAACCACAAGTACAGGGTCCATGGTTCTGGGCGTATACTGGGGGGACGGGGACAACACCCATTAACCCCTGACTATACTGGGGATACGCTTATCACAATGCCTTTCTGGTCTGTGCTGAAGCAGGGCATTCTGGAAGCCAAGTGGCTTGACCTTTATTAGTGAGCATGGTTACCCCCTCTCGGAACCACAGACTTAGAAATCGCCAGCTCATATACAGTGCATAAAATATATTTATATATACCCTTATACACCATTTTAATAAAAAATATCACAAAATTCTTCTAAGTTCCTCGGGAAGAGTGAAAGACGCGCACGTTCATTTTCAGAGCTCCTAGACCCTCCTATAAGAAGTTATCCAAAAAGTAGCTTCGAAAAATGCTTAGGTTAAGTTGCAGAGTTGCTTCTAATGTACCAAAGCTGGACTTAGACATAATTTCACTCTCACAACATTATGGCTGGTTGGAGACAGTCCGAACCACAAGTACCGGGTCCATGGTTCTGGGCGTATACTGGGGGGACGGGGATGACTCCCATTAACCCCTGATTATACCGGGGATACGCTTATCACAATGCCTTTCTGGTCTGTGTTGAAGCAGGGCATTCTGGCAGCCAAGTGGCTTGACCTTTATTAGTGAGCCTGGTTACCCCCTCTCGGAACCACAGACTTAGAAATCGCCAGCTCATATACAGTGCATAAAATATATTTATATATATACCCTTATACACCATTTTAATAAAAAAAATCACAAAATTCTTCTAAGTCCCTCGGGAAGAGTGAAAGACGCGCATGTTCATTTTCAGAGCTCCTAGACCTTCCTATAAGAAGTTAGCCAAAAGGTAGCTTCGAAAAACGCTTAGGTTAAGTTTCAGAGTTGCTTCTAATCTACCAAAGCTGGACTTAGACATAATTTCACTCTCACAACATTATGGCTGGTTGGAGACAGTCCGAGCCACAAGTACCGGGTCCATGGTTCTGGGCGTATACTGGGGGGACGGGGACGACTCCCATTAACCCCTGATTATACCGGGGATACGCTTATCACAATGCCTTTCTGGTCTGTGCTGAAGCAGGGCTTTCTGGAAGCCAAGTGGCTTGACCTTTAATAGTGAGCCTGGTTACCCCCTCTCGGAACCACAGACTTAGAAATCGCCAGCTCATATACAGTGCATAAAATATATTTATATATATACCCTTATACACCATTTTAATAAAAAATATCACAAAATTCTTCTAAGTCCCTGGGGAAGAGTGAAAGACGCGCACGTTCATTTTCAGAGCTCCTAGACCTTCCTATAAGAAGTTAGCCAAAAAGTAGCTTCGAAAAATGCTTAGGTTAAGTTTCAGAGTTGCTTCAATGTACCAAAGCTGGACTTAGACATAATTTCACTCTCACAACATTATGGCTGGTTGGAGACAGTCCGAACCACAAGTACCGGGTCCATGGTTCTGGGCGTATACTGGGGGGACGGGGGGGACTCCCATTAACCCCTGATTATACCGGGGATACGCTTATCACAATGCCTTTCTGGTCTGTGCTGAAGCAGGGCATTCTGGCAGCCAAGTGGCTTGACCTTTATTAGTGAGCCTGGTTACCCCCTCTCGGAACCACAGACTTAGAAATCGCCAGCTCATATACAGTGCATAAAATATATTTATATATATACCCTTATACACCATTTTAATAAAAAAAATCACAAAATTCTTCTAAGTCCCTCGGGAAGAGTGAAAGACGCGCATGTTCATTTTCAGAGCTCCTAGACCTTCCTATAAGAAGTTAGCCAAAAGGTAGCTTCGAAAAACGCTTAGGTTAAGTTTCAGAGTTGCTTCTAATGTACCAAAGCTGGACTTAGACATAATTTCACTCTCACAACATTATGGCTGGTTGGAGACAGTCCGAACCACAAGTACCGGGTCCATGGTTCTGGGCGTATACTGGGGGGACGGGGACGACTCCCATTAACCCCTGACTATACCGGGGATACGCTTATCACAATGCCTTTCTGGACTGTGCTGAAGCAGGGCATTCTGGCAGCCAAGTGGCTTGACCTTTATTAGTGAGCCTGGTTACCCCCTCTCGGAACTACAGACTTAGAAATCGCCAGCTCATATACAGTGCATAAAATATATTTATATATATACCCTTATACACCATTTTAATAAAAAATATCACAAAATTCTTCTAAGTCCCTCGGGAAGAGTGAAAGATGCGCACGTTCATTTTCAGAGCTCCTAGACCCTCCTATAAGAAGTTATCCAAAAAGTAGCTTCGAAAAATGCTTAGGTTAAGTTTCAGAGTTGCTTCTAATGTACCAAAGCTGGACTTAGACATAATTTCACTCTCACAACATTATGGCTGGTTGGAGACAGTCCGAACCACAAATACCGGGTCCATGGTTCTGGGCATATATTGGGGGGACGGGGACGACTCCCATTAACCCCTGACTATATCGGGGATACGCGTATCACAATGCCTTACTGGTCTGTGCTGAAGCAGGGCATTCTGGCAGCCAAGTGGCTTGACCTTTATTAGTGAGCCTGGTTACCCCCTCTCGGAACCACAGACTTAGAAATCGCCAGCTCATATACAGTGCATAAAATATATTTATATATATACCCTTATACACCATTTTAATAAAAAATATCACAAAATTCTTCAAAGTCCCTCGGGAAGAGTGAAAGACGCGCACGTTCATTTTCAGAGCTCCTAGACCTTCCTATAAGAAGTTAGCCAAAAAGTAGCTTCGAAAAACGCTTAGGTTAAGTTTCAGAGTTGCTTCAATGTACCAAAGCTGGACTTAGACATAATTTCACTCTCACAACATTATGGCTGGTTGGAGACAGTCCGAACCACAAGTACCGGGTCCATGGTTCTGGGCGTATACTGGGGGGACGGGGGGGACTCCCATTAACCCCTGACTATACCGGGGATACGCTTATCACAATGCCTTTCTGGTCTGTGCTGAAGCAGGGCATTCTGGCAGCCAAGTGGCTTGACCTTTATTAGTGAGCCTGGTTACCCCCTCTCGGAACCACAGACTTAGAAATCGCCAGCTCATATACAGTGCATAAAATATATTTATATATATACCCTTATACACCATTTTAATAAAAAATATCACAAAATTCTTCTAAGTCCCTCGGGAAGAGTGAAAGACGCGCACGTTCATTTTCAGAGCTACTAGACCTTCCTATAAGAAGTTAGCCAAAAGGTAGCTTCGAAAAACGCTTAGGTTAAGTTTCAGAGTTGCTTCTAATGTACCAAAGCTGGACTTAGACATAATTTCACTCTCACAACATTATGGCTGGTTGGAGACAGTCCGAACCACAAGTACCGGGTCCATGGTTCTGGGCGTATACTGGGGGGACGGGGACGACTCCCATTAACCCCTGACTATACCGGGGATATGCTTATCACAATGCCTTTCTGGTCTGTGCTGAAGCAGGGCATTCTGGCAGCCAAGTGGCTTGACCTTTATTAGTGAGCCTGGTTACCCCCTCTCAGAACTACAGACTTAGAAATCGCCAACTCATATACAGTGCATAAAATATATTTATATATATATACCCTTATACACCATTTTAATAAAAAATATCACAAAATTCTTCTAAGTCCCTCGGGAAGAGTGAAAGACGCGCATGTTCATTTTCAGAGCTCCTAGACCTTCCTATAAGAAGTTAGCCAAAAGGTAGCTTCGAAAAACGCTTAGGTTAAGTTTCAGAGTTGCTTCTAATGTACCAAAGCTGGACTTAGACATAATTTCACTCTCACAACATTATGGCTGGTTGGAGACAGTCCGAACCACAAGTACCGGGTCCATGGTTCTGGGCGTATACTGGGGGGACGGGGACGACTCCCATTAACCCCTGACTATACCGGGGATATGCTTATCACAATGCCTTTCTGGTCTGTGCTGAAGCAGGGCATTCTGGCAGCCAAGTGGCTTGACCTTTATTAGTGAGCCTGGTTACCCCCTCTCGGAACCACAGACTTAGAAATCGCCAGCTCATATACAGTGCATAAAATATATTTATATATATATATACCCTTATACACCATTTTAATAAAAAAAATCACAAAATTCTTCTAAGTCCCTCGGGAAGAGTGAAAGACGCGCACGTTCATTTTCAGAGCTCCTAGACCTTCCTACAGTATAAGAAGTTAGCCAAAAAGTAGCTTCGAAAAACGCTTAGGTTAAGTTTCAGAGTTGCTTCTAATGTACCAAAGCTGGACTTAGACATAATTTCACTCTCACAACATTATGGCTGGTTGGAGACAGTCCGAACCACAAGTACCGGGTCCATGGTTCTGGGCGTATACTGGGGGGACGGGGACGACTCCCATTAACCCCTGACTATACCGGGGATACGCTTATCACAATGCCTTTCTGGTCTGTGCTGAAGCAGGGCATTCTGGCAGCCAAGTGGCTTGACCTTTATTAGTGAGCCTGGTTACCCCCTCTCGGAACTACAGACTTAGAAATCGCCAGCTCATATACAGTGCATAAAATATATTTATATATATACCCTTATACACCATTTTAATAAAAAATATCACAAAATTCTTCTAAGTCCCTCGGGAAGAGTGAAAGACGCGCACGTTCATTTTCAGAGCTCCTAGACCTTCCTATAAGAAGTTAGCCAAAAAGTAGCTTCGAAAAACGCTTAGGTTAAGTTTCAGAGTTGCTTCTAATGTACCAAAGCTGGACTTAGACATAATTTCACTCTCACAACATTATGGCTGGTTGGAGACAGTCCGAACCACAAGTACCGGGTCCATGGTTCTGGGCGTATACTGGGGGGACGGGGACGACTCCCATTAACCCCTGACTATACCGGGGATACGCTTATCACAATGCCTTTCTGGTCTGTGCTGAAGCAGGGCTTTCTGGAAGCCAAGTGGCTTGACCTTTATTAGTGAGCATGGTTACCGCCTCTCGGAACCACAGACTTAGAAATCGCCAGCTCATATACAGTGCATAAAATATATTTATATATATACCCTTATACACCATTTTAATAAAAAATATCACAAAATTCTTCTAAGTCCCTCGGGAAGAGTGAAAGATGCGCACGTTCATTTTCAGAGCTCCTAGACCCTCCTATAAGAAGTTATCCAAAAAGTAGCTTCGAAAAATGCTTAGGTTAAGTTTCAGAGTTGCTTCTAATGTACCAAAGCTGGACTTAGACATAATTTCACTCTCACAACATTATGGCTGGTTGGAGACAGTCCGAACCACAAATACCGGGTCCATGGTTCTGGGCATATATTGGGGGGACGGGGACGACTCCCATTAACCCCTGACTATATCGGGGATACACGTATCACAATGCCTTACTGGTCTGTGCTGAAGCAGGGCATTCTGGCAGCCAAGTGGCTTGACCTTTATTAGTGAGCCTGGTTACCCCCTCTCGGAACCACAGACTTAGAAATCGCCAGCTCATATACAGTGCATAAAATATATTTATATATATACCCTTATACACCATTTTAATACAAAATATCACAAAATTCTTCAAAGTCCCTCGGGAAGAGTGAAAGACGCGCACGTTCATTTTCAGAGCTCCTAGACCTTCCTATAAGAAGTTAGCCAAAAAGTAGCTTCGAAAAACGCTTAGGTTAAGTTTCAGAGTTGCTTCAATGTACCAAAGCTGGACTTAGACATAATTTCACTCTCACAACATTATGGCTGGTTGGAGACAGTCCGAACCACAAGTACCGGGTCCATGGTTCTGGGCGTATACTGGGGGGACGGGGGGGACTCCCATTAACCCCTGACTATACCGGGGATACGCTTATCACAATGCCTTTCTGGTCTGTGCTGAAGCAGGGCATTCTGGCAGCCAAGTGGCTTGACCTTTATTAGTGAGCCTGGTTACCCCCTCTCGGAACCACAGACTTAGAAATCGCCAGCTCATATACAGTGCATAAAATATATTTATATATATACCCTTATACACCATTTTAATAAAAAATATCACAAAATTCTTCTAAGTCCCTCGGGAAGAGTGAAAGACGCGCACGTTCATTTTCAGAGCTACTAGACCTTCCTATAAGAAGTTAGCCAAAAGGTAGCTTCGAAAAACGCTTAGGTTAAGTTTCAGAGTTGCTTCTAATGTACCAAAGCTGGATTTAGACATAATTTCACTCTCACAACATTATGGCTGGTTGGAGACAGTCCGAACCACAAGTACCGGGTCCATGGTTCTGGGCGTATACTGGGGGGACGGGGACGACTCCCATTAACCCCTGACTATACCGGGGATATGCTTATCACAATGCCTTTCTGGTCTGTGCTGAAGCAGGGCATTCTGGCAGCCAAGTGGCTTGACCTTTATTAGTGAGCCTGGTTACCCCCTCTCAGAACTACAGACTTAGAAATCGCCAACTCATATACAGTGCATAAAATATATTTATATATATATACCCTTATACACCATTTTAATAAAAAATATCACAAAATTCTTCTAAGTCCCTCGGGAAGAGTGAAAGACGCGCACGTTCATTTTCAGAGCTCCTAGACCTTCCTATAAGAAGTTAGCCAAAAAGTAGCTTCGAAAAACGCTTAGGTTAAGTTTCAGAGTTGCTTCTAATGTACCAAAGCTGGACTTAGGCATAATTTCACTCTCACAACATTATGGCTGGTTGGAGACAGTCCGAACCACAAGTACCGGGTCCATGGTTCTGGGCGTTTACTGGGGGGACGGGGACGACTCCCATTAACCCCTGATTATACCGGGGATATGCTTATCACAATGCCTTTCTGGTCTGTGCTGAAGCAGGGCATTCTGGCAGCCAAGTGGCTTGACCTTTATTAGTGAGCCTGGTTACCCCCTCTCGGAACCACAGACTTAGAAATCGCCAGCTCATATACAGTGCATAAAATATATTTATATATATATACCCTTATACACCATTTTAATAAAAAAAATCACAAAATTCTTCTAAGTCCCTCGGGAAGAGTGAAAGACGCGCACGTTCATTTTCAGAGCTCCTAGACCTTCCTATAAGAAGTTAGCCAAAAAGTAGCTTCGAAAAACGCTTAGGTTAAGTTTCAGAGTTGCTTCTAATGTACCAAAGCTGGACTTAGACATAATTTCACTCTCACAACATTATGGCTGGTTGGAGACAGTCCGAACCACAAGTACCGGGTCCATGGTTCTGGGCGTATACTGGGGGGACGGGGACGACTCCCATTAACCCCTGATTATACCGGGGATACGCTTATCACAATGCCTTTCTGGTCTGTGCTGAAGCAGGGCATTCTGGCAGCCAAGTGGCTTGACCTTTATTAGTGAGCCTGGTTACCCCCTCTCGGAACTACAGACTTAGAAATCGCCAGCTCATATACAGTGCATAAAATATATTTATATATATACCCTTATACACCATTTTAATAAAAAATATCACAAAATTCTTCTAAGTCCCTCGGGAAGAGTGAAAGACGCGCACGTTCATTTTCAGAGCTCCTAGACCTTCCTATAAGAAGTTAGCCAAAAAGTAGCTTCGAAAAACGCTTAGGTTTAGTTTCAGAGTTGCTTCTAATGTACCAAAGCTGGACTTAGACATAATTTCACTCTCACAACATTATGGCTGGTTGGAGACAGTCCGAACCACAAGTACCGGGTCCATGGTTCTGGGCGTATACTGGGGGGACGGGGACGACTCCCATTAACCCCTGACTATACCGGGGATACGCTTATCACAATGCCTTTCTGGTCTGTGCTGAAGCAGGGCATTCTGGCAGCCAAGTGGCTTGACCTTTATTAGTGAGCCTGGTTACCCCCTCTCGGAACCACAGACTTAGAAATCGCCAGCTCATATACAGTGCATAAAATATATTTATATATATACCCTTATACACCATTTTAATAAAAAATATCACAAAATTCTTCTAAGTCCCTCGGGAAGAGTGAAAGACGTGCACGTTCATTTTCAGAGCTTGTAGACCTTCCTATAAGAAGTTAGCCAAAAAGTAGCTTCGAAAAACGCTTAGGTTAAATTTCGGAGTTGCTTCTAATGTACCAAAGCTGGACTTAGACATAATTTCACTCTCACAACAGTATGGCTGGTTGGAGACAGTCCGAACCACAAGTACCGGGTCCATGGTTCTGGGCGTATACTGGGGGGACACGGGGGACTCCCATTAACCCCTGACTATACCGGAGATACGCTTATCACAATGCCTTTCTGGTCTGTGCTGAAGCAGGGCATTCTGGCAGCCAAGTGGCTTGACCTTTATTAGTGAGCCTGGTTACCCCCTCTCGGAACTACAGACTTAGAAATCGCCAGCTCATATACAGTGCATAAAATATATTTATATATATACCCTTATACACCATTTTAATAAAAAATATCACAAAATTCTTCAAAGTCCCTCGGGAAGAGTGAAAGACGCGCACGTTCATTTTCAGAGCTCCTAGACCTTCCTATAAGAAGTTAGCCAAAAAGTAGCTTCGAAAAACGCTTAGGTTAAGTTTCAGAGTTGCTTCTAATGTACCAAAGCTGGACTTAGACATAATTTCACTCTCACAACATTATGGCTGGTTGGAGACAGTCCGAACCACAAGTACCGGGTCCATGGTTCTGGGCGTATACTGGGGGGACGGGGACGACTCCCATTAACCCCTGACTATACCGGGGATACGCTTATCACAATGCCTTTCTGGTCTGTGCTGAAGCAGGGCTTTCTGGAAGCCAAGTGGCTTGACCTTTATTAGTGAGCATGGTTACCCCCTCTCGGAACCACAGACTTAGAAATCGCCAGCTCATATACAGTGCATAAAATATATTTATATATATACCCTTATACACCATTTTAATAAAAAATATCACAAAATTCTTCTAAGTCCCTCGGGAAGAGTGAAAGATGCGCACGTTCATTTTCAGAGCTCCTAGACCCTCCTATAAGAAGTTATCCAAAAAGTAGCTTCGAAAAATGCTTAGGTTAAGTTTCAGAGTTGCTTCTAATGTACCAAAGCTGGACTTAGACATAATTTCACTCTCACAACATTATGGCTGGTTGGAGACAGTCCGAACCACAAATACCGGGTCCATGGTTCTGGGCATATATTGGGGGGACGGGGACGACTCCCATTAACCCCTGAATATATCGGGGATACGCGTATCACAATGCCTTACTGGTCTGTGCTGAAGCAGGGCATTCTGGCAGCCAAGTGGCTTGACCTTTATTAGTGAGCCTGGTTACCCCCTCTCGGAACCACAGACTTAGAAATCGCCAGCTCATATACAGTGCATAAAATATATTTATATATATACCCTTATACACCATTTTAATAAAAAATATCACAAAATTCTTCAAAGTCCCTCGGGAAGAGTGAAAGACGCGCACGTTCATTTTCAGAGCTCCTAGACCTTCCTATAAGAAGTTAGCCAAAAAGTAGCTTCGAAAAACGCTTAGGTTAAGTTTCAGAGTTGCTTCAATGTACCAAAGCTGGACTTAGACATAATTTCACTCTCACAACATTACGGCTGGTTGGAGACAGTCCGAACCACAAGTACCGGGTCCATGGTTCTGGGCGTATACTGGGGGGACGGGGGGGACTCCCATTAACCCCTGACTATACCGGGGATACGCTTATCACAATGCCTTTCTGGTCTGTGCTGAAGCAGGGCATTCTGGCAGCCAAGTGGCTTGACCTTTATTAGTGAGCCTGCTTACCCCCTCTCGGAACCACAGACTTAGAAATCGCCAGCTCATATACAGTGCATAAAATATATTTATATATATACTCTTATACACCATTTTAATAAAAAAAATCACAAAATTCTTCTAAGTCCCTCGGGAAGAGTGAAAGACGCGCATGTTCATTTTCAGAGCTCCTAGACCTTCCTATAAGAAGTTAGCCAAAAGGTAGCTTCGAAAAACGCTTAGGTTAAGTTTCAGAGTTGCTTCTAATGTACCAAAGCTGGACTTAGACATAATTTCACTCTCACAACATTATGGCTGGTTGGAGACAGTCCGAACCACAAGTACCGAGTCCATGGTTCTGGGCGTATACTGGGGGGACGGGGACGACTCCCATTAACCCCTGATTATACCAGGGATACGCTTATCACAATGCCTTTCTGGTCTGTGCTGAAGCAGGGCATTCTGGCAGCCAAGTGGCTTGACCTTTATTAGTGAGCCTGGTTACCCCCTCTCGGAACCACAGACTTAGAAATCGCCAGCTCATATACAGTGCATAAAATATATTTATATATATACCCTTATACACCATTTTAATAAAAAAAATCACAAAATTCTTCTAAGTCCCTCGGGAAGAGTGAAAGACGCGCATGTTCATTTTCAGAGCTCCTAGACCTTCCTATAAGAAGTTAGCCAAAAGGTAGCTTCGAAAAACGCTTAGGTTAAGTTTCAGAGTTGCTTCTAAGGTACCAAAGCTGGACTTAGACATAATTTCACTCTCACAACATTATGGCTGGTTGGAGACAGTCCGAACCACAAATACCGGGTCCATGGTTCTGGGCATATATTGGGGGGACGGGGACGACTCCCATTAACCCCTGAATATATCGGGGATACGCGTATCACAATGCCTTACTGGTCTGTGCTGAAGCAGGGCATTCTGGCAGCCAAGTGGCTTGACCTTTATTAGTGAGCCTGGTTACCCCCTCTCGGAACCACAGACTTAGAAATCGCCAGCTCATATACAGTGCATAAAATATATTTATATATATACCCTTATACACCATTTTAATAAAAAATATCACAAAATTCTTCAAAGTCCCTCGGGAAGAGTGAAAGACGCGCACGTTCATTTTCAGAGCTCCTAGACCTTCCTATAAGAAGTTAGCCAAAAAGTAGCTTCGAAAAACGCTTAGGTTAAGTTTCAGAGTTGCTTCAATGTACCAAAGCTGGACTTAGACATAATTTCACTCTCACAACATTACGGCTGGTTGGAGACAGTCCGAACCACAAGTACCGGGTCCATGGTTCTGGGCGTATACTGGGGGGACGGGGGGGACTCCCATTAACCCCTGACTATACCGGGGATACGCTTATCACAATGCCTTTCTGGTCTGTGCTGAAGCAGGGCATTCTGGCAGCCAAGTGGCTTGACCTTTATTAGTGAGCCTGGTTACCCCCTCTCGGAACCACAGACTTAGAAATCGCCAGCTCATATACAGTGCATAAAATATATTTATATATATATACCCTTATACACCATTTTAATAAAAAAAATCACAAAATTCTTCTAAGTCCCTCGGGAAGAGTGAAAGACGCGCACGTTCATTTTCAGAGCTCCTAGACCTTCCTATAAGAAGTTAGCCAAAAAGTAGCTTCGAAAAACGCTTAGGTTAAGTTTCAGAGTTGCTTCTAATGTACCAAAGCTGGACTTAGACATAATTTCACTCTCACAACATTATGGCTGGTTGGAGACAGTCCGAACCACAAGTACAGGGTCCATGGTTCTGGGCGTATACTGGGGGGACGGGGACAACACCCATTAACCCCTGACTATACCGGGGATACGCTTATCACAATGCCTTTCTGGTCTGTGCTGAAGCAGGGCATTCTGGCAGCCAAGTGGCTTGACCTTTATTAGTGAGCCTGCTTACCCCCTCTCGGAACCACAGACTTAGAAATCGCCAGCTCATATACAGTGCATAAAATATATTTATATATATACTCTTATACACCATTTTAATAAAAAAAATCACAAAATTCTTCTAAGTCCCTCGGGAAGAGTGAAAGACGCGCATGTTCATTTTCAGAGCTCCTAGACCTTCCTATAAGAAGTTAGCCAAAAGGTAGCTTCGAAAAACGCTTAGGTTAAGTTTCAGAGTTGCTTCTAATGTACCAAAGCTGGACTTAGACATAATTTCACTCTCACAACATTATGGCTGGTTGGAGACAGTCCGAACCACAAGTACCGAGTCCATGGTTCTGGGCGTATACTGGGGGGACGGGGACGACTCCCATTAACCCCTGATTATACCAGGGATACGCTTATCACAATGCCTTTCTGGTCTGTGCTGAAGCAGGGCATTCTGGCAGCCAAGTGGCTTGACCTTTATTAGTGAGCCTGGTTACCCCCTCTCGGAACCACAGACTTAGAAATCGCCAGCTCATATACAGTGCATAAAATATATTTATATATATACCCTTATACACCATTTTAATAAAAAAAATCACAAAATTCTTCTAAGTCCCTCGGGAAGAGTGAAAGACGCGCATGTTCATTTTCAGAGCTCCTAGACCTTCCTATAAGAAGTTAGCCAAAAGGTAGCTTCGAAAAACGCTTAGGTTAAGTTTCAGAGTTGCTTCTAAGGTACCAAAGCTGGACTTAGACATAATTTCACTCTCACAACATTATGGCTGGTTGGAGACAGTCCGAACCACAAGTACCGGGTCCATGGTTCTGGGCGTATACTGGGGGGACGGGGACGACTCCCATTAACCCCTGACTATACCGGGGATATGCTTATCACAATGCCTTTCTGGTCTGTGCTGAAGCAGGGCATTCTGGCAGCCAAGTGGCTTGACCTTTATTAGTGAGCCTGGTTACCCCCTCTCGGAACTACAGACTTAGAAATCGCCAGCTCATATACAGTGCATAAAATATATTTATATATATACCCTTATACACCATTTTAATAAAAAATATCACAAAATTCTTCTAAGTCCCTCGGGAAGAGTGAAAGACGCGCACGTTCATTTTCAGAGCTCCTAGACCTTCCTATAAGAAGTTAGCCAAAAAGTAGCTTCGAAAAACGCTTAGGTTAAGTTTCAGAGTTGCTTCTAATGTACCAAAGCTGGACTTAGACATAATTTCACTCTCACAACATTATGGCTGGTTGGAGACAGTCCGAACCACAAGTACCGGGTCCATGGTTCTGGGCGTATACTGGGGGGACGGGGACGACTCCCATTAACCCCTGACTATACCGGGGATATGCTTATCACAATGCCTTTCTGGTCTGTGCTGAAGCAGGGCATTCTGGCAGCCAAGTGGCTTGACCTTTATTAGTGAGCCTGGTTACCCCCTCTCGGAACTACAGACTTAGAAATCGCCAGCTCATATACAGTGCATAAAATATATTTATATACATACCCTTATACACCATTTTAATAAAAAATATCACAAAATTCTTCTAAGTCCCTCGGGAAGAGTGAAAGATGCGCACGTTCATTTTCAGAGCTCCTAGACCCTCCTATAAGAAGTTATCCAAAAAGTAGCTTCGAAAAATGCTTAGGTTAAGTTTCAGAGTTGCTTCTAATGTACCAAAGCTGGACTTAGACATAATTTCACTCTCACAACATTATGGCTGGTTGGAGACAGTCCGAACCACAAATACCGGGTCCATGGTTCTGGGCATATATTGGGGGGACGGGGACGACTCCCATTAACCCCTGAATATATCGGGGATACGCGTATCACAATGCCTTACTGGTCTGTGCTGAAGCAGGGCATTCTGGCAGCCAAGTGGCTTGACCTTTATTAGTGAGCCTGGTTACCCCCTCTCGGAACCACAGACTTAGAAATCGCCAGCTCATATACAGTGCATAAAATATATTTATATATATACCCTTATACACCATTTTAATAAAAAATATCACAAAATTCTTCAAAGTCCCTCGGGAAGAGTGAAAGACGCGCACGTTCATTTTCAGAGCTCCTAGACCTTCCTATAAGAAGTTAGCCAAAAAGTAGCTTCGAAAAACGCTTAGGTTAAGTTTCAGAGTTGCTTCAATGTACCAAAGCTGGACTTAGACATAATTTCACTCTCACAACATTACGGCTGGTTGGAGACAGTCCGAACCACAAGTACCGGGTCCATGGTTCTGGGCGTATACTGGGGGGACGGGGGGGACTCCCATTAACCCCTGACTATACCGGGGATACGCTTATCACAATGCCTTTCTGGTCTGTGCTGAAGCAGGGCATTCTGGCAGCCAAGTGGCTTGACCTTTATTAGTGAGCCTGCTTACCCCCTCTCGGAACCACAGACTTAGAAATCGCCAGCTCATATACAGTGCATAAAATATATTTATATATATACTCTTATACACCATTTTAATAAAAAAAATCACAAAATTCTTCTAAGTCCCTCGGGAAGAGTGAAAGACGCGCATGTTCATTTTCAGAGCTCCTAGACCTTCCTATAAGAAGTTAGCCAAAAGGTAGCTTCGAAAAACGCTTAGGTTAAGTTTCAGAGTTGCTTCTAATGTACCAAAGCTGGACTTAGACATAATTTCACTCTCACAACATTATGGCTGGTTGGAGACAGTCCGAACCACAAGTACCGAGTCCATGGTTCTGGGCGTATACTGGGGGGACGGGGACGACTCCCATTAACCCCTGATTATACCAGGGATACGCTTATCACAATGCCTTTCTGGTCTGTGCTGAAGCAGGGCATTCTGGCAGCCAAGTGGCTTGACCTTTATTAGTGAGCCTGGTTACCCCCTCTCGGAACCACAGACTTAGAAATCGCCAGCTCATATACAGTGCATAAAATATATTTATATATATACCCTTATACACCATTTTAATAAAAAAAATCACAAAATTCTTCTAAGTCCCTCGGGAAGAGTGAAAGACGCGCATGTTCATTTTCAGAGCTCCTAGACCTTCCTATAAGAAGTTAGCCAAAAGGTAGCTTCGAAAAACGCTTAGGTTAAGTTTCAGAGTTGCTTCTAAGGTACCAAAGCTGGACTTAGACATAATTTCACTCTCACAACATTATGGCTGGTTGGAGACAGTCCGAACCACAAGTACCGGGTCCATGGTTCTGGGCGTATACTGGGGGGACGGGGACGACTCCCATTAACCCCTGACTATACCGGGGATATGCTTATCACAATGCCTTTCTGGTCTGTGCTGAAGCAGGGCATTCTGGCAGCCAAGTGGCTTGACCTTTATTAGTGAGCCTGGTTACCCCCTCTCGGAACTACAGACTTAGAAATCGCCAGCTCATATACAGTGCATAAAATATATTTATATATATACCCTTATACACCATTTTAATAAAAAATATCACAAAATTCTTCAAAGTCCCTCGGGAAGAGTGAAAGACGCGCACGTTCATTTTCAGAGCTCCTAGACCTTCCTATAAGAAGTTAGCCAAAAAGTAGCTTCGAAAAACGCTTAGGTTAAGTTTCAGAGTTGCTTCAATGTACCAAAGCTGGACTTAGACATAATTTCACTCTCACAACATTACGGCTGGTTGGAGACAGTCCGAACCACAAGTACCGGGTCCATGGTTCTGGGCGTATACTGGGGGGACGGGGGGGACTCCCATTAACCCCTGACTATACCGGGGATACGCTTATCACAATGCCTTTCTGGTCTGTGCTGAAGCAGGGCATTCTGGCAGCCAAGTGGCTTGACCTTTATTAGTGAGCCTGCTTACCCCCTCTCGGAACCACAGACTTAGAAATCGCCAGCTCATATACAGTGCATAAAATATATTTATATATATACTCTTATACACCATTTTAATAAAAAAAATCACAAAATTCTTCTAAGTCCCTCGGGAAGAGTGAAAGACGCGCATGTTCATTTTCAGAGCTCCTAGACCTTCCTATAAGAAGTTAGCCAAAAGGTAGCTTCGAAAAACGCTTAGGTTAAGTTTCAGAGTTGCTTCTAATGTACCAAAGCTGGACTTAGACATAATTTCACTCTCACAACATTATGGCTGGTTGGAGACAGTCCGAACCACAAGTACCGAGTCCATGGTTCTGGGCGTATACTGGGGGGACGGGGACGACTCCCATTAACCCCTGATTATACCAGGGATACGCTTATCACAATGCCTTTCTGGTCTGTGCTGAAGCAGGGCATTCTGGCAGCCAAGTGGCTTGACCTTTATTAGTGAGCCTGGTTACCCCCTCTCGGAACCACAGACTTAGAAATCGCCAGCTCATATACAGTGCATAAAATATATTTATATATATACCCTTATACACCATTTTAATAAAAAAAATCACAAAATTCTTCTAAGTCCCTCGGGAAGAGTGAAAGACGCGCATGTTCATTTTCAGAGCTCCTAGACCTTCCTATAAGAAGTTAGCCAAAAGGTAGCTTCGAAAAACGCTTAGGTTAAGTTTCAGAGTTGCTTCTAAGGTACCAAAGCTGGACTTAGACATAATTTCACTCTCACAACATTATGGCTGGTTGGAGACAGTCCGAACCACAAGTACCGGGTCCATGGTTCTGGGCGTATACTGGGGGGACGGGGACGACTCCCATTAACCCCTGACTATACCGGGGATATGCTTATCACAATGCCTTTCTGGTCTGTGCTGAAGCAGGGCATTCTGGCAGCCAAGTGGCTTGACCTTTATTAGTGAGCCTGGTTACCCCCTCTCGGAACTACAGACTTAGAAATCGCCAGCTCATATACAGTGCATAAAATATATTTATATATATACCCTTATACACCATTTTAATAAAAAATATCACAAAATTCTTCTAAGTCCCTCGGGAAGAGTGAAAGACGCGCACGTTCATTTTCAGAGCTCCTAGACCTTCCTATAAGAAGTTAGCCAAAAAGTAGCTTCGAAAAACGCTTAGGTTAAGTTTCAGAGTTGCTTCTAATGTACCAAAGCTGGACTTAGACATAATTTCACTCTCACAACATTATGGCTGGTTGGAGACAGTCCGAACCACAAGTACCGGGTCCATGGTTCTGGGCGTATACTGGGGGGACGGGGACGACTCCCATTAACCCCTGACTATACCGGGGATATGCTTATCACAATGCCTTTCTGGTCTGTGCTGAAGCAGGGCATTCTGGCAGCCAAGTGGCTTGACCTTTATTAGTGAGCCTGGTTACCCCCTCTCGGAACTACAGACTTAGAAATCGCCAGCTCATATACAGTGCATAAAATATATTTATATACATACCCTTATACACCATTTTAATAAAAAATATCACAAAATTCTTCTAAGTCCCTCGGGAAGAGTGAAAGATGCGCACGTTCATTTTCAGAGCTCCTAGACCCTCCTATAAGAAGTTATCCAAAAAGTAGCTTCGAAAAATGCTTAGGTTAAGTTTCAGAGTTGCTTCTAATGTACCAAAGCTGGACTTAGACATAATTTCACTCTCACCACATTATGGCTGGTTGGAGACAGTCCGAACCACAAATACCGGGTCCATGGTTCTGGGCATATATTGGGGGGACGGGGACGACTCCCATTAACCCCTGAATATATCGGGGATACGCGTATCACAATGCCTTACTGGTCTGTGCTGAAGCAGGGCATTCTGGCAGCCAAGTGGCTTGACCTTTATTAGTGAGCCTGGTTACCCCCTCTCGGAACCACAGACTTAGAAATCGCCAGCTCATATACAGTGCATAAAATATATTTATATATATACCCTTATACACCATTTTAATAAAAAATATCACAAAATTCTTCAAAGTCCCTCGGGAAGAGTGAAAGACGCGCACGTTCATTTTCAGAGCTCCTAGACCTTCCTATAAGAAGTTAGCCAAAAAGTAGCTTCGAAAAACGCTTAGGTTAAGTTTCAGAGTTGCTTCAATGTACCAAAGCTGGACTTAGACATAATTTCACTCTCACAACATTACGGCTGGTTGGAGACAGTCCGAACCACAAGTACCGGGTCCATGGTTCTGGGCGTATACTGGGGGGACGGGGGGGACTCCCATTAACCCCTGACTATACCGGGGATACGCTTATCACAATGCCTTTCTGGTCTGTGCTGAAGCAGGGCATTCTGGCAGCCAAGTGGCTTGACCTTTATTAGTGAGCCTGCTTACCCCCTCTCGGAACCACAGACTTAGAAATCGCCAGCTCATATACAGTGCATAAAATATATTTATATATATACTCTTATACACCATTTTAATAAAAAAAATCACAAAATTCTTCTAAGTCCCTCGGGAAGAGTGAAAGACGCGCATGTTCATTTTCAGAGCTCCTAGACCTTCCTATAAGAAGTTAGCCAAAAGGTAGCTTCGAAAAACGCTTAGGTTAAGTTTCAGAGTTGCTTCTAATGTACCAAAGCTGGACTTAGACATAATTTCACTCTCACAACATTATGGCTGGTTGGAGACAGTCCGAACCACAAGTACCGAGTCCATGGTTCTGGGCGTATACTGGGGGGACGGGGACGACTCCCATTAACCCCTGATTATACCAGGGATACGCTTATCACAATGCCTTTCTGGTCTGTGCTGAAGCAGGGCATTCTGGCAGCCAAGTGGCTTGACCTTTATTAGTGAGCCTGGTTACCCCCTCTCGGAACCACAGACTTAGAAATCGCCAGCTCATATACAGTGCATAAAATATATTTATATATATACCCTTATACACCATTTTAATAAAAAAAATCACAAAATTCTTCTAAGTCCCTCGGGAAGAGTGAAAGACGCGCATGTTCATTTTCAGAGCTCCTAGACCTTCCTATAAGAAGTTAGCCAAAAGGTAGCTTCGAAAAACGCTTAGGTTAAGTTTCAGAGTTGCTTCTAAGGTACCAAAGCTGGACTTAGACATAATTTCACTCTCACAACATTATGGCTGGTTGGAGACAGTCCGAACCACAAGTACCGGGTCCATGGTTCTGGGCGTATACTGGGGGGACGGGGACGACTCCCATTAACCCCTGACTATACCGGGGATATGCTTATCACAATGCCTTTCTGGTCTGTGCTGAAGCAGGGCATTCTGGCAGCCAAGTGGCTTGACCTTTATTAGTGAGCCTGGTTACCCCCTCTCGGAACTACAGACTTAGAAATCGCCAGCTCATATACAGTGCATAAAATATATTTATATATATACCCTTATACACCATTTTAATAAAAAATATCACAAAATTCTTCAAAGTCCCTCGGGAAGAGTGAAAGACGCGCACGTTCATTTTCAGAGCTCCTAGACCTTCCTATAAGAAGTTAGCCAAAAAGTAGCTTCGAAAAACGCTTAGGTTAAGTTTCAGAGTTGCTTCAATGTACCAAAGCTGGACTTAGACATAATTTCACTCTCACAACATTACGGCTGGTTGGAGACAGTCCGAACCACAAGTACCGGGTCCATGGTTCTGGGCGTATACTGGGGGGACGGGGGGGACTCCCATTAACCCCTGACTATACCGGGGATACGCTTATCACAATGCCTTTCTGGTCTGTGCTGAAGCAGGGCATTCTGGCAGCCAAGTGGCTTGACCTTTATTAGTGAGCCTGCTTACCCCCTCTCGGAACCACAGACTTAGAAATCGCCAGCTCATATACAGTGCATAAAATATATTTATATATATACTCTTATACACCATTTTAATAAAAAAAATCACAAAATTCTTCTAAGTCCCTCGGGAAGAGTGAAAGACGCGCATGTTCATTTTCAGAGCTCCTAGACCTTCCTATAAGAAGTTAGCCAAAAGGTAGCTTCGAAAAACGCTTAGGTTAAGTTTCAGAGTTGCTTCTAATGTACCAAAGCTGGACTTAGACATAATTTCACTCTCACAACATTATGGCTGGTTGGAGACAGTCCGAACCACAAGTACCGAGTCCATGGTTCTGGGCGTATACTGGGGGGACGGGGACGACTCCCATTAACCCCTGATTATACCAGGGATACGCTTATCACAATGCCTTTCTGGTCTGTGCTGAAGCAGGGCATTCTGGCAGCCAAGTGGCTTGACCTTTATTAGTGAGCCTGGTTACCCCCTCTCGGAACCACAGACTTAGAAATCGCCAGCTCATATACAGTGCATAAAATATATTTATATATATACCCTTATACACCATTTTAATAAAAAAAATCACAAAATTCTTCTAAGTCCCTCGGGAAGAGTGAAAGACGCGCATGTTCATTTTCAGAGCTCCTAGACCTTCCTATAAGAAGTTAGCCAAAAGGTAGCTTCGAAAAACGCTTAGGTTAAGTTTCAGAGTTGCTTCTAAGGTACCAAAGCTGGACTTAGACATAATTTCACTCTCACAACATTATGGCTGGTTGGAGACAGTCCGAACCACAAGTACCGGGTCCATGGTTCTGGGCGTATACTGGGGGGACGGGGACGACTCCCATTAACCCCTGACTATACCGGGGATATGCTTATCACAATGCCTTTCTGGTCTGTGCTGAAGCAGGGCATTCTGGCAGCCAAGTGGCTTGACCTTTATTAGTGAGCCTGGTTACCCCCTCTCGGAACTACAGACTTAGAAATCGCCAGCTCATATACAGTGCATAAAATATATTTATATATATACCCTTATACACCATTTTAATAAAAAATATCACAAAATTCTTCTAAGTCCCTCGGGAAGAGTGAAAGACGCGCACGTTCATTTTCAGAGCTCCTAGACCTTCCTATAAGAAGTTAGCCAAAAAGTAGCTTCGAAAAACGCTTAGGTTAAGTTTCAGAGTTGCTTCTAATGTACCAAAGCTGGACTTAGACATAATTTCACTCTCACAACATTATGGCTGGTTGGAGACAGTCCGAACCACAAGTACCGGGTCCATGGTTCTGGGCGTATACTGGGGGGACGGGGACGACTCCCATTAACCCCTGACTATACCGGGGATATGCTTATCACAATGCCTTTCTGGTCTGTGCTGAAGCAGGGCATTCTGGCAGCCAAGTGGCTTGACCTTTATTAGTGAGCCTGGTTACCCCCTCTCGGAACTACAGACTTAGAAATCGCCAGCTCATATACAGTGCATAAAATATATTTATATACATACCCTTATACACCATTTTAATAAAAAATATCACAAAATTCTTCTAAGTCCCTCGGGAAGAGTGAAAGACGCGCACGTTCATTTTCAGAGCTCCTAGACCTTCCTATAAGAAGTTAGCCAAAAAGTAGCTTCGAAAAACGCTTAGGTTAAGTTTCAGAGTTGCTTCTAATGTACCAAAGCTGGACTTAGACATAATTTCACTCTCACAACATTATGGCTGGTTGGAGACAGTCCGAACCACAAGTACCGGGTCCATGGTTCTGGGCGTATACTGGGGGGACGGGGACGACTCCCATTAACCCCTGACTATACCGGGGATACGCTTATCACAATGCCTTTCTGGTCTGTGCTGAAGCAGGGCATTCTGGCAGCCAAGTGGCTTGACCTTTATTAGTGAGCCTGGTTACCCCCTCTCGGAACCACAGACTTAGAAATCGCCAGCTCATATACAGTGCATAAAATATATCTATATATATACCCTTATACACCATTTTAATAAAAAATATCACAAAATTCTTCTAAGTCCCTCGGGAAGAGTGAAAGACGTGCACGTTCATTTTTAGAGCTCCTAGACCTTCCTACAGTATAATAAGTTAGCCAAAAAGTAGCTTCGAAAACGCTTAGGTTAAGTTTCAGAGTTGCTTCTAATGTACCAAAGCTGGACTTAGACATAATTTCACTCTCACAACATTATGGCTGGTTGGAGACAGTCCGAACCACAAGTACCGGGTCCATGGTTCGGGGCGTATACTGGGGGGACGGGGACAACTCCCATTAACCCCTGACTATACCGGGCATACGCTTATCACAATGCCTTTCTGGTCTGTGCTGAAGCAGGGCATTCTGGCAGCCAAGTGGCTTGACCTTTATTAGTGAGCCTGGTTACCCCCTCTCGGAACCACAGACTTAGAAATCGCCAGCTCATATACAGTGCATAAAATATATTTATATATATACCCTTATACACCATTTTAAGAAAAAATATCACAAAATTCTTCTAAGTCCCTCGGGAAGAGTGAAAGACGTGCACGTTCATTTTCAGAGCTTGTAGACCTTCCTATAAGAAGTTAGCCAAAAAGTAGCTTCGAAAAACGCTTAGGTTAAGTTTCGGAGTTGCTTCTAATGTACCAAAGCTGGACTTAGACATAATTTCACTCTCACAACAGTATGGCTGGTTGGAGACAGTCCGAACCACAAGTACCGGGTCCATGGTTCTGGGCGTATACTGGGGGGACACGGGGGACTCCCATTAACCCCTGACTATACCGGAGAAACGCTTATCACAATGCCTTTCTGGTCTGTGCTGAAGCAGGGCATTCTGGCAGCCAAGTGGCTTGACCTTTATTAGTGAGCCTGGTTACCCCCTCTCGGAACTACAGACTTAGAAATCGCCAGCTCATATACAGTGCATAAAATATATTTATATATATACCCTTATACACCATTTTAATAAAAAATATCACAAAATTCTTCTAAGTCCCTCGGGAAGAGTGAAAGACGCGCACGTTCATTTTCAGAGCTCCTAGACCTTCCTATAAGAAGTTAGCCAAAAAGTAGCTTCGAAAAACGCTTAGGTTAAGTTTCAGAGTTGCTTCTAATGTACCAAAGCTGGACCTAGACATAATTTCACTCTCACAACATTATGGCTGGTTGGAGACAGTCCGAACCACAAGTACCGGGTCCATGGTTCGGGGCGTATACTGGGGGGACGGGGACAACTCCCATTAACCCCTGACTATACCGGGCATACGCTTATCACAATGCCTTTCTGGTCTGTGCTGAAGCAGGGCATTCTGGCAGCCAAGTGGCTTGACCTTTATTAGTGAGCCTGCTTACCCCCTCTCGGAACCACAGACTTAGAAATCGCCAGCTCATATACAGTGCATAAAATATATTTATATATATACCCTTATACACCATTTTAATAAAAAAAATCACAAAATTCTTCTAAGTCCCTCGGGAAGAGTGAAAGACGCGCATGTTCATTTTCAGAGCTCCTAGACCTTCCTATAAGAAGTTAGCCAAAAGGTAGCTTCGAAAAACGCTTAGGTTAAGTTTCAGAGTTGCTTCTAATGTACCAAAGCTGGACTTAGACATAATTTCACTCTCACAACATTATGGCTGGTTGGAGACAGTCCGAACCACAAGTACCGGGTCCATGGTTCTGGGCGTATACTGGGGGGACGGGGACGACTCCCATTAACCCCTGACTATACCAGGGATACGCTTATCACAATGCCTTTCTGGTCTGTGCTGAAGCAGGGCATTCTGGCAGCCAAGTGGCTTGACCTTTATTAGTGAGCCTGGTTACCCCCTCTCGGAACCACAGACTTAGAAATCGCCAGCTCATATACAGTGCATAAAATATATCTATATATATACCCTTATACACCATTTTAATAAAAAATATCACAAAATTCTTCTAAGTCCCTCGGGAAGAGTGAAAGACGTGCACGTTCATTTTCAGAGCTTGTAGACCTTCCTATAAGAAGTTAGCCAATAAGTAGCTTCGAAAAACGCTTAGGTTAAGTTTCGGAGTTGCTTCTAATGTACCAAAGCTGGACTTAGACATAATTTCACTCTCACAACAGTATGGCTGGTTGGAGACAGTCCGAACCACAAGTACCGGGTCCATGGTTCTGGGCGTATACTGGGGGGACACGGGGGACTCCCATTAACCCCTGACTATACCGGAGAAACGCTTATCACAATGCCTTTCTGGTCTGTGCTGAAGCAGGGCATTCTGGCAGCCAAGTGGCTTGACCTTTATTAGTGAGCCTGGTTACCCCCTCTCGGAACTACAGACTTAGAAATCGCCAGCTCATATACAGTGCATAACATATATTTATATATATACCCTTATACACCATTTTAATAAAAAATATCACAAAATTCTTCTAAGTCCCTCGGGAAGAGTGAAAGACGCGCACGTTCATTTTCAGAGCTCCTAGACCTTCCTATAAGAAGTTAGCCAAAAAGTAGCTTCGAAAAACGCTTAGGTTAAGTTTCAGAGTTGCTTCTAATGTACCAAAGCTGGACTTAGACATAATTTCACTCTCACAACATTATGGCTGGTTGGAGACAGTCCGAACCACAAGTACCGGGTCCATGGTTCGGGGCGTATACTGGGGGGACGGGGACAACTCCCATTAACCCCTGACTATACCGGGCATACGCTTATCACAATGCCTTTCTGGTCTGTGCTGAAGCAGGGCATTCTGGCAGCCAAGTGGCTTGACCTTTATTAGTGAGCCTGCTTACCCCCTCTCGGAACCACAGACTTAGAAATCGCCAGCTCATATACAGTGCATAAAATATATTTATATATATACCCTTATACACCATTTTAATAAAAAAAAATCACAAAATTCTTCTAAGTCCCTCGGGAAGAGTGAAAGACGCGCATGTTCATTTTCAGAGCTCCTAGACCTTCCTATAAGAGGTTAGCCAAAAGGTAGCTTCGAAAAACGCTTAGGTTAAGTTTCAGAGTTGCTTCTAATGTACCAAAGCTGGACTTAGACATAATTTCACTCTCACAACATTATGGCTGGTTGGAGACAGTCCGAACCACAAGTACCGGGTCCATGGTTCTGGGCGTATACTGGGGGGACGGGGACGACTCCCATTAACCCCTGATTATACCGGGGATACGCTTATCACAATGCCTTTCTGGTCTGTGCTGAAGCAGGGCATTCTGGCAGCCAAGTGGCTTGACCTTTATTAGTGAGCCTGGTTACCCCCTCTCGGAACCACAGACTTAGAAATCGCCAGCTCATATACAGTGCATAAAATATATTTATATATATACCCTTATACACCATTTTAATAAAAAAAATCCCAAAATTCTTCTAAGTCCCTCGGGAAGAGTGAAAGACGCGCATGTTCATTTTCAGAGCTCCTAGACCTTCCTATAAGAAGTTAGCCAAAAGGTAGCTTCGAAAAACGCTTAGGTTAAGTTTCAGAGTTGCTTCTAATGTACCAAAGCTGGACTTAGACATAATTTCACTCTCACAACATTATGGCTGGTTGGAGACAGTCCGAACCACAAGTACCGGGTCCATGGTTCGGGGCGTATACTGGGGGGACGGGGACAACTCCCATTAACCCCTGACTATACCGGGCATACGCTTATAACAATGCCTTTCTGGTCTGTGCTGAAGCAGGGCATTCTGGCAGCCAAGTGGCTTGACCTTTATTAGTGAGCCTGGTTACCCCCTCTCGGAACCACAGACTTAGAAATCGCCAGCTCATATAAAGTGCATAAAATATATTTATATATATACCCTTATACACCATTTTAATAAAAAATATCACAAAATTCTTCTAAGTCCCTCGGGAAGAGTGAAAGACGTGCACGTTCATTTTCAGAGCTTGTAGACCTTCCTATAAGAAGTTAGCCAATAAGTAGCTTCGAAAAACGCTTAGGTTAAGTTTCGGAGTTGCTTCTAATGTACCAAAGCTGGACTTAGACATAATTTCACTCTCACAACAGTATGGCTGGTTGGAGACAGTCCGAACCACAAGTACCGGGTCCATGGTTCTGGGCGTATACTGGGGGGACACGGGGGACTCCCATTAACCCCTGACTATACAGGAGAAACGCTTATCACAATGCCTTTCTGGTCTGTGCTGAAGCAGGGCATTCTGGCAGCCAAGTGGCTTGACCTTTATTAGTGAGCCTGGTTACCCCCTCTCGGAACTACAGACTTAGAAATCGCCAGCTCATATACAGTGCATAAAATATATTTATATATATACCCTTATACACCATTTTAATTAAAAAAATCACAAAATTCTTCTAAGTCCCTCGGGAAGAGTGAAAGACGCGCATGTTCATTTTCAGAGCTCCTAGACCTTCCTATAAGAGGTTAGCCAAAAGGTAGCTTCGAAAAACGCTTAGGTTAAGTTTCAGAGTTGCTTCTAATGTACCAAAGCTGGACTTAGACATAATTTCACTCTCACAACATTATGGCTGGTTGGAGACAGTCCGAACCACAAGTACCGGGTCCATGGTTCTGGGCGTATACTGGGGGGACGGGGACGACTCCCATTAACCCCTGACTATACCGGGGATATGCTTATCACAATGCCTTTCTGGTCTGTGCTGAAGCAGGGCATTCTGGCAGCCAAGTGGCTTGACCTTTATTAGTGAGCCTGGTTACCCCCTCTCGGAACTACAGACTTAGAAATCGCCAGCTCATATACAGTGCATAAAATATATTTATATATATACCCTTATACACCATTTTAATAAAAAATATCACAAAATTCTTCTAAGTCCCTCGGGAAGAGTGAAAGACGCGCACATTCATTTTCAGAGCTCCTAGACCTTCCTATAAGAAGTTAGCCAAAAAGTAGCTTCGAAAAACGCTTAGGTTAAGTTTCAGAGTTGCTTCTAATGTACCAAAGCTGGACTTAGACATAATTTCACTCTCACAACATTATGGCTGGTTGGAGACAGTCCGAACCACAAGTACCGGGTCCATGGTTCTGGGCGTATACTGGGGGGACGGGGACGACTCTCATTAACCCCTGACTATACCGGGGATACGCTTATCACAATGCCTTTCTGGTCTGTGCTGAAGCAGGGCATTCTGGCAGCCAAGTGGCTTGACCTTTATTAGTGAGCCTGGTTACCCCCTCTTGGAACCACAGACTTAGAAATCGCCAGCTCATATACAGTGCATAAAATATATCTATATATATACCCTTATACACCATTTTAATAAAAAATATCACAAAATTCTTCTAAGTCCCTCGGGAAGAGTGAAAGACGTGCACGTTCATTTTCAGAGCTCCTAGACCTTCCTACAGTATAATAAGTTAGCCAAAAAGTAGCTTCGAAAACGCTTAGGTTAAGTTTCAGAGTTGCTTCTAATGTACCAAAGCTGGACTTAGACATAATTTCACTCTCACAACATTATGGCTGGTTGGAGACAGTCCGAACCACAAGTACCGGGTCCATGGTTCGGGGCGTATACTGGGGGGACGGGGACAACTCCCATTAACCCCTGACTATACTGGGCATACGCTTATCACAATGCCTTTCTGGTCTGTGCTGAAGCAGGGCATTCTGGCAGCCAAGTGGCTTGACCTTTATTAGTGAGCCTGGTTACCCCCTCTCGGAACCACAGACTTAGAAATCGCCAGCTCATATACAGTGCATAAAATATATTTATATATATACCCTTATACACCATTTTAAGAAAAAATATCACAAAATTCTTCTAAGTCCCTCGGGAAGAGTGAAAGACGTGCACGTTCATTTTCAGAGCTTGTAGACCTTCCTATAAGAAGTTAGCCAATAAGTAGCTTCGAAAAACGCTTAGGTTAAGTTTCGGAGTTGCTTCTAATGTACCAAAGCTGGACTTAGACATAATTTCACTCTCACAACAGTATGGCTGGTTGGAGACAGTCCGAACCACAAGTACCGGGTCCATGGTTCTGGGCGTATACTGGGGGGACACGGGGGACTCCCATTAACCCCTGACTATACCGGAGAAACGCTTATCACAATGCCTTTCTGGTCTGTGCTGAAGCAGGGCATTCTGGCAGCCAAGTGGCTTGACCTTTATTAGTGAGCCTGGTTACCCCCTCTCGGAACTACAGACTTAGAAATCGCCAGCTCATATACAGTGCATAAAATATATTTATATACAGTATATACCCTTATACACCATTTTAATAAAAAATATCACAAAATTCTTCTAAGTCCCTCGGGAAGAGTGAAAGACGCGCACGTTCATTTTCAGAGCTCCTAGACCTTCCTATAAGAAGTTAGCCAAAAAGTAGCTTCGAAAAACGCTTAGGTTAAGTTTCAGAGTTGCTTCTAATGTACCAAAGCTGGACCTAGACATAATTTCACTCTCACAACATTATGGCTGGTTGGAGACAGTTCGAACCACAAGTACCGGGTCCATGGTTCGGGGCGTATACTGGGGGGACGGGGACAACTCCCATTAATCCCTGACTATACCGGGCATACGCTTATCACAATGCCTTTCTGGTCTGTGCTGAAGCAGGGCATTCTGGCAGCCAAGTGGCTTGACCTTTATTAGTGAGCCTGCTTACCCCCTCTCGGAACCACAGACTTAGAAATCGCCAGCTCATATACAGTGCATAAAATATATTTATATATATACCCTTATACACCATTTTAATAAAAAAATTCACAAAATTCTTCTAAGTCCCTCGGGAAGAGTGAAAGACGCGCATGTTCATTTTCAGAGCTCCTAGACCTTCCTATAAGAAGTTAGCCAAAAGGTAGCTTCGAAAAACGCTTAGGTTAAGTTTCAGAGTTGCTTCTAATGTACCAAAGCTGGACTTAGACATAATTTCACTCTCACAACATTATGGCTGGTTGGAGACAGTCCGAACCACAAGTACCGGGTCCATGGTTCTGGGCGTATACTGGGGGGACGGGGACGACTCCCATTAACCCCTGACTATACCAGGGATACGCTTATCACAATGCCTTTCTGGTCTGTGCTGAAGCAGGGCATTCTGGCAGCCAAGTGGCTTGACCTTTATTAGTGAGCCTGGTTACCCCCTCTCGGAACCACAGACTTAGAAATCGCCAGCTCATATACAGTGCATAAAATATATCTATATATATACCCTTATACACCATTTTAATAAAAAATATCACAAAATTCTTCTAAGTCCCTCGGGAAGAGTGAAAGACGTGCACGTTCATTTTCAGAGCTTGTAGACCTTCCTATAAGAAGTTAGCCAATAAGTAGCTTCGAAAAACGCTTAGGTTAAGTTTCGGAGTTGCTTCTAATGTACCAAAGCTGGACTTAGACATAATTTCACTCTCACAACAGTATGGCTGGTTGGAGACAGTCCGAACCACAATGTCATATTCTCTAGCCTGCTGTACCTATGCTTTGCCACCGGGACTGCTGCCACTCTAATGTCTTGTTATAGCCTGCAGTACCTAAACTTGTCCACCGGGATTGCTGCTGCTAAACTAGGAACATTCCAGAACCTGTTACCTGACACCTCTGCACCTGTGCTCCACCTCTCAGCCTGCCTATATAAACCTCCCTTTCCTGTTCCTCCTTGCCTGTTTATACTGGTTCCTTAGCACCTGCAAGGTTCTTGTGTTTACTGCTGTGTTAGCTTTTGCTATCATCCTGTTCCAGTTTCCTCGTTGCCGACCTCTGCTTGTTTCCTGACTTCGCTACCTGCCGCCTGCCTCGGACCCCTGCTTGTTACCGGACTTCGCTACCTGCCGCCTGCCTTGGATCTCTGCTTGTGACCCCTACTTCGCTCCCTGCTGTTCCTGCCACTGGGATCCACTTCAGCCGAAGTTCAATCCTTGACACACAAGTACCGGGTCCATGGTTCTGGGCGTATACTGGGGGGACACGGGGGACTCCCATTAACCCCTGACTATACCGGAGAAACGCTTATCACAATGCCTTTCTGGTCTGTGCTGAAGCAGGGCATTCTGGCAGCCAAGTGGCTTGACCTTTATTAGTGAGCCTGGTTACCCCCTCTCGGAACTACAGACTTAGAAATCGCCAGCTCATATACAGTGCATAAGATATATTTATATATATACCCTTATACACCATTTTAATAAAAAATATCACAAAATTCTTCTAAGTCCCTCGGGAAGAGTGAAAGACGCGCACGTTCATTTTCAGAGCTCCTAGACCTTCCTATAAGAAGTTAGCCAAAAAGTAGCTTCGAAAAACGCTTAGGTTAAGTTTCAGAGTTGCTTCTAATGTACCAAAGCTGGACTTAGACATAATTTCACTCTCACAACATTATGGCTGGTTGGAGACAGTCCGAACCACAAGTACCGGGTCCATGGTTCGGGGCGTATACTGGGGGGACGGGGACAACTCCCATTAACCCCTGACTATACCGGGCATACGCTTATCACAATGCCTTTCTGGTCTGTGCTGAAGCAGGGCATTCTGGCAGCCAAGTGGCTTGACCTTTATTAGTGAGCCTGCTTACCCCCTCTCGGAACCACAGACTTAGAAATCGCCAGCTCATATACAGTGCATAAAATATATTTATATATATACCCTTATACACCATTTTAATAAAAAAAAATCACAAAATTCTTCTAAGTCCCTCGGGAAGAGTGAAAGACGCGCATGTTCATTTTCAGAGCTCCTAGACCTTCCTATAAGAGGTTAGCCAAAAGGTAGCTTCGAAAAACGCTTAGGTTAAGTTTCAGAGTTGCTTCTAATGTACCAAAGCTGGACTTAGACATAATTTCACTCTCACAACATTATGGCTGGTTGGAGACAGTCCGAACCACAAGTACCGGGTCCATGGTTCTGGGCGTATACTGGGGGGACGGGGACGACTCCCATTAACCCCTGATTATACCGGGGATACGCTTATCACAATGCCTTTCTGGTCTGTGCTGAAGCAGGGCATTCTGGCAGCCAAGTGGCTTGACCTTTATTAGTGAGCCTGGTTACCCCCTCTCGGAACCACAGACTTAGAAATCGCCAGCTCATATACAGTGCATAAAATATATTTATATATATACCCTTATACACCATTTTAATAAAAAAAATCCCAAAATTCTTCTAAGTCCCTCGGGAAGAGTGAAAGACGCGCATGTTCATTTTCAGAGCTCCTAGACCTTCCTATAAGAAGTTAGCCAAAAGGTAGCTTCGAAAAACGCTTAGGTTAAGTTTCAGAGTTGCTTCTAATGTACCAAAGCTGGACTTAGACATAATTTCACTCTCACAACATTATGGCTGGTTGGAGACAGTCCGAACCACAAGTACCGGGTCCATGGTTCGGGGCGTATACTGGGGGGACGGGGACAACTCCCATTAACCCCTGACTATACCGGGCATACGCTTATAACAATGCCTTTCTGGTCTGTGCTGAAGCAGGGCATTCTGGCAGCCAAGTGGCTTGACCTTTATTAGTGAGCCTGGTTACCCCCTCTCGGAACCACAGACTTAGAAATCGCCAGCTCATATAAAGTGCATAAAATATATTTATATATATACCCTTATACACCATTTTAATAAAAAATATCACAAAATTCTTCTAAGTCCCTCGGGAAGAGTGAAAGACGTGCACGTTCATTTTCAGAGCTTGTAGACCTTCCTATAAGAAGTTAGCCAATAAGTAGCTTCGAAAAACGCTTAGGTTAAGTTTCGGAGTTGCTTCTAATGTACCAAAGCTGGACTTAGACATAATTTCACTCTCACAACAGTATGGCTGGTTGGAGACAGTCCGAACCACAAGTACCGGGTCCATGGTTCTGGGCGTATACTGGGGGGACACGGGGGACTCCCATTAACCCCTGACTATACAGGAGAAACGCTTATCACAATGCCTTTCTGGTCTGTGCTGAAGCAGGGCATTCTGGCAGCCAAGTGGCTTGACCTTTATTAGTGAGCCTGGTTACCCCCTCTCGGAACTACAGACTTAGAAATCGCCAGCTCATATACAGTGCATAAGATATATTTATATATATACCCTTATACACCATTTTAATAAAAAATATCACAAAATTCTTCTAAGTCCCTCGGGAAGAGTGAAAGACGCGCACGTTCATTTTCAGAGCTCCTAGACCTTCCTATAAGAAGTTAGCCAAAAAGTAGCTTCGAAAAACGCTTAGGTTAAGTTTCAGAGTTGCTTCTAATGTACCAAAGCTGGACTTAGACATAATTTCACTCTCACAACATTATGGCTGGTTGGAGACAGTCCGAACCACAAGTACCGGGTCCATGGTTCGGGGCGTATACTGGGGGGACGGGGACAACTCCCATTAACCCCTGACTATACCGGGCATACGCTTATCACAATGCCTTTCTGGTCTGTGCTGAAGCAGGGCATTCTGGCAGCCAAGTGGCTTGACCTTTATTAGTGAGCCTGCTTACCCCCTCTCGGAACCACAGACTTAGAAATCGCCAGCTCATATACAGTGCATAAAATATATTTATATATATACCCTTATACACCATTTTAATAAAAAAAAATCACAAAATTCTTCTAAGTCCCTCGGGAAGAGTGAAAGACGCGCATGTTCATTTTCAGAGCTCCTAGACCTTCCTATAAGAGGTTAGCCAAAAGGTAGCTTCGAAAAACGCTTAGGTTAAGTTTCAGAGTTGCTTCTAATGTACCAAAGCTGGACTTAGACATAATTTCACTCTCACAACATTATGGCTGGTTGGAGACAGTCCGAACCACAAGTACCGGGTCCATGGTTCTGGGCGTATACTGGGGGGACGGGGACGACTCCCATTAACCCCTGATTATACCGGGGATACGCTTATCACAATGCCTTTCTGGTCTGTGCTGAAGCAGGGCATTCTGGCAGCCAAGTGGCTTGACCTTTATTAGTGAGCCTGGTTACCCCCTCTCGGAACCACAGACTTAGAAATCGCCAGCTCATATACAGTGCATAAAATATATTTATATATATACCCTTATACACCATTTTAATAAAAAAAATCCCAAAATTCTTCTAAGTCCCTCGGGAAGAGTGAAAGACGCGCATGTTCATTTTCAGAGCTCCTAGACCTTCCTATAAGAAGTTAGCCAAAAGGTAGCTTCGAAAAACGCTTAGGTTAAGTTTCAGAGTTGCTTCTAATGTACCAAAGCTGGACTTAGACATAATTTCACTCTCACAACATTATGGCTGGTTGGAGACAGTCCGAACCACAAGTACCGGGTCCATGGTTCGGGGCGTATACTGGGGGGACGGGGACAACTCCCATTAACCCCTGACTATACCGGGCATACGCTTATAACAATGCCTTTCTGGTCTGTGCTGAAGCAGGGCATTCTGGCAGCCAAGTGGCTTGACCTTTATTAGTGAGCCTGGTTACCCCCTCTCGGAACCACAGACTTAGAAATCGCCAGCTCATATAAAGTGCATAAAATATATTTATATATATACCCTTATACACCATTTTAATAAAAAATATCACAAAATTCTTCTAAGTCCCTCGGGAAGAGTGAAAGACGTGCACGTTCATTTTCAGAGCTTGTAGACCTTCCTATAAGAAGTTAGCCAATAAGTAGCTTCGAAAAACGCTTAGGTTAAGTTTCGGAGTTGCTTCTAATGTACCAAAGCTGGACTTAGACATAATTTCACTCTCACAACAGTATGGCTGGTTGGAGACAGTCCGAACCACAAGTACCGGGTCCATGGTTCTGGGCGTATACTGGGGGGACGGGGACGACTCCCATTAACCCCTGACTATACCGGGGATATGCTTATCACAATGCCTTTCTGGTCTGTGCTGAAGCAGGGCATTCTGGCAGCCAAGTGGCTTGACCTTTATTAGTGAGCCTGGTTACCCCCTCTCGGAACTACAGACTTAGAAATCGCCAGCTCATATACAGTGCATAAAATATATTTATATATATACCCTTATACACCATTTTAATAAAAAATATCACAAAAATCTTCTAAGTCCCTCGGGAAGAGTGAAAGACGCGCACGTTCATTTTCAGAGCTCCTAGACCTTCCTATAAGAAGTTAGCCAAAAAGTAGCTTCGAAAAACGCTTAGGTTAAGTTTCAGAGTTGCTTCTAATGTACCAAAGCTGGACTTAGACATAATTTCACTCTCACAACATTATGGCTGGTTGGAGACAGTCCGAACCACAAGTACCGGGTCCATGGTTCTGGGCGTATACTGGGGGGACGGGGACGACTCCCATTAACCCCTGACTATACCGGGGATACGCTTATCACAATGCCTTTCTGGTCTGTGCTGAAGCAGGGCATTCTGGCAGCCAAGTGGCTTGACCTTTATTAGTGAGCCTGGTTACCCCCTCTCGGAACCACAGACTTAGAAATCGCCAGCTCATATACAGTGCATAAAATATATCTATATATATACCCTTATACACCATTTTAATAAAAAATATCACAAAATTCTTCTAAGTCCCTCGGGAAGAGTGAAAGACGTGCACGTTCATTTTCAGAGCTCCTAGACCTTCCTACAGTATAATAAGTTAGCCAAAAAGTAGCTTCGAAAACGCTTAGGTTAAGTTTCAGAGTTGCTTCTAATGTACCAAAGCTGGACTTAGACATAATTTCACTCTCACAACATTATGGCTGGTTGGAGACAGTCCGAACCACAAGTACCGGGTCCATGGTTCGGGGCGTATACTGGGGGGACGGGGACAACTCCCATTAACCCCTGACTATACCGGGCATACGCTTATCACAATGCCTTTCTGGTCTGTGCTGAAGCAGGGCATTCTGGCAGCCAAGTGGCTTGACCTTTATTAGTGAGCCTGGTTACCCCCTCTCGGAACCACAGACTTAGAAATCGCCAGCTCATATACAGTGCATAAAATATATTTATATAGAGTATATACCCTTATACACCATTTTAATAAAAAATATCACAAAATTCTTCTAAGTTCCTCGGGAAGAGTGAAAGACGTGCACGTTCATTTTCAGAGCTTGTAGACCTTCCTATAAGAAGTTAGCCAATAAGTAGCTTCGAAAAACGCTTAGGTTAAGTCTCGGAGTTGCTTCTAATGTACCAAAGCTGGACTTAGACATAATTTCACTCTCACAACAGTATGGCTGGTTGGAGACAGTCCGAACCACAAGTACCGGGTCCATGGTTCTGGGCGTATACTGGGGGGACACGGGGGACTCCCATTAACCCCTGACTATACCGGAGATACGCTTATCACAATGCCTTTCTGGTCTGTGCTGAAGCAGGGCATTCTGGCAGCCAAGTGGCTTGACCTTTATTAGTGAGCCTGGTTACCCCCTCTCGGAACTATAGACTTAGAAATCGCCAGCTCATATACAGTGCATAAAATATATTTATATATATACCCTTATACACCATTTTAATAAAAAAAATCACAAAATTCTTCTAAGTCCCTCGGGAAGAGTGAAAGACGCGCACGTTCATTTTCAGAGCTCCTAGACCTTCCTATAAGAAGTTAGCCAAAAAGTAGCTTCGAAAAACGCTTAGGTTAAGTTTCAGAGTTGCTTCTAATGTACCAAAGCTGGACTTAGACATAATTTCACTCTCACAACATTATGGCTGGTTGGAGACAGTCCGAACCACAAGTACAGGGTCCATGGTTCTGGGCGTATACTGGGGGGACGGGGACGACTCCCATTAACCCCTGACTATACCGGGGATACGCTTATCACAATGCCTTTCTGGTCTGTGCTGAAGCAGGGCATTCTGGAAGCCAAGTGGCTTGACCTTTATTAGTGAGCCTGGTTACCCCCTCTCGGAACCACAGACTTAGAAATCGCCAGCTCATATACAGTGCATAAAATATATTTATATATATACCCTTATACACCATTGTAATAAAAAAAATCACAAAATTCTTCTAAGTCCCTCGGGAAGAGTGAAAGACGCGCATGTTCATTTTCAGAGCTCCTAGACCTTCCTATAAGAAGTTAGCCAAAAGGTAGCTTCGAAAAACGCTTAGGTTAAGTTTCAGAGTTGCTTCTAATGTACCAAAGCTGGACTTAGACATAATTTCACTCTCACAACATTATGGCTGGTTGGAGACAGTCCGAACCACAAGTACCGGGTCCATGGTTCTGGGCGTATACTGGGGGGACGGGGACGACTCCCATTAACCCCTGACTATACCGGGGATATGCTTATCACAATGCCTTTCTGGTCTGTGCTGAAGCAGGGCATTCTGGCAGCCAAGTGGCTTGACCTTTATTAGTGAGCCTGGATACCCCCTCTCGGAACTACAGACTTAGAAATCGCCAGCTCATAAACAGTGCATAAAATATATTTATATATATACCCTTATACACCATTTTAATAAAAAAAATCACAAAATTCTTCTAAGTCCCTCGGGAAGAGTGAAAGACGCGCACGTTCATTTTCAGAGCTCCTAGACCTTCCTATAAGAAGTTAGCCAAAAAGTAGCTTCGAAAAACGCTTAGGTTAAGTTTCAGAGTTGCTTCTAATGTACCAAAGCTGGACTTAGACATAATTTCACTCTCACAACATTATGGCTGGTTGGAGACAGTCCGAACCACAAGTACCGGGTCCATGGTTCTGGGCGTATACTGGGGGGACGGGGACGACTCCCATTAACCCCTGACTATACCGGGGATATGCTTATCACAATGCCTTTCTGGTCTGTGCTGAAGCAGGGCATTCTGGCAGCCAAGTGGCTTGACCTTTATTAGTGAGCCTGGATACCCCCTCTCGGAACTACAGACTTAGAAATCGCCAGCTCATAAACAGTGCATAAAATATATTTATATATATACCCTTATACACCATTTTAATAAAAAATATCACAAAATTCTTCTAAGTCCCTCGGGAAGAGTGAAAGACGCGCACGTTCATTTTCAGAGCTCCTAGACCTTCCTATAAGAAGTTAGCCAAAAAGTAGCTTCGAAAAACGCTTAGGTTAAGTTTCAGAGTTGCTTCTAATGTACCAAAGCTGGACTTAGACATAATTTCACTCTCACAACATTATGGCTGGTTGGAGACAGTCCGAACCACAAGTACCGGGTCCATGGTTCTGGGCGTATACTGGGGGGACGGGGACGACTCCCATTAACCCCTGACTATACCGGGGATACGCTTATCACAATGCCTTTCTGGTCTGTGCTGAAGCAGGGCATTCTGGCAGCCAAGTGGCTTGACCTTTATTAGTGAGCCTGGTTACCCCCTCTCGGAACCACAGACTTAGAAATCGCCAGCTCATATACAGTGCATAAAATATATCTATATATATACCCTTATACACCATTTTAATAAAAAATATCACAAAATTCTTCTAAGTCCCTCGGGAAGAGTGAAAGATGTGCACGTTCATTTTCAGAGCTCCTAGACCTTCCTACAGTATAATAAGTTAGCCAAAAAGTAGCTTCGAAAAACGCTTAGGTTAAGTTTCAGAGTTGCTTCTAATGTACCAAAGCTGGACTTAGACATAATTTCACTCTCACAACATTATGGCTGGTTGGAGACAGTCCGAACCACAAGTACCGGGTCCATGGTTCGGGGCGTATACTGGGGGGACGGGGACAACTCCCATTAACCCCTGACTATACCGGGCATACGCTTATCACAATGCCTTTCTGGTCTGTGCTGAAGCAGGGCATTCTGGCAGCCAAGTGGCTTGACCTTTATTAGTGAGCCTGGTTACCCCCTCTCGGAACCACAGACTTAGAAATCGCCAGCTCATATACAGTGCATAAAATATATTTATATATATACCCTTATACACCATTTTAATAAAAAATATCACAAAATTCTTCTAAGTCCCTCGGGAAGAGTGAAAGACGTGCACGTTCATTTTCAGAGCTTGTAGACCTTCCTATAAGAAGTTAGCCAATAAGTAGCTTCGAAAAACGCTTAGGTTAAGTTTCGGAGTTGCTTCTAATGTACCAAAGCTGGACTTAGACATAATTTCACTCTCACAACAGTATGGCTGGTTGGAGACAGTTCGAACCACAAGTACCGGGTCCATGGTTCTGGGCGTATACTGGGGGGACACGGGGGACTCCCATTAACCCCTGACTATACCGGAGATACGCTTATCACAATGCCTTTCTGGTCTGTGCTGAAGCAGGGCATTCTGGCAGCCAAGTGGCTTGACCTTTATTAGTGAGCCTGGTTACCCCCTCTCGGAACTACAGACTTAGAAATCGCCAGCTCATATACAGTGCATAAAATATATTTATATATATACCCTTATACACCATTTTAATAAAAAATATCACAAAATTCTTCTAAGTCCCTCGGGAAGAGTGAAAGACGCGCACGTTCATTTTCAGAGCTCCTAGACCTTCCTATAAGAAGTTAGCCAAAAAGTAGCTTCGAAAAACGCTTAGGTTAAGTTTCAGAGTTGCTTCTAATGTACCAAAGCTGGACTTAGACATAATTTCACTCTCACAACATTATGGCTGGTTGGAGACAGTCCGAACCACAAATACCGGGTCCATGGTTCTGGACATATATTGGGGGGACGGGGACGACTCCCATTAACCCCTGACTATATCGGGGATACGCGTATCACAATGCCTTACTGGTCTGTGCTGAAGCAGGGCATTCTGGCAGCCAAGTGGCTTGACCTTTATTAGTGAGCCTGGTTACCCCCTCTCGGAACCACAGACTTAGAAATCGCCAGCTCATATACAGTGCATAAAATATATTTATATATATACCCTTATACACCATTTTAATAAAAAATATCACAAAATTCTTCAAAGTCCCTCGGGAAGAGTGAAAGACGCGCACGTTCATTTTCAGAGCTCCTAGACCTTCCTATAAGAAGTTAGCCAAAAAGTAGCTTCGAAAAACGCTTAGGTTAAGTTTCAGAGTTGCTTCAATGTACCAAAGCTGGACTTAGACATAATTTCACTCTCACAACATTATGGCTGGTTGGAGACAGTCCGAACCACAAGTACCGGGTCCATGGTTCTGGGCGTATACTGGGGGGACGGGGGGGACTCCCATTAACCCCTGACTATACCGGGGATACGCTTATCACAATGCCTTTCTGGTCTGTGCTGAAGCAGGGCATTCTGGCAGCCAAGTGGCTTGACCTTTATTAGTGAGCCTGGTTACCCCCTCTCGGAACCACAGACTTAGAAATCGCCAGCTCATATACAGTGCATAAAATATATCTATATATATACCCTTATACACCATTTTAATAAAAAATATCACAAAATTCTTCTAAGTCCCTCGGGAAGAGTGAAAGACGTGCACGTTCATTTTCAGAGCTCCTAGACCTTCCTACAGTATAATAAGTTAGCCAAAAAGTAGCTTCGAAAAACGCTTAGGTTAAGTTTCAGAGTTGCTTCTAATGTACCAAAGCTGGACTTAGACATAATTTCACTCTCACAACATTATGGCTGGTTGGAGACAGTCCGAACCACAAGTACCGGGTCCATGGTTCGGGGCGTATACTGGGGGGACGGGGACAACTCCCATTAACCCCTGACTATACCGGGCATACGCTTATCACAATGCCTTTCTGGTCTGTGCTGAAGCAGGGCATTCTGGCAGCCAAGTGGCTTGACCTTTATTAGTGAGCCTGGTCACCCCCTCTCGGAACCACAGACTTAGAAATCGCCAGCTCATATACAGTGCATAAAATATATTTATATATATACCCTTATACACCATTTTAATAAAAAATATCACAAAATTCTTCTAAGTCCCTCGGGAAGAGTGAAAGACGTGCACGTTCATTTTCAGAGCTTGTAGACCTTCCTATAAGAAGTTAGCCAATAAGTAGCTTCGAAAAACGCTTAGGTTAAGTTTCGGAGTTGCTTCTAATGTACCAAAGCTGGACTTAGACATAATTTCACTCTCACAACAGTATGGCTGGTTGGAGACAGTCCGAACCACAAGTACCGGGTCCATGGTTCTGGGCGTATACTGGGGGGACACGGGGGACTCCCATTAACCCCTGACTATACCGGAGATACGCTTATCACAATGCCTTTCTGGTCTGTGCTGAAGCAGGGCATTCTGGCAGCCAAGTGGCTTGACCTTTATTAGTGAGCCTGGTTACCCCCTCTCGGAACTACAGACTTAGAAATCGCCAGCTCATATACAGTGCATAAAATATATTTATATATATACCCTTATACACCATTTTAATAAAAAATATCACAAAATTCTTCTAAGTCCCTCGGGAAGAGTGAAAGACGAGCACGTTCATTTTCAGAGCTCCTAGACCTTCCTATAAGAAGTTAGCCAAAAAGTAGCTTCGAAAAACGCTTAGGTTAAGTTTCAGAGTTGCTTCTAATGTACCAAAGCTGGACTTAGACATAATTTCACTCTCACAACATTATGGCTGGTTGGAGACAGTCCGAACCACAAATACCGGGTCCATGGTTCTGGACATATATTGGGGGGACGGGGACGACTCCCATTAACCCCTGACTATATCGGGGATACGCGTATCACAATGCCTTACTGGTCTGTGCTGAAGCAGGGCATTCTGGCAGCCAAGTGGCTTGACCTTTATTAGTGAGCCTGGTTACCCCCTCTCGGAACCACAGACTTAGAAATCGCCAGCTCATATACAGTGCATAAAATATATTTATATATATACCCTTATACACCATTTTAATAAAAAATATCACAAAATTCTTCAAAGTCCCTCGGGAAGAGTGAAAGACGCGCACGTTCATTTTCAGAGCTCCTAGACCTTCCTATAAGAAGTTAGCCAAAAAGTAGCTTCGAAAAACGCTTAGGTTAAGTTTCAGAGTTGCTTCAATGTACCAAAGTTGGACTTAGACATAATTTCACTCTCACAACATTATGGCTGGTTAGAGACAGTCCGAACCACAAGTACCGGGTCCATGGTTCTGGGCGTATACTGGGGGGACGGGGGGGACTCCCATTAACCCCTGACTATACCGGGTATACGCTTATCACAATGCCTTTCTGGTCTGTGCTGAAGCAGGGCATTCTGGCAGCCAAGTGGCTTGACCTTTATTAGTGAGCCTGGTTACGCCCTCTCGGAACCACAGACTTAGAAATCGCCAGCTCATATACAGTGCATAAAATATATTTATATATATATACCCTTATACACCATTTTAATAAAAAAAATCACAAAATTCTTCTAAGTCCCTCGGGAAGAGTGAAAGACGCGCACGTTCATTTTCAGAGCTCCTAGACCTTCCTATAAGAAGTTAGCCAAAAAGTAGCTTCGAAAAACGCTTAGGTTAAGTTTCAGAGTTGCTTCTAATGTACCAAAGCTGGACTTAGACATAATTGCACTCTCACAACATTATGGCTGGTTGGAGACAGTCCGAACCACAAGTACAGGGTCCATGGTTCTGGGCGTATACTGGGGGGACGGGGACGACTCCCATTAACCCCTGACTATATCGGGGATACGCGTATCACAATGCCTTACTGGTCTGTGCTGAAGCAGGGCATTCTGGCAGCCAAGTGGCTTGACCTTTATTAGTGAGCCTGGTTACCCCCTCTCGGAACCACAGACTTAGAAATCGCCAGCTCATATACAGTGCATAAAATATATTTATATATATACCCTTATACACCATTTTAATAAAAAATATCACAAAATTCTTCAAAGTCCCTCGGGAAGAGTGAAAGACGCGCACGTTCATTTTCAGAGCTCCTAGACCTTCCTATAAGAAGTTAGCCAAAAAGTAGCTTCGAAAAACGCTTAGGTTAAGTTTCAGAGTTGCTTCAATGTACCAAAGTTGGACTTAGACATAATTTCACTCTCACAACATTATGGCTGGTTGGAGACAGTCCGAACCACAAGTACCGGGTCCATGGTTCTGGGCGTATACTGGGGGGACGGGGGGGACTCCCATTAACCCCTGACTATACCGGGTATACGCTTATCACAATGCCTTTCTGGTCTGTGCTGAAGCAGGGCATTCTGGCAGCCAAGTGGCTTGACCTTTATTAGTGAGCCTGGTTACCCCCTCTCGGAACCACAGACTTAGAAATCGCCAGCTCATATACAGTGCATAAAATATATTTATATATATACCCTTATACACCATTTTAATAAAAAATATCACAAAATTCTTCAAAGTCCCTCGTGAAGAGTGAAAGACGCGCACGTTCATTTTCAGAGCTCCTAGACCTTCCTATAAGAAGTTAGCCAAAAAGTAGCTTCGAAAAACGCTTAGGTTAAGTTTCAGAGTTGCTTCAATGTACCAAAGCTGGACTTAGACATAATTTCACTCTCACAACATTATGGCTGGTTGGAGACAGTCCGAACCACAAGTACCGGGTCCATGGTTCTGGGCGTATACTGGGGGGACGGGGGGGACTCCCATTAACCCCTGACTATACCGGGTATACGCTTATCACAATGCCTTTCTGGTCTGTGCTGAAGCAGGGCATTCTGGCAGCCAAGTGGCTTGACCTTTATTAGTGAGCCTGGTTACGCCCTCTCGGAACCACAGACTTAGAAATCGCCAGCTCATATACAGTGCATAAAATATATTTATATATATATACCCTTATACACCATTTTAATAAAAAAAATCACAAAATTCTTCTAAGTCCCTCGGGAAGAGTGAAAGACGCGCACGTTCATTTTCAGAGCTCCTAGACCTTCCTATAAGAAGTTAGCCAAAAAGTAGCTTCGAAAAACGCTTAGGTTAAGTTTCAGAGTTGCTTCTAATGTACCAAAGCTGGACTTAGACATAATTGCACTCTCACAACATTATGGCTGGTTGGAGACAGTCCGAACCACAAGTACAGGGTCCATGGTTCTGGGCGTATACTGGGGGGACGGGGACGACTCCCATTAACCCCTGACTATACCGGGGATACGCTTATCACAATGCCTTTCTGGTCTGTGCTGAAGCAGGGCATTCTGGAAGCCAAGTGGCTTGACCTTTATTAGTGAGCCTGGTTACCCCCTCTCGGAACCACAGACTTAGAAATCGCCAGCTCATATACAGTGCATAAAATATATTTATATATATATACCCTTATACACCATTTTAATAAAAAATATCACAAAATTCTTCTAAGTCCCTCGGGAAGAGTGAAAGACGCGCACGTTCATTTTCAGAGCTCCTAGACCTTCCTATAAGAAGTTAGCCAAAAAGTAGCTTCGAAAAACGCTTAGGTTAAGTTTCAGAGTTGCTTCTAATGTACCGAAGCTGGACTTAGACATAATTTCACTCTCACAACATTATGGCGGCGCTGTAAATACAGGGATAAGAATAGTATTATTACATAGCACTGACAGTGATGGCGGCGCTGTACATACAGGGTAGGATAGTATTATTACATAGCACTGACAGTGACGGCGGCGCTGTACATACAGGGATAAGGATAGTATTATTACATAGCACTGACAGTGACGGCGGTGCTGTACATACAGGGATAAGGATAGTATTATTACATAGCTCTGACAGTGACGGCGGCGCTGTACATACAGGAATAAGAATAGTATTATTACATAGCACTAACAGTGACGGCGGCGCTGTACATACAGGGATAAGGATAGTATTACATAGCACTGACAGTGACGGCGGGGCTGTACATACAGGGGTAAGAATAGTATTATTGCACAGCACTGACAGTGACGGCGGCGCTGCACATACAGGGTAAAGGATAGCATTATTACATAGCACTGACAGTGACGGCGGCGCTGTACATACAGGAATAAGGATAGGATATATAAGACAGTACTGACAGTGATGGCGGCGCTTATCCCTGTATGTACAGCGCCGCCGTCACTGTCAGTGCTATGTTATAATACTATCCTTATCCCTGTATGTGCAGCGCCGCCATCACTGTCAGTGGGTAGAAAGTATTTTTCTCCACCCCTGTTATTGCCACAGACTTGCCCTTTACAGGGCGCCACCGTCACTGTCAGTGCTATGTAATACTATCCTTATCCCTGTATCTGCAGCGCCGCCGTCACTGTCACTGCTATGTAATAATACTATCCTTATCCCTGTATGTACAGTGCCGCCGTCACTGTCACTGCTATGCAATAATACTATCCTTATCTCTGTATGTACAGCGCCGCCGTCACTGTCAGTGCTATGTAATAATACTATACTTATCCCTGTATATACAGCGCCACCGTCAATGTCAGTGCTATGTAATAATACTATCCTTATCCCTGTATATACAGCGCCGCGGTCACTGTCAGTGCTATGTAATAATACTATTCTTATCCCTGTATGTACAACGCCACCGTTACTGTCAGTGCTATGTAATTGTACATACAGGGATAAGGATAGTATTACATAGCACTGACAGTGACGGCGGCGTTGTACATACAGGGATAAGGATATTATTATTACATAGCAGTGACCGTGACGGCGGCGCTGTACATACAGGGATAAGGATATTATTATTACATAGCAGTGACAGTGACGGCGGCGCTGTACATAAAGGGATAAGGATAGTATTACATAGAACTGACAGTGACGGCGGCGCTGTACATACAGGGATAAGGATAATATTACATAGCACTGAGAGTGACGGCGGTGCTGTACATACAGGGATAAGGATAGTATTACACAGCACTGACAGTGACGGCGGCGCTGTACATACAGGGATAAGGATAGTATTACATAGCACTGACAGTGACGGCGGCGCTGTACACACAGGGATAAGGATATTATTATTGCATAGCACTGACAGTGACGGCGGCGCTGTACATACAGGGATAAGGATAGTATTATTACATAGCAGTGACAGTGACGGCGGCGATGTACATACAGGGATAAGGATAGTATTACATAGAACTGACAGAGACGGCGGTGCTGTACATACAGAGATAAGGATAGTATTATTGCATAGCAGTGACAGTGACGGCGGCACTGTACATACAGGGATAAGTATAGTATTATTACATAGCAGTGACAGTGACGGCGGCGTTGTACATACAGGGATAAGGATAGTATTATTACATAGCACTTACAGTGATGGTGGCGCTGTACATACAGGGATAAGTATAGTATTATTACATAGCACTGACAGTGACGGCGGCGCTGTACTTACAGAGATAAGGATAGTATTATTGCATAGCAGTGACAGTGACGGCGGCACTGTACATACAGGGATAAGCGCCACCGTCACTGTCAGTACTGTCTTATATATCCTATCCTTATCCCTGTATGTACAGCACCGCCGTCACTGTCAGTGCTATGTAATAATGCTATCCTTAACACTGTATGTGCAGCGCTGCCGTCACTGTCAGTGCTGTGCAATAATACTATTCTTATCCCTGTATGTACAGCCCCGCCGTCACTGTCAGTGCTATGTAATACTATCCTTATCCCTGTATGTACAGCGCCGCCGTCACTGTCAGTGCTATGTAATTATACTATTCTTATCCCTGTATGTACAGCGCCGCCGTCACTGTCAGTGCTATGTAATAATACTATCCTTATCCCTGTATGTACAGCGCCGCCGTCACTGTCAGTGCTATGTAATAATACTATCCTTATCCCTGTATGTACAGCGCCGCCATCACTGTCAGTGCTATGTAATAATACTATTCTTATCCCTGTATGTACAGCACCGCCATCACTGTCAGTGCTATGTAATAATAATATCCTTATCCCTGTATGTACAGCGCCGCCGTCACTGTCAGTGCTATGTAATTCTATCCTTATCCCTGTATGTACAGCGCCGCCGTCACTGTCAGTGCTATGTAATAATACTATCCTTATCCCTGTATGTACAGCGCCCCCTGTATGTACAGCGCCTCCGTCACTGTCAGTGCTAGTATTACATAGCACTGACAGTGACGGCGGCGCTGTACATACAGGGATAAGGATAGTATTATTACATAGCACTGACAGTGACGGCGGTGCTGTACACACAGGGATAAGGATAGTATTATTACATAGCACTGACAGTGACGGCGGCGCTGTACACACAGGGATAAGGATAGAATTATTACACAGCACTGACAGTGACGGCGGCGCTGTACATACAGGGATAAGGATAGTATTACATAGCACTGACAGTGACAGCGGCGCTGTACATACAGGGATAAGAATAGTATTATTGCACTGCACTGACAGTGACAGCGGCGCTGTACTTACAGGGATAAGGATAGCTAATGCTAGCACTGACAATGACGGCGGCGCTGTACATACAGGGATAAGGATAGGATATATAAGACAGCACTGACAGTGACGGCGGCGCTTATCCCTGTATGTACAGCGCCGTCGTCACTGTCAGTGCTATGTAATACTATCCTTATCCCTGTATGTACTGCACCGACACACTTTATTCGAGCAAATACCCAGTATGTACCTGGCAGAAACCTGGAATGCGCCACTCCTCACCTCTGACAAGCCCCGTTGCATTTGCCTTCCCAGCCTGGGTTCATGCCTGGCTGATGGGCGGCTGATCTGTTAAATGATAATGATTAGGATTTAATAGGCTGCAATGCTGCGCGTGTCTACCAGATGGCATAAATTCATGAATTGTAATGCAGTATATATATATATATACTGTGCAGTATTGCAGCCAGCGGGAATAAAATGCTTCAATCCCTGCTTGGAAAATAACTCAATGCACTCGGGCAGAAAACAGTCACAAACCTCAATACACCCGGGTATACCCGAATTCGTGGGACTAGCCAAGCTCGAATAAAGTGTGTCGCCAGTGTACAGCGCTGCCGTCATTGTAACTGCTATGTAATAATACTATCCTTATCCCTGTATGTACAGGGCCGCCGTTACATAGCACTGACAGTGACGGCGGCGCTGTACATATAGGGATAAGGATAGTATTATTACATAGCACTGACAGTGACGGCAGCGCAGTGGCATACAGGGATAAGGATAGTATTACATAGCACTGTCAGTGACGGCGGCGCTGTACATACAGGAATAAGAATAGTATTATTACATAGCACTGAGAGTGACGGCGGTGCTGTACACACAGGGATAAGGATAGTATTATTACATAGCACTGATAGTGACGGCGGTGCTGTACATACAGGGATAAGGATAGTATTATTACATAGCACTGACATTGACGGTGGCGCTGTACATACAGAGATAAGGATAGTATTATTACATAGCACTGACAGTGACGGCGGCGCTGTACATACAGGGATAAGGATAGTATTATTACATAGCACTGCCAGTGACGGTGGCGCTGTACATACAGGGATAAGGATAGTATTATTACATAGCACTGACAGTGACGGCGGCGCTGGTCATACAGGGATAAGGATAGTTTTATTACATAGCACTGACAGTGACGGCGGCGCTGTACACACAGTGATAAGGATAGTATTATTACACAGCACTGACAGTGTAGGCGGAGCTGTACACACATGGATAAGTATAGTATTACATAGCACTGACAGTGACGGCGGGTCTGTACATACAGGGATAAGGATAGTATTATTACATAGCACTGACAGTGACGACGGCGTTGTACATACAGGGATAAGAATAGTATTATTACATAGCACTGACAGTGACGGCGGCGTGGTACATAAAGGGATAAGAATAGTATTATTACATAGCACTGACAGTGATGGTGGCGCTGTACATACAGGGATAAGAATAGTATTATTGCATAGCACTGACAGTGATGGCGGCGCTGTACATACAGGGATAAGAATAGTATTATTACATAGCACTGACAGTGACGGCCGCGCTGTACATACAGGGATAAGTATAGTATTATTACATTGCACTGACAGTGACGGCGGCGCTGTACATACAGGGATAAGAATAGTATTATTACATAGCAATGACAGTGACGGTGGCGCTGTACATACAGGGATAAGGATAGTATTACATAGCACTGACAGTGACGGCGGGGCTGTACATACAGGGATAAGAATAGTATTATTGCACAGCACTGACAGTGACGGCGGCGCTGTACATACAGGGATAAGGATAGGATATATAAGACAGTACTGACAGTGATGGCGGCGCTTATCCCTGTATGTACAGCGCCGCTGTCACTGTCAGTGCTATGTAATAATACTATCCTTATCCCTGTATGTACAGCGCCGCCATCACTGTCACTGGGTAGAAAGTACTTTTCTCCAACCCTGTTATTGACACAGACTTGCCCTTTACAGGGCGCCGCCATCACTGTCAGTGCTGTGTAATACTATCCTTACCACTGTATGTACAGCGCCACCGTCACTGTCATAAGTCGAATTTCAGCATTTTTGTGTGACAGGGAAAAATGGGTAGAAAGTACTTTTTCTCCCTTCCTGTTAATGCCACTGTCAGTGCTATGTAATGGCGGCGCTGTACATACAGGGATAAGGATAGTATTATTACATAGCAGTGACAGTGACGGCGGCGCTGTACATACAGAGATAAGGATAGTATTATTACATAGCACTGACAGTGACGGTGGCGCTGTACATACAGAGATAAGGATAGTATTATTACATAGCACTGACAGTGACAGCGGCGCTGTACATACAGGGATAAGGATAGTATTATTACATAGCACTGCCAGTGACGGCGCGCTGTACATACAGAGATAAGGATAGTATTATTACATAGCACTGACAGTGACGGCGGCGCTGTACATACAGGGATAAGGATAATATTATTACATAGCAATGTCAGTGACGGCAGCGCTGTACATACAGGGATAAGGATAATATTATTACATAGCACTGACAGTGATGGTGGCACTGTACATACAGGGATAAGGATAGTATTATTAGATAGTACTGACAGTGACGGCGGCGCTTATCCCTGTATGTACAGCGCCGCCGTCACCGTCAGTGCTATGTAATACTATCCTTATCCCTGTATCTACAGCGCCACTGTCACTGCTATGTAATAATACTATCCTTATCCCTGTATGTACAGTGCCGCCGTCACTGTCACTGCTATGTAATAATACTATCCTTATCTCTGTATGTGCAGCGCCGCCGTCACTGTCAGTGCTATGTAATAATACTATACTTATCCTTGTATGTACAGCGCCACCGTCACTGTCAGTGCTATGTAATAATACTATCCTTCTCCCTGTATGTACAGCGCCGCCGTCACTGTCAGTGCTATGTAATACTATCCTTATCCCTGTATGTACAGCGCCGCCGTCACTTTCAGTGCTGTGTAACACTATCCTTATCCCTGTATGTACAGCGTCGCCGTCACCGTCAGTGCTATGTAATACTATCCTTATCCCTGTATGTACAGCGCCGCGTCACTGTCAGTGCTATGTAATACTATCCTTATCCCTGTGTGTACAGCGCCGCCGTCACTGTCAGTGCTATGTAATAATACTATCCTTATCCCTGTATGTACAGTGCCACCATCACTGTCAGTGCTATGTAATAATACTATCCTTATCCCTGTATGTACAGCGCCACCGTCACTGTCAGTGCTTTGTAATAATACTATCCTTATCCCTGTATGTACAGTGCCGCCGTCACTGTCAGTGCTATGTAATAATACTATCCTTATCACTGTATGTACAGCGCCACCGTCACTGTCAGTGCTATGTAATAATACTATCCTTATCCCTGTATGTACAGCGCCGCCGTCACTGTCACTGCTATGTAATAATACTATCCTTATCCCTGTGTGTACAGCGCCGCCGTCACTGTCACTGCTATGTAATAATACTATCCTTATCCCTGTATGTACAGCGCCGCCGTCACTGTCAGTGCTATGTAATAATAATATCCTTATCCCTGTATGTACAGCGCCGCCGTCACTGTCAGTGCTATGTAATACTATCCTTATACTTGTATGCCACTGCGCTGCCGTCACTGTCAGTGCTATGTAATAATACTATCCTTATCCCTGTATGTACAGCGCCGCCGTCACTGTCAGTGCTATGTAATGGCGGCGCTGTACATACAGGGATAAGGATAGTATTATTACATAGCAGTTACAGTGACAGCAGCGCTGTACATACAGGGATAAGGATAGTATTACATAGCACTGACAGTGACGACGGCGCTGTGCATACAGGGATAAGCGCCGCCGTCACTGTCAGTGCTGTCTTATATATCCTATCCTTATCCCTGTATGTACAGTGCCGCCGTCACTGTCAGTGCTTCCATTAGCTATCCTTATCCCTGTAAGTACAGCGCCGCTGTCACTGTCAGTGCTGTGCAATAATACTATTCTTATCCCTGTATGTACAGCACCGCCGTCACTGTCAGTGCTATGTAATACTATCCTTTTCCCTGTATGTACAGCGCCGCTGTCACTGTCAGTGCTATGTAATACTATCCTTATCCCTGTATGTACAGCGCCGCCGTCACTGTCAGTGCTGTGTAATAATACTATCCTTATCCCTGTGTGTACAGCGTCGCCGTCACTGTCAGTGCTATGTTATAATACTATCCTTATCCCTGTATGTACAGTGCCGCCGTCACTGTCAGTGCTGTGTAATAATACTATCCTTATCCCTGTATGTACAGCGCCGCCGTCACTGTCACTGCTATGTAATAATACTATCCTATCCCTGTATGTACAGCGCCGCTGTCACTGTCAGTGCTGTGTAATAATACTATCCTTATCCCTGTATGTACAGCGCCGCCGTCACTGTCAGTGCTATGTAATAATACTATACTTATCCCTGTGTGTACAGCGCCACCGTCACTGTCAGTGCTATGTAATAATACTATCCTTATCCCTGTATGTACAGCGCCGCCGTCACTGTCAGTGCTATGTAATAATACTATCCTTATCCCTGTATGTACAGCGCCGCCGTCACTGTCAGTGCTATGTAATACTATCCTTATCCCTGTATGTACAGTGCCGCCGTCACTGTCAGTTCTATGTAATACTATCCTTATCCCTGTATGTACAGCGACGCCGTCACTGTCACTGCTATGTAATAATACTATCCTTATCCCTGTATGTACAGCGCCGCCGTCACTGTCAGTGCTATGCAATAATAATATCCTTCTCCCTGTATGTACAGCGCCGCCGTCACTGTCAGTGCTATGTAATACTATCCTTATCCCTGTATGTACAACGCCGCCGTCACTGTCAGTGCTGTGTAATACTATCCTTATCCCTGTATGTACAGCACCGCCATCACTGTCAGTGCTATGTAATACTATCCTTATCCCTGTATCTACAGCGCCGCCGTCACTGTCACTGCTATGTAATAATACTATCCTTATCCCTGTATGTACAGCGCCGCCGTCACTATCAGTGCTATGTAATAATAATATCCTTATCCCTGTATGTACAGCGCCGCCGTCACTGTCAGTGCTATGTAATACTATCCTTATACTTGTATGCCACTGCGCTGCCGTCACTGTCAGTGCTATGTAATAATACTATCCTTATCCCTGTATGTACAGCGCCGCCGTCACTGTCAGTGCTATGTAACGGCGGCGCTGTACATACAGGGATAAGGATAGTATTATTACATAGCAGTTACAGTGACAGCAGCGCTGTACATACAGGGATAAGGATAGTATTAAATAGCACTGACAGTGACGACGGCGCTGTGCATACAGGGATAAGCGCCGCCGTCACTGTCAGTGCTGTCTTATATATCCTATCCTTATCCCTGTATGTACAGTGCCGCCGTCACTGTCAGTGCTTCCATTAGCTATCCTTATCCCTGTAAGTACAGCGCCGCTGTCACTGTCAGTGCTGTGCAATAATACTATTCTTATCCCTGTATGTACAGCACCGCCGTCACTGTCAGTGCTATGTAATACTATCCTTTTCCCTGTATGTACAGCGCCGCTGTCACTGTCAGTGCTATGTAATACTATCCTTATCCCTGTATGTACAGCGCCGCCGTCACTGTCAGTGCTGTGTAATAATACTATCCTTATCCCTGTGTGTACAGCGTCGCCGTCACTGTCAGTGCTATGTTATAATACTATCCTTATCCCTGTATGTACAGTGCCGCCGTCACTGTCAGTGCTGTGTAATAATACTATCCTTATCCCTGTATGTACAGCGCCGCCGTCACTGTCACTGCTATGTAATAATACTATCCTATCCCTGTATGTACAGCGCCGCTGTCACTGTCAGTGCTGTGTAATAATACTATCCTTATCCCTGTATGTACAGCGCCGCCGTCACTGTCAGTGCTATGTAATAATACTATACTTATCCCTGTGTGTACAGCGCCACCGTCACTGTCAGTGCTATGTAATAATACTATCCTTATCCCTGTATGTACAGCGCCGCCGTCACTGTCAGTGCTATGTAATAATACTATCCTTATCCCTGTATGTACAGCGCCGCCGTCACTGTCAGTGCTATGTAATACTATCCTTATCTCTGTATGTACAGTGCCGCCGTCACTGTCAGTTCTATGTAATACTATCCTTATCCCTGTATGTACAGCGACGCCGTCACTGTCACTGCTATGTAATAATACTATCCTTATCCCTGTATGTACAGCGCCGCCGTCACTGTCAGTGCTATGCAATAATAATATCCTTCTCCCTGTATGTACAGCGCCGCCGTCACTGTCAGTGCTATGTAATACTATCCTTATCCCTGTATGTACAACGCCGCCGTCACTGTCAGTGCTGTGTAATACTATCCTTATCCCTGTATGTACAGCACCGCCGTCACTGTCAGTGCTATGTAATACTATCCTTATCCCTGTATCTACAGCGCCGCCGTCACTGTCACTGCTATATAATAATACTATCCTTATCCCTGTATGTACAATGCCGCCGTCACTGTGAGTGCTATGTAATAATACTATACTTATCCCTGTGTCTACAGCGCCACCGTCACTGTCAGTGCTATGTAATAATACTATCCTTATCCCTGTATGTACAGCGCCGCCGTCACTGTCAGTGCTATGTAATAATACTATCCTTATCCCTGTATGTACAGCGCCGCCGTCACTGTCAGTGCTATGTAATACTATCCTTATCCCTGTATGTACAGTGCCGCCGTCACTGTCAGTTCTATGTAATACTATCCTTATCCCTGTATGTACAGCGACGCCGTCACTGTCACTGCTATGTAATAATACTATCCTTATCCCTGTATGTACAGCGCCGCCGTCACTGTCAGTGCTATGCAATAATAATATCCTTCTCCCTGTATGTACAGCGCCGCCGTCACTGTCAGTGCTATGTAATACTATCCTTATCCCTGTATGTACAACGCCGCCGTCACTGTCAGTGCTGTGTAATACTATCCTTATCCCTGTATGTACAGCACCGCCGTCACTGTCAGTGCTATGTAATACTATCCTTATCCCTGTATCTACAGCGCCGCCGTCACTGTCACTGCTATATAATAATACTATCCTTATCCCTGTATGTACAATGCCGCCGTCACTGTCACTGCTATGCAATAATACTATCCTTATCTCTGTATGTACAGCGCCGCCGTCACTGTGAGTGCTATGTAATAATACTATACTTATCCCTCTATGTACAGCGCCACCGTCACTGTCAGTGCTTTGTAATAATACTAAGCTTATCCCTGTATGTACAGCGCCGCGGTCACTGTCAGTGCTATGTAATAATACTATTCTTATCCCTGTATGTACAACGCCGCCGTTACTGTCAGTGCTATGTTATTGTACATACAGGGATAAGGATAGTATTACATAGCATTGACAGTGACGGCGGCGCTGTACATACAGGGATAAGGATAGTATTATTACATAGCACTGACAGTGACGGCGGCGCTGTACATACAGGGATAAGGATAGTATTATTACATAGCACTGACAGTGACGGCGGCGCTGTACACACAGGAATAAGGATAGTATTACATAGCACTGACAGTGACGCGGCGCTGTACATACAGGGATAAGGATAGTATTACATAGCACTGACAGTGACGGCGGTGCTGTACATACAGGGATAAGGATAGTATTACATAGCACTGACAGTGACGGCGGCGCTGTACATACAGGGATAAGGATATTATTATTGCATAGCACTGACAGTGACGGCGGCGCTGTACATACAGGGATAAGGATAGTATTATTACATAGCAGTGACAGCTACGGCGGCGCTGTACATACAGGGATAAGGATAGTATTACATAGAACTGACAGTGACTGCGGCGCTGTACATACAGGGATAAGGATAGTATTACATAGCACTGACAGTGACGGCGGCGCTGTACATACAGGGATAATGATAGTATTATTACAAAGCACTGACAGTGACGGCGGCGCTGTACATACAGGGATAAGGATAGTATTATTACATAGCAGTGACAGTGACGGAGGCGCTGTACATACAGGGGGCGCTGTACATACAGGGATAAGGATAGTATTATTAACATAGCAGTGACAGTGATGGCGGCGCTGTACATACAGGGATAAGGATAGTATTACACAGCACTGACAGTGATGGCGGCGCTGTACATACAGGGATTAGGATAGTATTACATAGCACTGACAGTGACGGCGGCGCTGTACACACAGGGATAAGGATATTATTATTGCATAGCACTGACAGTGACGGCGGCGCTGTACATACAGGGATAAGGATAGTATTATTACATAGCAGTGACAGTGACGGCGGCGCTGTACATACAGGGATAAGGATAGTATTACATAGAACTGACAGTGACGGCGGCGCTGTACATAAAGGGATAAGGATAGTATTACATAGCACTGACAGTGATGGCAGCGCTGTACATACAGGGATAAGGATAGTATTATTACATAGCACTGACAGTGACGGCGGCGCTGTACATACAGGGATAAGGATAGTATTATTACATAGCACTGACAGTGACGGCGGCGCTGTACATACAGGGATAAGTATAGTATTATTACATAGCACTGACAGTGACGGCGGTGCTGTACATACAGGATCAGGATAGTATTATTACACAGCACTGACAGTGACAGCGGCGCTGTACATACAGGGATAGGATAGTATTATTACATAGCAGTGACATTGACGGCGGCGCTGTACATACAGGGATAAGGATAGTATTATTACACAGCACTGACAGTGACGGCGGCGCTGTACATACAGGAATAAGGATAGTATTATTACATAGCACTGACAGTGACGGCGGCGTTGTACATACAGGGATAAGAATAGTATTATTGCATAGCACTGACAGTGACGGTGGCGCTGTACATACAGGGATAAGGATAGTATTATTACATAGCACTGACAGTGATGGCGGCGCTGTACATACAGGGATAAGGATAGTATTACATAGCACTGACAGTGACGGCGGGGCTGTACATACAGGGATAAGAATAGTATTATTGCACAGCACTGACAGTGACGGCAGCGCTGCACATACAGTGTTAAGGATAGCATTATTACATAGCACTGACAGTGATGGCGGCGCTGTACATACAGGGATAAGGATAGTATTATTACATAGCACTGACAGTGACGGCGGCGCTGTACATACAGGGATAAGGATAGTATTACATAGCACTGACAGTGACGGCAGCGCTGTACGTACAGGGATAAGGATAGTATTATTATATAGCACTGACAGTGACGGCGGCGCTGTACATACAGGGATAAGGATAGTATTACATAGAACTGACAGTGACGGCGGCGCTGTTCATACAGGGATAAGGATAGTATTATTACATAGCACTGACAGTGACGGCAGCGCTGTACATACAGGGATAAGTTTAGTATTATTACATAGCACTGACAGTGACGGCGGCACTGTACATACAGTTAATCAACTGCTATTACTCACCATGACAGACCCACAGGCTCACTAAATTTTGAACCTGACGGTCTGGCACAAACGTGTATGTATACCTGATCCACTACTGTATTTACCTGGCAAACCGAGCGTACACATCAATTCAGGTTACATCCCTCACTACCATCTAGGAGTAGTTTTCAAATGACATAATATTGTAGCTAAATCACTACCACCTCTAGTATAATTATATAGTTGTGGGACACTCCAATTGACAATAGTGGTTTTTGATCTACACTGTCAGTTTCTATTAGGTACACAGTTAACCTCTCCGTTTTTATTTCAATCATTTTAATTACTTTGGTTCACATTACTGCTGCAATAAACACATTTTAATTGTTTATTAATAAATATTAAGTTTTAACATAGATATAGGTGATCTCTAGTGCGGCTTATAGGGAGCTTTTCTTTATCTTTTTGATCAATATATATATATATATATATATATATATATATATATATATATATATATATATATATACCAGCTGAGAGACCCGGCGCTGCCCGGAACCAAAACCTCCCGCTCCTTCCTCTCGCCACAATCCCCCCCCGCCCTCCCTCCCCCGTTTCCATCGTATCTCTCTGCCTCCCCCCACCCATGCGCAGCTGTGGTCCTTCCACCCCCCCTCTGCGCAGGTCTGGTACTCCCCCCCCCCTGTGCTGCTCCGGTCCCCCTCCCACCCGCGCAGCACACAGTGCCACAGACACCGTGAGACACACACAGTGCCACACACACAAACCCAGTGACACACACAGTGTCACACACATACACACACACACACACACAGTGTCACACACACACACAGTGTCACAGATACACACACACACACAGTGTCACACACACACAGTGTCACACACATACACACATACACACACACAAATGTCCTCGGGCACCAACAACAACTGCAGTGTGGACCCGCCCCTAACCCCCACCGGCAGACACCAGCCACCTCCGTCCAGTCTCCGAGCTCCCACCGGTCCAGAAGGCACCTCTCTCCTATCCGGGCACTCTGACCGGTCGGTCCCGGGTGTGGGGGCGGATAATGCAGCGCGAGCCGGCGTCGGGAAGAGGCTGAAGTGCCCGATGAGCGGGAGCAGCCAAAGCGGGCGCGCACCGCCAGGCCGCTGGACGACGGAGCACACGTGCAAAGCGCATTTGACAGGGGGCACCGAGGAAAGGGGTGGGGGCAGGGTCCGGGATGGACCGACACAGGGGGCAGTGGGGGGGCATGACACCCGGGGGGCATGTGGGTGCGCTACCCAGGGGGGGGGGCAGGTGGAGGTGATAACCGGGGGCAGGGGGACTCAGCGGGAGACAGGGACACAGAGTGGTGTGCCCGTGGGGAGGGGTGGTGGGGGAGAGGTGAGGCTGGCGCCGAGGAGCGGCGGGTGGTAGTGGTGTGACCGGAGGGAGGGGGGTTGGTGGTGGGGGAGAGATGAGGCCGGCGCCGAGGAGCAGCGGGTGGTAGTGGTGTGACCGGAGGGAGGGGGTTGGTGGTGGGGGAGAGGTGAGGCCGGTGTGGTGTGGTGTGGATGGTCCTGCTATGTGAGGTTCTAAATCCAAGTGAGGGCAAGAGGTGCAATGTGAGGGGTGGGGTGAGGGGGGCAGGGGGTGCATCCGTGGCCAATGACACAGGGGGAACACAGGGCCAATCACACAGGGGGAAGAAATACACACACAAACATTATTTCAGATTTATAGATATAGATATAAGGTTGCCCATTCATTGGGAGCATGGTTTACCACTGGCAATGGGTGAGGGGTGTAAGTAGTTGCCCCGGGAAGGGTGGTTAGGCCTCCCAGGTGAGTAGAAGGGGAGGGGGTTAACCCTTTAATTACTATAGTGGTTACTAACCGTAAGGTGATTATGGGGTTAGTGGTCAGTAGTTTGTTTTTTATTGTAATGTTGCTGACAATAGAGGACGCGGAAGAAGACTATGACAGCCTTCATCCTGGCAGGGGTAAGTCCAACTTTAATTTACTTTATGCTGGCTGGCTAATTTTATTTTTAATGTGCAATTGCGCTATTATCCATATCTGGAATTTTGCCCATTACAATTTGTTTTGGGGGTGGGTGGGGTTGTATTGATTTTTATTGTATTACACTTGGTTGGTTGGGTGATTAGCCTTGCGGGAGGGTAGCGCGAGGGGTTAACTCCTTGATTAGCGTAGCAGTTGTAACTTCTACTGCCACACAACCTCAAGGTCTGAACACACTCCATGGGGCAACTACAACCTTAACCCTCGCCCTGTACCAACAACAAAGCAGTGCCTGCTATTTAACCCCTTCATTAACATAGCACTGGCTGCAATTATATTTTTACCGCTTAGGATTGAATCCGGGGGTCTTCGGAGCTGAAATAAATATGTGGGTCAGTTCCGGAGACTCCCAGTATCAATCCCATGCAGTAAAAATAATAGAAACTCCTTGATATGCATATTGCAATTCTGATCTCTCCCCTCTTTAGCTGGCGAGAAAAGAAGTGGGTTTTTTTGTTGTTACTTTTTATATAACATTTTCAAGACAGGTAAACAACATAGTCAACATATCACATTTTACAGAATAATGAATGAGGGTTAAATAATATAGGGGAAAGGGTACGGGTTGTAAGATAAATACAGGACAAACAGTGCTATATTTTATACTACAGTATTTTCCTTTCGTATTGGAACTCCAACAGATCCATATGTAACTTAGAATCATATTTGTTTATTAAAATGTGCAAACTAGGGCTCCCAGGTATCCGCAAATCTATTGGTGGTAACGTGAAGATAAGCCAATAGCATCTCGAGATACGCCACATCCCATATCTTATTACAGACACACTGGAAAGGAGGTGGCGTTTTATGTTTCCAAAAGCGGACCATGGAGCATTTTGCTGAATTAACGATATGAGTGATTTATTTGGACTCCAGATTACTTAAATTGGGAATTGGTGCCCCCAGAATCACAAAAAGGGGGATTCTAGGGATACGAAAGCCAGATACTACTTCTACCAATCGAAGAATTTTGTCCCATAAGGGTTTAATTTTAGGACATTCCCACCAGATATGGAGGATGGAGCCCCCCCGGGTTGCCACATTCCTTCCAACACAGAGGTGAAACATTTGGATACATTAAGTTTAGTTTTACAGGGGTGTAGTACCAACGATATAGGATCTTGTATATGTTTTATTTAATTACCACACAAGTGGAGTTTTTGCCTGCTGCCTCCCAAATATCTTGCCTAGTTTCCATATCTATAGGTATGCTAGTGTCCTTTTATTATGCCACATATATTTGTCTGTCTTGGGGTCATTTGGGATGTTACTGTAGGTATTGCATGGTACAGGACAGAGGTGATTCCCTTGGTTAAAAATTGGTGTAGTGGTACTTTCTTTTGGTACTTTGATTGAAATAGATGCTTACAATTTAGACATCTATAGAATTCGGTATTTGGAATTTTAAATATTGATTGTAGTGTATGGAAGGGCTTGATACTATGCAAATCCATCACATCTTTCACACTAGTGACTCCATGCTGTGTCCACAGATTTGGTTGGCTTTTATTATAATTTGGCGAAAAAGAAGATTTTGAGGGTACATCATGTAGAAGGGAGTGGCCAAATTGTATCTGAATTTAAGAGAATCCCACAAATTACATGAAAAGTTTAAAAACAAATTTTTATATATTGAATGCGTCTAAGAGGGGATATGATAACTATATACAAATATATTCGGGGACAATACAAGGAGCTTTCAAATGAACTATTCATCCCAAGGGCAGCGCTAAGGACTTGGGCCATCCCTTAAGGTTGGAGGAAAGGAGATTTCACCAGCAACAAAGGAAAGGGTTCTTTACAGTAAGGGCAGTTAAAATGTGGAATTCGTTTCCTATGGAGACTGTGATGGCAGATACAATAGATTTGTTCAAAAAAAAGGTTGGACATCTTTTGAAGTGAAACTTCTTTAGTGGCACCTCATTCGAACTGGGGCAAAAATGGATTGTGGTGACAGAAATGAAACGGATGTGACGTCAGTGCTGGCAGTTGAGGCCGGGCTGTGTTCTGGCTCAGCCCGACCCCAACACTGACATCCCAACCGCTCAAAAAATCAGATGCGGCGGCGCCGCTCCTAATGGCCGTCGCTTCCCCTACACGGCCGCAGACTTATGCGGCGGCAGCGATAGCCGCCGGCACCACTCCTAACGTCCGCAATTTCCCCCAGGTGGAGATGCGCACGGGCGGCATCCGGGGCAACCCGCTGACTGGCTCCTGGGACCAGGCCCTCTCTCTGTCCCAGCCGCGCGCTCTGCCGGGCTGGTGACTCAGACAGAGCCCCCCTGCGCATGCCATTCCTCCCACACGTCCGTCGCCGCCGTTCCTAACTGCCGCCGCTGCCCACGCCCGCTGACATGCGCGGTAGTCATGGCGACGCTCACGGACAGCTCGGAGACCTCCTTACGCTGCCGGGTGAATGAGGAGGATGGCTTTCCCTCCTCCTCCCCCGCTCAACATTTACTCACAGCCGAGATCCTGCACTGGTGCGGCTGCGCCGAACTGCTGCTGCTCTCCGCGGGGGCCGTGGACGTGGTGAGCCAGAGCTCCTTCCAGTACTGCGTGAGCACCGGGGAGGCCGAGGGGGCCACCAGCAGCTGGAGGAGTGGATGGGGAACATGAACTTTATGGCTGGCCCCGGCCTTCTCCTCTCTCTTCTCACTGCTACCTGGCGGAGACCTGCAGGGTCTCAACTGCAGCTGGCCAGACAAGAAGAGGATCCCGGGGCTGGGGGACGTGGAGCTGCCCTCCTTGCCCCCCGAGCTACAGCTTCACATCCGGAGACTCAATCACCTGATGGAGGGTATCGGGGTGAGAGAGGAGTGCTTCTCGGTTCGGTGGGGCACCTGAGTAGGATCATTGCGGGGGAGCTGGCCAGCTATCCTCAGACGAAAAACCGCAGGAAGCACACACACAGACTGACACACACACACACACACACTCACTGACTGACGCACATACACACGCACTCACTGACTGACGCACGTACACACGCACTCACTGACTGACGCACATACACACGCACTCACTGACTGACGCACGTACACACTCACTGACTGACGCACATACACACGCACTCACTGACGCACGTACACGCGCACACTCACTGACTGACGCACGTACACACTCACTGACTGACACACGTACACACTCACTCACTGACACACGTACACACTCACTCACTGACTGACACACATACACACACACAAACTGACACACACACACAGACTGACACACGTACACACACTCACTGACTGACGCACATACACACACACTCACTGACTGATGCACGTACACACGCACTCACTGACTGACGCACGTACACACGCACTCACTGACTGACGCATGTACACGCGCACTCACTGACTGACGCATGTACACACTCACTGACTGACACACGTACACACTCACTCACTGACTGACACACGTACACACATACAGACTGACACACACACACAGAATGACACACACACACTCACTGACTGACGCACATACACACGCACTCACTGACTGACACACGTACACACTCACTCACTCACTGACACACGTACACACTCACTCACTGACTGACACACGTACACACTCACTCACTGACTGACACACGTACACACTCACTCACTGACTGACACATATAGACTGACACACACACACACCCCAGTGATGCGCCGAACAGCGCCCCCAAGTGATGTGCCTACTCCCCCGCTGCCGAGCACCTCCCATGTCCCGTACCTCTGCTGGGGGGCTGGCTGCAGCAGGAAACACAGCCCACAGCTCCACCAGGGGGGAGGAGACTCATACAGAGTTCCCCGTGTCCGCAGCTACGTCATGGTGGGGGTAGGTCACAGAGAGAGACATACACACCACAGAGAGACACACACACACACACACACACTGACACACGCAGACACACACACACACACACACTGACTCACGCAGACACACACACACACTAACTGACCCACGCAGACACAAAGAATTCAGTTACTATAAATATAGATGTGCAAATAGCTAAAACATGTGGTCAAACTTTTGTGTTTTGGAAGTGAAATTGTTTTGTGATTTTTAATTAAAAACATCACCATCACGGAGACCCCGCCCCCAGAGTGAGACGGATGGCAGCTTAAGCCTTGAGCTCCATCCCTCATCCCCGACAATACAATCATAAAGCAAGCAAAACGAACCTTTATCACCCCTAACTAATTTCACAATACTATTAAAACATTAGAGATGGCACCGATGCAGGCAAAAAAGAAAAAAGAAGGAGATCTCCGCAAATACCTGGGCCGATCGAGCTCACGGAGCGTGGCAGCAACAATGGCGCCGGATTCAAATGCAGGATCTGAGTCAGAACGAGATGAAGACACAGCGGAGGGACCAGAGCAGTTACCTGTCTGCCGCTGTGATTTTGAGAGGTTGTACTGCTGCGGCCGAGTTTATTCGAGCATTTGCCCGTTCTCGGCCGCAGCAGTAACCTGGCGCGCGCCGGAGGGTGCCGGGCGCGCGCCGAAGCCTCGGAGGAGAGGCCCGCCGATCGGGGCTTCCCCCTCTCCTTACCGGGTCCGCCGGGTCCCCCGGAACGTCCCGCCGCCGTCTCGACATCCACGCGACACCAGGGCTCCCTCGGGGAGTCCTGGGCACGCGTACAGGCGGCACAGGCACCCGATGATGCGTGACCGCGCATCGGTGATGCGCGGCACGCTGAGGGAGTGCGGCTCGCAAGCCGGGACATTTCCCGGCTTGCGGAATGAGCCGCACTCGGATAAAGTGTGCCGCCTGTGTATAGAGACATGAAAGCCCTTATACACCTGGAAATGCAGGACTTAAAAAAGGAGGTGCAGGGGCTCTGAGTGCGCACCGGAGCCCTGGAAGAGAAAGTCAGCACAAATACAAAACTGATTTAAAAAGCTGACAAACGATCCACATACTTACAGGCACAAATTTCGGAATTGGCTGACAGACAGGAAGATGCGGAGAACAGGGACCGCAGGAATAACATTAGGGTACGGGGGATCCCTGAAACCGTCACCGATGTGGAGGATTTCATCTCAAGATGGATGGCGGAGTTACTCCCTGACTGCCCACCCAATGAAAGAATAATGGATCGCTGCCATCATGCCCTAAGGAGCAAACCAGCAGCAAAAAAGCAGCCGAGAGATGTAATAGCCCGGCTGCACCATTATCGCACCAGAGATGCTATCCTGCAGAAAGCCAGAGTGGCAGAAGCCTGCAGATTCGAAGAGAACACAATGCAACTCTTCCAAGATCTCTCACCGCTTACCCTGGCCAGGAGAAGGAAACTCCAGCCCATCACCCGCACACTGAGGGACAGAGCCATCAGATATAGGTGGACCTTTCCGTTTGGCCTGAGGGTCATCCGCAACGGAAGGGCCATCTCCATGAAGGAGATAGAAGAGGGAGCTGAGTTCCTACAAAAACTAGGGATCAAGGAGAACTCACCCACGAGCCCTAGAGGTGAAAAGCCCAGAGAAACGGAGTGGCAAGTGGTGGGGGCTGTGGGCGAAAGCCGGGAAGCTCTTACATGAGCTCGCTTAAAGACTCGTATCTTGAAGTTACCTCATGGTTAGAGGCTAGTTAATAAAGTTATATGTTGCTCCTGAACTGTCTCCCCCCTTGATTAACCGCGAGTGTGACGAACGAGGAGCTGGCTGCTGCCGTAGATATAGCCGGACTCAGCACTATACGCAATGGGACTCTGCAACCCCCCAAGGCATTCCTGTAAGAAACACCAACTAAAAAGTGGGAAAGCGTACCTGCATACATCATGGCGGCGGGCGGTGGAACGCAAGCTGCCCATCATGGCGGAGGAGCTCAATGGAGTCCACGAGGCGGCTTCACGGAAGTGCTGTAAGTTTCGGCGGGAGAGCTAGGGGAGTGGCGACCTTCCTCGTAGGCTTCAGAGGAGAAAATGGCGTCCCCCGGAACAGCGTCACCGGAAGTAAGCCGGGCGCCATCTTGGAGGAGGCAAAAGGGAGATTACCGTCATCTCGGAGCGCCGAACACCATCCAGTCTCGCGAGAAGAGACTTTGACCCATAAACCGGGTAAGGAAGAGGATAAGGCACCAGGGATGCAGCAGAGGGACAACTCTCTACCTGATGGCGGAGGGGGAGGAAGAGAAGGCATGGACAACATCCTACAGCGATCCGGGATAAGGCCCCATGAATCACCACACCACCACGTTGCAAGCAAGCAAGGCCCATCATTAAAGTAGCGGAGCTGCAGAGATAATAAACACTGCCCCCAGGCAAATGTAGCTGTGTGCCCATTCATTCCCCTAGGGACTAATCCCCCCACCCAAAGACACGATACCAAATTGGGGGTGTTGGGAGGGTCATAAAGCCACACTAACTTATTAAAGTGGCAGTCCCCCTTGAAATACAAAAAAAAAAGGGAGGAAAAAAAAAATAATAAAAAAGAATATAAAAGAGAATAAAAAAATAAAAAAGGGGGGAGTGAAAACAAATATATAAAGAAAAGACTCGGGACCAGGAGGGGGGAGGGAGAAAAAGTTGCAGTATCTCAGTTAAACTGCCAAAAGAAGGGTTCTGTTTTTCTGTTTGTTCATTTATCTATGTTATCTATAATGAAGATGAATCACATAATGGTGTCGGGGGGAGGGTGGGGTGCCCTCCAGTCTCAACAAGGGCATGAGCCTCCACATGGGCGCTGGGGGTAACCCCGTCCGGTGGCCCATGAAAGTCCTCACTGAACCAGCAACGAGGAGCGGTAGAGGGGGATGGAGGTCCATCCCGGACTACGCTCGTGCTGTACGTTTAGGAGAGGCAGAGAAGGTACTTGGGGGGGACTGGTCTCTCCCTATTGCCGGATGTGCTAATTTTGTGTTTTTATGTTTTGTTACATGTGTTTATCTGTTCCCCCAGTGTACTTTCCCTTGTTCTTCCCGGCTGCAGTCTGAATCCTCGGAAAGAAATAGAAGATTCTCGACGCTGGCACCATGGGCTCAGACGATTGATTACAAACGAGTAAAGGTTTGGAAATACACTCATGAGTAAAGAGATCACTATTATTTCACACAATGTGAAAGGCTTTAACAGTCCAGGGAAGCGTAGGCTAGCTATGGCGGACTATAAGAAAACAGACCCTGACATAATTCTATTACAAGAAACACACTTTTCGAAATCCAGTTCCCCCAAATATATTGACTATAGGTTAAGGAATTGATTCTCAGCTTCATCCAACAAAAAAAAAGAGGAGTAGCCATTCTACTACATAACCGTTTGCCCTTTGCGATTAAGACCATTAAAAAAGACAACAACGGCCGATTTCTGATTATAAGCGGCGAAATAAGAGGTCAGCCGATCACATTGGCAAACGTTTATGCTCCAAGTGAAGGCACAGAGGCTTTCCTGGAAAGGTTCTTCTCCATCCTCCAGAGGTTGGCACAGGGATGCGTGATACTAGGGGGCGACTTTAATCAGACTCTCGATCCAGTAATGGATAGATGCACCCCGAGCGGTAAAGCTAACTCAAAGATCAGACAAACCTGGAATAGAGGGCTGAGAACTAATAATCTGTTAGATATATGGCGGGAACAGCACCGCCAGGACAAAGGATTTACATTTTACTCCCACCCGCATGACAGATATAGTAGGATAGACTACCTCTTTGTATCCAGTAGAATGGTTTCACAGATCTCCCACTCGGGCATCCACGATATTTCGTGGTCCGATAATGCGCCGATAGAGCTGCGGTGCTCCGATTTTATTCTGGACAGACCAGGAGCGAACTGGAAACTTAACGAAGTTTTACTAAAAATCCCCGAAATTGCACAAAATGTGGGGGATAGAATCAGGGAATATTTTCAGGAGAACATGGGAAGTGTGACTTCGCAGGCTACCCTATAGGAAGCCCATAAGGCGACTCTGAGAGGAGAGCTCATAAGGATTGCAAGCAGGCGAAAGAGGGAGAAGGACAAAAAAATCAATCAGTTACAGAAGGAATTGGCAGTCCTCTCAACCCGACATAAAAATAACAAAGACGCAATGACCCTTAAGGAGTTGTTAGACACCAAAACCAATCTTAATATCTTGCTGACCTCGCGTGCTGAAAAGGAGTTGACATGGTCTAAGCGGAAATTTTTTGAGAAAGCAAACAGGCCAGATACCCTACTTGCCAACAAATTACGAGACAAAAACCACGTCTCCCAAATTCAGATAATTCGAACAGAGCAGGGGGATCTGACCTCTGACCCCAAAAAAATAGTTAACGAATTTAAAACATATTATGAAACCCTATATGATGGGGCGAAGGTGGCACACACGCCAACCACAAAAGCACGACTAAAGAAGTTCTTAACAGAGGCTCAATTGCCTAAAGTGACCAGAGAGGAGAGGGACGCACTACAGGCAGACTTTACTATCGAGGAACTCCTAGAGGTAATGAAGTCATTAAAAGCAGCCAAGGCCCCAGGCCCAGATGGCTTTTCCAATCTCTATTACTGCACCGACACACTTTATTCGAGCAAATACCCAGTATGTACCTGGCAGATACCTGGAATGCGCCGCTTCTCACCTCTGACAAGCCCCGTTGCGTTTGCCTTCCCAGCCTGGGTTCATGCCTGGCTGACGGGCGGCTGATCTGTTAAATGATAATGATTAGGATTTAATAGGCTGCAATGCTTCGCGTGTCTACCAGATGGCATAAATTCATGAATTATAATGCAGTATATATATATATACTGTGCAGTATTGCAGCCAGCGGGAATAAAATGCTTCAATCCCTGCCTGGAAAATACCTCAATGCACTCGGGCAGAAAACAGTCACAAACCTCAATACACCCGGGTATACCCGAATTCGGGGGACTAGCCGAGCTCGAATAAAGTGTGTCGCCAGTGTATAAGAAATTTCGCAAAATATTAGCTCCTCATCTACTAAAACTGTGTAATTCTTTCCTGGATGGTGCCCCCATCCCGAGCTCGATGCTCCAGGCGTCTATCTCAGTAATCCACAAACAAGGAAAAGGCCCAGCGGACTGTAAAAGCTATAGGCCCATCTCTTTCATAAACTCTGATACAAAAATCTTTTCCAAACTTTTAGCTAATCGCCTTAACCAGGTGTTGTCCAAGTTGGTCCATCCCGATCAAGTAGGGTTCATATGTGGTCGACAAGCAGCTGATAACACCAGACGGATTATAGATTTGATTGATTTGGCGCAAAAAACCCATATCCCGTCTATGGCGCTTAGTCTAGATGCAGAAAAAGCGTTCGACAGAATTGATTGGCCCTACTTGAGGGAGAAGCTGGGAGCGTTCGGCTTGGGTGGGAGAATGATAGAGGCAATTCTCGCTCTGTATCGGGGACCGACGGCGAAGGTCAGGCACCAGGGCCTCCCCTCGGATGAATTCCTGATTAAGAGTGGCACCAGGCAAGGCTGTCCTCTGTCACGCCTTCTCTTTGCGCTATGCATCGAACCCCTAGCGGCGCACATCCGCCTCAGCCCGAATATAGCAGGAATCCAAATTAGTGACCAGCCACATAAGGTGGCCCTGTACGCTGAGGACGTGATACTCACGTTATCACAGCCCCTCACCTCTCTGCCGAACGTCTTTCAATTGCTAGGGGAATTTAATGCGATATCTGGGTTCAAAATTAACCAGGCAAAATCAGAAGCCCTAAATACTGCTGCGGCCAAGTTTATTCGAGCATTTGCCCGTTCTTGGCCGCAGCAGTAGCCTGGCGCGCGCCCGAGAGTGACGGGCGCGCGCCGAAGCAGCGGAAGAGCGCCCTCCGATCGGGGCGCTCTCCCTACCGCTGCCGGGTCCGCCGGGTCCCCCGGAACCCCCTGCCGCTGTCCCGCGATCGCGGGACACCAGGGCTCCCTCGGGGAGCCCCTGGACGCGCGTGCAGGGGGCGCACGCTCCCGAAGATGCGTGACCGCGCGTCTATGACGCGCGGCACGCCGAGGGGCGGCCACTAGCAAGCCGGGAAATCTCCCGGCTTGCGGATCTGGCCGCAGAGTGATAAAGCGTGTCGGTAGTGTATCAACTTACCTAAGGCCACCGAGAAACTGATCACGGTGAACTTTGAATTCAAATGGCAAACCTCCTCCATAAAATATTTAGGGATAAATATCACGAAGCAATCAGACACCCTGTATAAGGCGAATTACCCCAGACTAATACGGACACTGAAGGAAGATCTACGGAAATGGGCAGGGTACAACATATCCTGGATTGGCAGGATTCAGTCTCTAAAAATGAATCTCCTTCCCAGAATTCTGTACCTATTTCAGACTCTTCCGGTCCCTATAATCAGGGAAGAGATCCTTCGGTTACAGTCCGCAATGGTGAAGTTTGTCTGGGGTAATAAAACCCCCCGCATCAAAACTAGCACACTAATTCGGCCCACAACAAGAGGAGGATTAGCGGTACCTTGCCTGTTATCATACTTCAGAGCGGCCCAATTGACCCAAATTATCCAGTGGCACACCCACCCTAGTCGGAGGCAATGGGTGGAACTGGAGGCGGCCTGCTGTACCCCGGTGGCATTGCAGGACCTGATCTGGCTCCCAAATAAGGTTCGCAAGGACTTCAAATACCCGCTCCCCGCGATTGTCAGCTCTTTGGCAGTATGGGACAAAAGCAAATATAAGCACGTATTAATGATGACCCCAATTTTGGGAAACCCTGATTTCGCTCCGGGCCTACAGAAGAAAGATTTTATTATATGGACACAGAAGGGCTACACTCGCCTTTTACACCTGGAGGGTAGAATATCAATCAAACCGTTTGAGCAAATTAAGTCTGAAAAATCAGTTCCAAATTCAGAATTTTTTAGATACCTCCAGCTAAGAGCTTTCTATGATAAATTTCCCATTCGAGCTCAACGCACTAATTTTGAAAAGCTCTGTTCTACTGGAACAGGAACCAAGGGACTTATCTCTACGATGTACAAAGCGGTAGTCTGTCCGACTCCTGACGCCGACGTGACACTAAAATATAAGAATAGATGGGAAAGAGATCTGGGGGACACACTAGAGGACGAGGACTGGGACTATATTGTCTTGGCGGCAGCTAAGAGCTCAATCTGCACGACATTGAAGGAGAACGCGTATAAGGTCCTGATGAGGTGGTATTTGACTCCATTACGATTATCAAAGTTTGTCAGGGGCTACCCTCCATTGTGCCCTAAACAATGTGGGGAGCAGGCAGACTTGCTGCACATGCTGTGGGGTTGCACCAAGATACTCCCAATCTGGGAAGATATCAGAAATTGGCTCCAGAGAATTCTCGATTGCGCGATCCCTTTAGACCCATGGTTGTTTGCTGGCCAGACGCACCCCGGGGTTAAACAGGTCGGAGCACAAATTAATTGCACATTTTGCAACTGCCCTGAGGTGCGAAATCGCAGCATTGTGGAAGCAGCCCGAACTACCAAATATCCCAAAAATCAGAAATAGAATTTGGCATGTTTGCCGGATGGAACAGTTAACGAGTCTGGTTAACGACACCGGCACAAACTTTCTAAAAGTCTGGGCTCCATGGTTAGCCCTGAACGATATCCCAGGGGTCAATGCCTCCAATATACTGCTTTAATAGCTCTAGGCGCGTTCTCCTTGGATGAGTGTGGCTGACGGGGAGACATAGAATACAGACAGCAGAGTGGGACAACTAAATTAGGTAGTAGAGTGAGGGAGCAGGGTTAAGTGTACACATCCGCGGACGTACGCAAACATTAAGATAGAAGCTAGCCCGAGATCTGATGGACCTGAAGTCTCCAAACAGAGCCCAGAGGATTCGGAGCCTTTCTGGGGCAGCAATCTTCAAAACGAGCCTAGATGATTCGGAGCCTTTCTGTGGCAGCCTCACCCCCTCTTCCCCTCCCCCCCCCCCCCCTACTTCTTCCCTGATGTACTCTGGTTGTGAGTCTGGTTGGTCTGTGCGTATCCCCGGTATGTCTTTTGTGAGTCCAATTACAAAATGAGTTGACATGTGTACTGTTAGATACGACAATGGGTTGGTAGATTATTTGATGATTGTACCATAAACTCAATAAAAACTTTTTTGGTTGAAAAAAAAAAAAAAACATCACCATCACAAATAAAATTTCTGTGACAAAAAACAAAAAAGTTTCACTTACTATGCGCGTGCTCAGCACACACAGCTTTTTTTTTTAGATAGGAAAGGTATACAGGGATATACCAAATAAGTGTACATGGGGAGGATGTTGATCCAGGGATTAATCCGATTTGCCAATTCTTGGAGTCAGGAAGTAATTTATTTTTCCCCTTATGAGATATTTGGATGATATGACTCTGGGTTTTTTTGTTTGCCTTCCTCTGGATCAATAAGTAAGTATAGATATAGGATAAAGTATCTGTTGTCTAAATTTAGCATAGGTTGAACTTGATAGACGCAGGTCTTTTTCCAACCTCATCTACTATGTAACTATGAATGGGGTGTACTGTTCTTTTCTACCCAGAGCATGTGTTGGAGCTCCTCAGGGTGGCAAACTAAATCCTCCACTTCTACCAATCTTTGTTCAGTTGGGTTATGCCAACTAATTGTTTTAGGTGGTCTGCCTTGTAGTAACTTTTGAGTTCTGGGAGTGACAATCATCCCTCTGATTTTTAGGGTGATATAAGATAGATATTAACTCTTTGTTTTTGTTGTTGTTTTTTCTGCCAAATGTAGCGGTTAATCCTAATTTGTAGTAATCACAATTCTTTGTCTGGGACTTTAACTGGTAATGTGTGTAAAAAAAATAGAATCGAATCTTGGGGAGGATATTCATCTTTTAATGATGTGATCCTTCCGAACCAGGATATCTGGTAAGGGTCCCAACTCGACAGATCTTTGTAGGTTTGTTTAAAAAGAGGGGCGTAGTTCAATTTATACAGTCTATTGTAATCTTTTATGAAATGGATACCTAGATATTTAATTTTTTGGGGATCCCATTTGAAGTCAGAATTTGTTTTGGATGAGTTTGACTGTATGGCTAGGTAAGTTTAGGGTTGGAGCTACAGATTGCGTATTATTAATTTTATAGCCTTAGAGTTTACCAAAGGAATCCAGGTTCTCGAATACGTTAGGGAGTAAAATTAAAGGTTTCGTGAGGCACATAATTATATCATCGGTAAATAGAGCAATTTTATATTCCTGATTATTCATTAGAAGTCCTGAGATGTTGGGGTTATTTAAGAAAATATGTTTGTATAGTACGATATGCATATCGGAGTTTAGTAAATAGCAGTTGCTTGCAATAAATGTGCGTTTGGGCATTTTTTCAGAGTGTTATAGCTCAGTAAAAAGCTGTTTTAGTGTGTTATTGCACAGTTATCGAAGCGTTGTGAATAGCTACACATGCAATATCGCTCTAAAAGGGCACTAATAGTGCACTTATCCAAGTTTAGTGAATAAGCCCCTAAATTGTGTAAGGTAATAGACTCAGAGCAGGATGTAATTTTTCTCATGAAGGACTTGGTGTCACGGGAGACCAGCTCTTTTAACAAATGTATCCCTAGATCATTCACTAGGCAAAACACAGTACAGGCGGTCCTCGGTTATCTGACACAATGCGTTGCTCAAAATGGTGTCGGATAGCGAAGCGTCGTAAATCGAATCAGATTTTCCCAATAGGAACACTGTTTAAATGGAACGTTCTGTTCCTGGAGGCATTTTTCACACTAAAATACACAAAATATTTTACGCGGGCAATAAGATATGCAGCACACACTAATTATGATGGAAAGATTCTATTTATCTAATCCAAAATTATATAATAAAACTGTATACAGTACTGTACAGCAGGGGTGCGCAAACGTCTTGAGCTGCGCCCCCCCCTGCCCGGGAGCCGGAGCATTCCTGCCCCCCCCCCCTTCTGCCAAGACGCGGAGTCAAATGATGTTGCGGGTCACGTCATTTGACGCGCGTTGCCATGGTGACAGGTTGCTGAAGACCCGGCAGAGAACTGGTAAGTGAGTTACAGAGGTCTCACGCCTCCCCGGCATTTACATTTAAAGCCTCCCTGGCCTCTTTAACTGTCGCGCCCCCCTCATAAAAATTCCATGGGGCAGCGCCCCCCAGTTGGTCCATCGCTGCTGTACAGTATGAACAATATACCATATAATACAAATCTTTCTGTGTATACATATATATATGTGCTCAAAAACTGTGAAATGTTTATTGTATCGGCCATCACAGCCTCCATGGGTGATGAATCCCACATTTTAACTGCCCTTCCTGTAAATTACCCATTTCTTACTGGTGAAATCTCATTTCCTCCAACCTTAAGGAATGCCACTGTGTTGTTTGTACTGCCCTTGGGATGAATAATTCTTCTGAACACTCCTTTTAAAGTTATCATATCCCCTCTTAGATGCCTCATTTGTAATTTAAGCAAATCTAATATAGCTAGGCTGTCCTCCATAAATCATATTTTCCATCCCTTTTGTTAATTTGATGTCTCTTCTCTGCACTTTTTCTAGTTCCCATTATGTCTTTTATGGAGTTGTGCCCAAACCTGTACTCCATATTTTCAATGTGTGGCCTTATTAATGCTTTAAACAGTGACATTATTATGGATTTTGGTTCCATCCATACCCTGTTTAATGCAAGATAAGATTTTATTTGCCCTTTCAAAATCTTGTTTCCTAAAGACATAACCTTACATGTATCCGTTTTAAACCTAAACTTAACTAAAAGGATATTCCAAATAAACACAGGGCCTCTACCACTATTCTGTTCATTCCATACAAGTCTGAAACTGGATACGGCTCACAGATACACAGATATAATTATTTTAAAAAAGGGTGAAGACATTTCAATCTGGGATAGTAACCACTTATCTCATTACGCTGACAAAGGAGCAAAAAGACCAACGTGCAAGGAAATGCCTCTGTTCATCACTTTTATAGCTTCTCAATCTAGATAGAATCAAAGTAATGTTGGCATTGCAGGTAGCTTGATGCTGAGAAAGGGATTTTGTTTTTAAATCGTGTCGGTGTTACATTTATTTAGTATCATCTTTCCTGTGGTAATACAATGGAGTGTTGTTGTTTTTTTGTTGGAGGAAGGGTTAGAGTTGAGTTGTGGGAAAAAAACCATTGTGTTTTTTTTCCATTGCAGAACTGTATTTCTTGGTCACATATCACTTGTCAAAATAACCCACACACCACTCCTCCAGTCAAAGTGAGAGAAACTGAGGGAGACTTGGGATATCTGTACTTGAGACTTGTACATTGTGCTGTTCAGTATAATCTACTTTAGAGCCATCCATGCTGCCTTCAGAATTGCCAGTGATGCCACTTCTTCATATCACCAACTTCACTGACTAATTCTTGCAACTTGCACTCAGTAACAATGGTTGCAATATGAGTGAGGGCATAATGGTGGCCTATAAATAAATATTAAGAATAATAACATTTGGTAAATGTAAAATATAATCTACTCTATTTTCAGGATAAACGCTCAATTGCTCTAGAAAATGTCAGTCGTTACAGTGCAATTTGGCCAGTGCGGTAATCAGATTGGCTATGAGCTGTTTGATGTCATCTGCAATGACGTCCACAGTAAAAGTGGACTCTGCTCCAGGGCGGAAAATGATTCTTACCAGGCAGTTTGTAAGGAAAGGTTCTTCAATGAAGAGGAGTCTGGAGGTATGCAATGTGTAACTGTATTTTCATGTGGTATCTTTTGCTGATCTACCTTCATGTTTGTTTTCTACGGATTTAAAAAAAAGTTTTTTTCTATTTCAGATTTACAGTAGTAACCCGAGCTGTTCTTGTTGACATGGAACCTAAAGTGATTTTTCAAATCATATCATTGGCTGCCAGATCTGGGATTTGGAAATATGATAATCAGTCACAATTTTCACAGAAAGAGGGATCAGGAAACAACTGGGCAAACGGGTATAATATAAAAATGTTTTTTCCTGAAGAATAGTTTTAACCCAAAGACATAATTTTGCTGTAATCCTGGCTTCCAACTTTAAGGCAAAGTTTGAATGTTAGTTTTAAGTTCCCAACAAAAGAGTTATTCCACCTGAAACCAAAGTCAACTAATGCCAGTGATTTGTTGATGCTTTTGAATATTTAAATAACAAACAAATAACGGTGCTACTATAGCGTTAGGTCTACCAGACAACTTACACTATAGCGTGAGGCGAACCGGGAAACTTCAATACTAAAACAAAATTGTGAGCTAAATAATTTACTAATTGAACCAATTATAAATATTTTTTGAAACCTTAACATGCTTTATTTTATTTGAATCCTATGTATAGCTTAACTAAGTATGGTAAAACCTATCCTTGCTTCATTTTTGCATGGCCAGTATAACCAACCCCACACTGAGACCCATTAAGGTCGAAACGGCTGTCTGTGGGTGGGTTTACTGGCTATGCATCTTAACCCTGGCTGTGGCTCAAAGCTGTGACTATACAGCAAGCTTAAGCCTATAGGGAACCATGTTGAATGGTTTTGAAGCAAAAGGTGGCACTGTGTGCTCATTTGCATGTCATTTCCCAGAATCCCTTGCTGCAGTGGAAGTGCTGTGTGCTGGGTGATAATGGTGAAAGGTGGGGTTGCAGACCTGTCTAAGACATGCAAATGAGCTTACAGTAATATTTCCATTTGGTGTGTGTGTGTGTGTCTATACAGTTTTAGCTGAGCTTAATAATCAAAAACGAATTACAGACCTGTAAGCGTGACTTCAATAGTAGGGAAACTACTTGAAGGTTTAATACGGGATAATATTCAGGAATACCTAATGGAAAACAAAATTATTAGTAATAGTCAGCATGGATTTATGAAGGATAGATCTTGCCAAACTAACCTTATTTGTTTCTTTGAGGAGGTAAGTAGGAATTTAGACCAGGGTAATGCAGTTGATGTGGTCTACTTAGATTTTGCAAAGGCTTTTGATACGGTTTCACACAAGAGGTTGGTGTACAAAATAAAGAAAATTGGACTCAGTAATAATATATGCACCTGGATTGAAAACTGGTTAAAGGACAGACAACAGAGGGTTGTCATAAATGGAACTTTTTCAGGTTGGGCTAAAGTCGTGAGTGGAGTACCTCAAGGATCGGTACTGGGACCCCTGCTTTTTAACTTGTTTATTAATGACCTTGAGGTTGGGATCGAGAGCAAAGTCTCCATCTTTGCTGATGATACTAAATTGTGTAAGGTAATAGAATCAGAGCAGGATGAAATTTCTCTTCAGAAGGACTTGGAGAAACTGGAAACGTGGGCAGGTAAATGGCAAATGAGGTTTAATACAGATAAATGTAAGGTTATGCATTTGGGATGCAAGAATAAAAAGGCGACTTACAAATTAAATGGAGATATATTGGGGGAATCCTTGATGGAGAAGGATTTAGGAGTGCTTGTAGACAGAAGGCTTAGCAACAGTGCCCAATGTCATGCAGTAGCTGCAAAGGCAAACAAGATCTTATCTTGCATCAAACGGGCAATGGATGGAAGGGAAGTAGACATAGGGCCTCATGCAGTAAGCGACGAATATGTGAAATCGGCAAGCTTACCGATTAGTCATGTTATTGGCGATTTTCCCTCTCCGTATGCAGTAAGTGCCGAATACATTCAAAATCAAGCCGAAAACAAATCCGCCCACTCTCACGATGATTTGCCGATCACACACAGGTGTATCGGCGTGCGTGGCGGGGTGCTGTTAGGTTGCCCAATCAAAAATCTTGCTGAATCAGGCGAACCAAGCATGTATTGGATAGCGCGCCATATTTAAAGGCAACGTGTACTGTTAATCATTCTCTGTGTTGTTGGGAGTGAGAGAGAGAGAGACGCACAGAGCTGGGCGATTTAATATTTGCATATTGACTGAGAGACTTGTTGTGTATTGTGAGAGCTTTGTCCTTTGTTGTTTTGTTTACATCTTTGTCTTGTTTTATATGTGGAAGTGTTTCGTGTGATTGGCTGTACATTTCTTTTCTGTTTTTTGTGAGTGCTGTAAGTATGCCTGCAAAGCGTGGGAAGAGTGATGCTGGTGGGAGTGGGAGTGCTACTCGTGCGAGTACGTGTCAGAGTGAACGTACTGTTCAGGCGAGTGCTGTTGCTAGGAGTGCGAGTGCTGTTGCTGGGAGTGGGAGTGCTGTTGCTGGGAGTGGGAGTGCTGTTGCTGGGAGTGGGAGTGCTGTTGGTCGGAGTGGGAGTGCTGTTGCTGGGAGTGGGAGTGCTGTTGCTGGGAGTGGGAGTGCTGTTGCTGGGAGTGGGAGTGCTGTTGCTGGGAGTGGGAGTGCTGTTGGTCAGAGTGGGAGTGCTGTTGGTCGGAGTGGGAGTGCTGTTGCTGGGAGTGGGAGTGCTGTTGCTGGGAGTGGGAGTGCTGTTGCTGGGAGTGGGAGTGCTGCTGGTGGCTCAGTTGCTGATGGGGTGTCTGGTGGTGGCGTGCTTGCTGGTGGCCAGCTTTTGGAGTCTCTTCCATTGGAAGAAGGAGAGTCCAGTCAGCATCAGCCAAGCTCTGAGCCTAAACCTGCTCGGAAGAAACGTGTGGAGAAGCCACGTCATCCTCGCTTCAATGACCAGGAAAATAGAGCTCTTGTCACTGGGATTCTGGAGCACTATGACAGTATCTATGGACATTTACTATGTAAGTGTACTTTTCCATTTATTCTTCAAATACATGTGATCCTAGGTCATGTGAGTTTTGTTAATATGCAAATATGGGTACAGAATATCTTTCTATGTTAATTAGTGTGGAAACACAGCTTTTTATCATGCGTTACAAGGACAACTAAACTCAGGCGTACAATTTGCGATAACTGCATACAATATTAATGCAACCTTGCTTACATGTATAGGTTTAGTAGTGAATGCTCATGTGCTTCACATATTACACCTAAAACAGCATGTTTGCTTTCTCTTGGAACAGCTAGCAGTGTAGGAAACTGGTGCTTGTATTATTATTAATTAACCTCATATATTTTCTATGTTTTTCAAGCGCGGACAAGTTCATCAAGCAAAAAAGAAATGTGGGACACAATAGTCATTGGTGTCAATGCGTGTGGGAATCATGTCAGGGACAAGCGGAATTGTCACAAGAGATTTGACGATATTAGGTCAAAATTAAAAAGGAAAATACAAGACCAACGCGTGCATGCTACTGGCACTGGAGGTGGGCCGACACCATAACGTCTGATATTAACTCCATTGGAGGAGCTGCTTCTGGGAAAATTACTTCCCATCGTCGTGGAGGGTTTGGACGGTGACAGGGACATCGGAATTTATCCCTCACAATTTCCACCAGGTGAGAAATATTACTGTACTAGGCGTGTCCTTGCTTACAGTTATTTTACATATATCCGCTGCTTTTTATACTGTCTTGACAATATAAGCATACCTACATCTATATATGTATATGTCTGTTTCTCTCTCTCTCTCTATATATATATACAGGGCTTGACAAATCACCCAAAAATCTACTCGCCGAACAAAAAAATCTACTCGCCACCTAGTCCCGCCCCAACCCCACCCCTAGTCCCCCTACCCCGCCCCTAGTCCCGCATTTTAAAAATGAAATAAATTGAATACATTTCTAGTAAGAACATTCGTTTATGACATAAGTTTATTTATTGTATTACATTATACTACAATTAGTCCTTGGTGTGTGTGTGTGTGTGTGTGTGTGTGTGTGTGTGTGTGTGTGTGTGTGTGTGTGTGTGTGTGTGTGTGTGTGTGTGTGTGTGTGTGTGTGTGTGTGTGGAATCTAGAAAAAAAAAGCCAGGTGTGAATGACTAGTTTCCTGCACCCCTTAACTAGTGCCTGGACGTCCCCGCTTCACAATATTCAAAGCAGCAATCCCGCCTGGGATCTTACCTGATCCGCAGTCCCTCAATGTCCAGGTACCCTCATTCCTGCAATGTTATACATTGGAGGGAATGTGTTCCCTACCTGTCTTCTGGGTTAGGGGGGGTTCCAATGTCTTCCGTGTGAAGCTTGAGTCAGATCTGGAAGAAAGCAGTATAGGTTATTTCGGTGTAGGTATAGGGCAGTTAAGATATACAGGGTAAATAAAATATCCAGATTGTGAGACAGAGAGAGGGTGAGAGAGATGGTGAGACGGAGAGAGGGTGAGAGAGAGAAGGTGAGAGAGACGGAGAGAGGGTGAGAGAGACAGAGAGAGGGTGAGAGAGACGGAGAGAGGGTGAGAGAGACGGAGAGAGGGTGAGAGAGACGGAGAGAGGGTGAGAGAGACGGAGAGAGGGTGAGAGAGACGGAGAGAGGGTGAGAGAGACAGAGAGAGGGTGAGAGAGACGGAGAGAGGGTGAGAGAGACGGAGAGAGGGTGAGAGAGACGGAGAGAGGGTGAGAAAGAGACGGAGAGAGGGTGAGAGAGAGACGGAGAGAGACGTAGAGAGGGTGTGAGAGAGACGGAGAGAGGGTGAGAGATAGGGTGAGAGAGACGGACAGAAGGTGAGAGACAGAGAGAGGGTGACTGTGGGGGTTGGGGTGATTGGGGTGTGGGGTGATTGGGGGGTAGGGTGATTGGGGGGCTGGGGTGACTGACTGGGTGTTTGGGTGGGGTGACGGTGTGGGGTTATTGGGGGGTTGGGGTGACGGGGTGTCTGACTGGGTGGGGATTACTGACTGACTGGGTGGGGTGACTGGGCACAGGGCAGGGGGGTGGGATGACTGACTATGACTGACTGGGTGGGGGGGGTGACTGACTGGGTGGGGGGATGAATCACTGGGTGTGGGGGGTGACTGACTGGGTGGGGGGATGACTGACTGGGTGGGGGCATGACTGACTGCGTGGGGGGATGACTGACTGTGTGGGGGGTTGACTGACTGGGTGGGGGGATGACTGACTTGGTGGGGGGATGACTGATTGGGTGGCGTGGGGGGGTACTTCTGGTGTCCTACATGTTCTCTCTCTCTCTCTCACACACACACACTCTCTCATACCCATAAACACACTCTCTCATACACACACACACAAACACACACACACAAACACACACACACTCTCCTACCCATACCCATACACATACACACACACACACACACTCTCCTACCCATACACACACACATACACACACATACACACACACACACACACTCTTCTACCCATACACACACACTCTCCTACCCATACACACACACACATACACACACACACACACACACTCTCCTACCCATACACACACACATACACACACTCTCCTACCCATACACACACACATACACACACACACACACTCTCCTACCCATACACACACACATACACACACATTCTCCTACCCATACACACACACACACATGGGATGGGACGGTGAAACACCCCGCTACTACCTGCCGCCCCGCGCGGGCAGCGGGAGCGAGGGGAGGAGGGGGTGTAAGAGAAACACCCGAGCCGCGCGGGCAGCGGGAGCGGGGTGAAACACCCGAGCCGCGCGGACAGAAGGAGGGGGGTGAAGCACCTGAGCCACGCGGGCAGCACGAGGGGGGTGAAGCACCCGAGCCACGCGGGCAGCAGGAGGGGGGTGAAGCACCCGAGCCACGCGGGCAGCAGGAGGGGGGTGAAGCACCCGAGCCACGTGGGCAGCAGGAGGGGGGTGAAGCACCCGAGCCACGCGGGCAGCAGGAGGGGGGTGAAGCACCCGAGCCACGCGGGCAGCAGGAGGGGGGTGAAGCACCCGAGCCACGCGGGCAGCAGGAGGGGGGTGAAGCTCCCGAGCCGCGCGGGCAGCAGGAGGGGGGTGAAGCACCCGAGCCGCGCGGGCAGCAGGAGGGGGGTGAAGCACCCGAGCCGCGCGGGAAGACTGAGGGGGGTGAAACACCCGAGCTGCGGGGGCAGAGGGAGGGGGGTGAAACACCCGAGCCGCGCGGGCAGAAGGAGGGCGGTGAAGCACCCGAGCCGCGCGGGCAGCGTGAGGGGGGTGAAGCACCCGAGCCGCGTGGGCAGAGGGAGGGAGGGGGGAAGAGAAAGACATGAGCCGCGCGGGCAGCGGGAGCGCCAAAGGGAGGGGGGAGAAACACCTCTGCTACCTCCCGCGCGGGCAGCGGGAGCGCCGGGGACCGGATGTATCAGTATAAATATTTATTAAAGGCATTAAATTCCCCACACCTCAAGCATGTGTCCACAATCCTCTCCATGACCGGATCAGTGCAGGTCTTGTAAGTAGGAGGTGACACAATTATACAGAAGGATATATAGGAAGAGGAGGAGCAGCAGACGCGCGCGCATCCCCAACCCCCCCCCCCTCCCCATTACTTACCCGTGCAGAGAAGGAAGGGCGGTTTGAAGTCCTGGCAACTCCAAGCCGCGTCACAGCCAGAGGGATTTTTTTTTTTCGAGCAGGGGATTTTGTTTTTGCAGAGCAGGAGAAAAGCTACTGGCCACGAGCCAATATCCGATCGCAGCTGGCGAGTTGGCGACCAGGTTTGTCGAGCACTGTATATATATATATATATATATATCTCTCAAAATATACATATATGTTGTAGTCCTACTAAAAGCAGTAACTAATATACCACGTGCCATTGCGTGGTCATTTACATGTGAATTCCCAAAATGCATTGCTGCAGTGGAAGCAATTGATGGTGGGCGAAGATGGGGAACAACAGGGTAGTACACATGTGTAACACATGCTAATGAGAAATTATTACTAGCTACAGGTACAGAACATAAATATGTATAATATTAATGTGTATATGATTTATTTTACTCCTACAAACACGACATTACTGGCTATTGTAATCATGCATCGAATATATTGCATGCAACGGCCTACAAACATCACTTGCACTAACAAATGTATAGTTGTTTATGAAAAGGTCCATTTTTGCTTTATGTCATATACAGACAGCATAATGAGGCACACGTAGCATATGTTATGTCATTGTGTTCATAACTTGCACACTGCAGACGACTATTTAGATCCTCTACCATTGTGTTAAAGCAGCTGCAATGAATTTGTCATCACAGCATACACGTCAACAGAGGGGGTGGGGTTCAGCACACACACAAATTACAGGGTCATTTTAGGGTCAACTTAGTTCACACCATTTTCACCTGTTTGAAGTAATTGAAAGGTCTGGCTGATTAGGCTTTTTGGGGAAGGGAATACCGTTCTAACAACCTGACTAGCACAACTGAAGTTAATCACACTCATTTGAAAGCTTAACTCTAGCTACTAAATGCCCCAACAAGTCATTAGTTATCAAACCGTACGTCACACATTAGTTCACTCATATCTATAGTTGAACTACTATCAACGACACATTATCACACACTGCATGTGTTGTCTTGTTGAGTGACAGCCACATTCAGGTGTGCCACATCTTCTATTAATGTACCACACATATCCTGTACCAAAAACAAAACTTTTTGCAATATGACCACCTTCATGATAACCATTGTGAATGTTCATCTCATGATAGTTATGTACATTATGATACTGATATGACTACACAACATATGATTTTTATGTACAAATTCTATCAATTTATCCTCACGCATTACTGCAGAAACATAGTACTGCTGCGGCCAAGTTTATTCGAGCATTTGCCCGTTCTTGGCCGCAGCAGTAGCCTGGCGCGCGCCTGAGAGTGACGGGCGCGCGCCGAAGCAGCGGAAGAGCGCCCTCCGATTGGGGCGCTCTCCCTACTGCTGCCGGGTCCGCCGGGTCCCCCGGAACCCCCTGCCGCCGTCCCGCGATTGCGGGACACCAGGGCTCCCTCGGGGAGCCCTGGACGCGCGTGCAGGGGGCGCAGGCTCCCGAAGACGCGTGACCGCGCATCTATGACGCGCGGCACGCCGAGGGGCGGCCACTAGCAAGCCGGGAAATCTCCCGGCTTACGGTACCGGCCACACTTTAATAAAGTGTGTCGGTAGTGTATGTTGTATGTTAGGGAACTCAAAAGTTCTAAGTACACAGGCATGTACATTGTTATTACAACTATTTATGTTCACTTTCACACACACATTTTCGGTTAAGGAACTGATGCTGTTAGGTACTCATAAATACAGAACATACAATAAGTGTTTGTTCAATATTTACACATGTAAATGTAAAACTAATGTTATTGTTATATATAGTTGCCCCTGGAGGACATGTGTCACCTGAGACGGAACAAGTGTCTTCACCTGGGTCATGCAGCTCAACACACCTAGAAGGTGAGTGTATGAGTTGGTTGCCATATAATATGTGCACTTCTATATGTTATGTTGTCATGTTCATTATTTGTTTTGCACATGTTCTTTAAATAGGATTACTTAGTGTCAGTGAAAATGAAGTGTAAGGCAACATGTATTGTGTTAGTGATGTTAACTATCATGTAGGAGTTGTGAGTTTAGAGCAAGTGTTCATTCATTCATATTTCATACTGAGTCCAAACATTATTCGTAAGTCAAGTTAGATTTTAATGTGAGGTTATGAAACGTATGGAAACATGTTAGTTGTTACTTATGACACAGTATAATGACATAGTAAAACAGCAGAGATTAACATGCCATTTAATAATGTGTACATTTATTTTTAGAACATGATGATGAAGATGATGATGATGATGCCGCCATAGACACAGAAATACAATCAAGTGAGCATGAAGAGGTTCCAATTGAAACAGTTATACCGCCAAATCGTCCATCAACTAACACATACGATGCAATAGTAGCTTCTGAGGGAAAAATTGTGGAAGCAGAAAATCGTCGCCATTCTGATCTGATGACAGTGCTGGAAAGGATGATTGCACTGCAGGAAGAAACGATATCACAATTGGCACATCTCCACAGAGTCTTCATTGAAGTGCCTAAACAGTTGCAAAAAATCAACACCTCATTCGAAGCATTAGTTGTTCAGCAAACCCAAGCAAATTACTTGAGAATGACTACTGTACCACATTTCAACTTCAACACCTCACAGGCAGGATCTTTACATGCTGGTAATTTTTCACCACATGCATCTGATCTTCATTCCCCAGGTCCGAATGTTACCGGTCAAGTAGCAGACATTGCTGTGCATGTTCCTGACGACATCCTACCGCTGCCATCTGTAGAAAATCAGGAGCTGACACCTACAAAGGAGGTGACAAAAACAAAACAGCACAAGCAGTTACTACTGACCAGTTTTTGGACACAAACAAAAAAAGACACACATGAAACAGACCAACCATCACTTGTGCAGTGTCTACCAACTTGCTCACATGTGTCAGTGGGCACAAGCCCTGTCGGTGAGTCACTGGCCACAAGCCCTGTCCGTGAACAGTCACTGGCCAAAAGCCCTGTCGGTGAACAGTCACTGCCCAAAAGCCCTGTCGGTGAGTCACTGCCCAAAAGCCCTGTAGGTGAGTCACTGCCCAAAAGCCCTGTAGGTGAGTCACTGCCCAAAAGCCCTGTAGGTGAGTCACTGCCCAAAAGCCCTGTAGGTGAGTCACTGCCCAAAAGCCCTGTAGGTGAGTCACTGCCCAAAAGCACTATAGGTGAGTCACTGCCCAAAAGCCCTGTAGGTGAGTCACTGGCCAAAAGCCCTGTAGGTGAGTCACTGGCCACAAGCCCTGCCCGTGAAGTGCCAGAGGCCACTCAAAGTGGCTCTGTTGTGGCTAAAGTTGTTGCAAAACAAAAAAGGAAAATCCAAGAGACAACAAGCAGGCCTGTTACTCGCTCTCAAAAGGAACAAAAAAAATAAATGTTATAATTCACTAAATATGTCTTTGGCCTTGTTTTGTTGACTTCAGATTATCTAATTAATATTGTATGTATGCTGAAGACTGTGTTGTTTCCAAACTTTCAAGTATGTTCTTGTACACGTGAAGTTTTGGAAATGTTAACAGTCCTAATTAATGAATAGTGTTATAAATATTGATGTATTAATCGTCTGTTCAATAATGGTCCACCAGGAGCCAGTTGCTATGTTTAGAGAAGCTGCCATTGACTTACCTGCAAAACATTGTATTTGGGTGTGTTACTTGATGTAATCATTGCATGTGCATATTATTCACATGCAATTAAAAACACACATCTATTTAACTGCAAACATCTTTCTTGTCCGTGTACAGCAGGATTATGTGTAAAATATTACTTACCTTCGCCTTGCTCGGCCATTGCAATGTTGTCCTTTAATCATTTATGTGTTCTTGTTTCAAGAACATCTCTGAATGTATACTAATATATATGTAGTATGTATGGATATATGTACACACACACACACACAGTGTGTGTGTGTATGTATGTATATATAGTACTATCTAAACTGGTATAGATGTCTTTACAAAAAACATACACTTCATGCTTCCTTGTGAAAACACAGTATTTTAATGATACAGGCCTAATGTTTGAGAACTATACTAACTGTGAGCCTATAACAGTATTGGGCTAAAACAAATGTTTATTACTTAATTCACTCATGTTTATCACTATTTAAATAGGTTTCATACAAGGCCTACTTACTGGCATCAATATGTTGTGTGTACTCCTGCATTATATATATATATATATTATTGGTTTTAACACTACAGCCCTTCTAAATTTAAATGAAACCTTTTTTGATGGTAAATCACATTTACCAGACAGGTCAATGCAATAGGCCATAAAAGTTTAAGCCTCTATTATGTTAACCTTTAAATAAATCACACCAATATAAAAATCCCTCTTTACATATAAGCCCTTAAAAGTTTTAATATACACACACAGACATGTAAAGTTTGGTTTTACAGACATATTGTAATATATATAACTATATATAACTATATATAACTATATATATATATAACTATATATATATATATATATAACTATAGTCACTGCATATATATGTATATGTATATGTAAGTGTATATTGTAGTATACATATACATATATATACTACAATATACATATACTACAATATACATATACACATATATATATTTATGAGAGAGATATATATATATACATATACACACGTACTTAAACTGATGCAGACAGGGAGTTAACCAGACTTTCAAATACACACACAAATTTATGAGGAAAAAAAACATTTACTTTTGCAGGTGTGTGTGTATTTCATTATATGGCTGTGTAAGCACTATTTTCAGACAGTGGACAATGTTATTTTTCCTCAACCCACAATGTTTCTTAATTAAAAGTCTACCAATGTTTTGAGAAACAAGATAACATTTGCTACATCTTGGTCAGAAAAATGGCTATCACAAACCACAAATGTGAAACCAATTATTTCTACACATCCAATTGGTGCTTCAAACAAGGAGTACAAGTTGAAACTTTTTATGACCTTGAAAAGTAAAGACAGCAAATAGTTATCATTTGAACCGTTTCATTCTTATGAGCAAAGAACAGAGAACTTCAGACATCTTTTCTGTTAATCTGCAATGGCTGATGAATTATTAAAAAATATACATCCGCACAGAGGATACAAATTCATGATAGCAGAAGCGATTTTGTCCGCTTCCGGACACAAAGCCAACACGGGACAAATCTATGATTTGATTAGAGCCAAGTATCCTTATTACCAAGAACGTGGGCATGCGCTAAATTTTAAATCATCTGTAAGATTCACTTTATCAACTAATGACTGTTTTGAACGTGTGCAGGATAAGCTACAAGACAGGTATGGTTGTTGGAAGATTGCTAAGGAAAAACATTTCACCGTGGAAGAGGGCACACATATTGTGCTTAATGGCATATTTATTCCTAATGCCAATAGCAATGGATCCGCTACTACTGTTCCGTGTGAATCGATACCTGCTGCAATATCTGCACCCTCCATTCCTGAAACCCACATTGTACAAGAACATAACTACTATGATTATGTACCAAGCCTTTCAGCTGAAAATGCATTGGAATGGGTACCCGAAGAAATTAACCTACCTCCGGACCAATTGTTTGAAGAAAGCTGTGGCGATTCCTATGAGCGCTTCATGGAGGAGATGTGTGTCATACAGGATTCAGCGTTTGGGTCAAGCGTGGATGCAAATGCCTTGGTTTTCTGGAGCGACCAGTTGCAGGCAGACGAAGTGTTAATTCTACAAGAATGGTAAATATAACAATCGTTATGCGTTGACTCAGCGTTTAAATTTTTTTTTTTTTTTTTGTAACCACCATTTTCACTTTCAATGCGTGGATACAGCGTAACATTGCAGACTGCATAACATGTAGCGATCACAAACAAATTGTTTCCTATTACAATATAGTAGAACCTGAAAGAGTAGTACACATTGCTGACGGAATAAATATACGTACTTTCCTATCCCTTTAAACATATTAGCAACATGTTACCATAACTCTAACACATACCTGTTTTGTTATCATGCAACATCTACAAAATAAAAAACCGGGTCCACCACGTATGACGTGGGACCCTTGTCATGGGCCAAGGCGTCCTTAAAAAGGATTACCGATGTAAGTTGCGCCCCCAAGCGACGTGCGCGCGTCAAAGCCTATTGGCTGTGTTGTTTTGTTATAGTTACGGTAACTGCACTGTGTCATGCGTGCGGCTCAGTGTTTCTGGTCGTACACTGGGCGTTAGCCGAATGTTAATTGAGTGGGAGGAGTGTTAGCGTGCGTTTCACGCTGGCTTAACATGACGTCACACGTATTGCATTTGCGCATTGTGTTATCGGCCGTGCTTTCTGTCCACACACGTCTGTTTAAAAAGAATACAGATGTACTCGTTTAGAACGAATGTAGTTTCGCCTTCATTGTATTTGAAATAAATATTTAATGGTTAATGGTATTTTCAACATGTATTGAACGCACAACGTACGCATTGTTTTGCGCATGCGCTAACAGTTAGTCGACCCAAGCGTGAAGTGCGTGCGCACACTAAGATGTGCGCGCACATTTTTCAGTATACAGGCAACGTTCACTTCATATACATAGTTATGCTTGCTCCTAATTTAATGAAAGATTACATAATGATGTACACTTGTACTTCTAACATATAAGTGACTGACGTGTGTATGTACACAATCATATAGAGCTGTGTAACGCGTTGTCACGGATACATATATAGTAAGGTGCCATCTTTGACCATCATGTTTTTGCTGTATTTCAGAGATGTCGGGGAAGATACAATCGGATCAATGTATGATTTCAGAAGAGTCTACCTTTATATGAGATGATTGTGAGGAGGAGCCACCGACTAATATACTACATATGGAACTAATTTTATATTGCTTGCAGCGCTTATTAACAAACAATTAAAAATGTGATACCCTTATGCCTATATTGCATAAGCACTTAATTAACATAATGATGTTGCAAAAGAGTGCCTCATGAATTTTTCTTGAGTGTTCTTTAATTACTACTAACATTTTATGGCATGGTGTGTTTTATATATAACAACCATTCCCACTCTGCTAACACATTTGTGTATTCTATTGTGTAATAGAACGTATGTCTGTCGAAACTATGTAACAATAATAATAATATGAGCATGTTCATGTATAGCGCTGCTAGTTGTACGCAGCGCTTTACAGACACATTTTTCAGGCTGAGGTCCCTGGCCAGTGGAGCTTACAATTTATTTTTTGCCGCCTGAGGCACAGGGAGATAAAGTGACTTGACCAAGGTCACAAGGAGCCGACACCGGGAATTGAACCACACTCCCCTGCTTCAAACTCTCAGTGCCAGTGTGTGTCTTTACTCACTGAGCCACTCCTTCTCCCAATGTAAAGGACACTTACAACCAACTAGCCATTTCTTGTTAAAAAATCTCTTGTTACATGGGTATGTTGATAAAATGTTTTGGGACTGTAGCAAATAATGTTATTGGCTAGATGTTGTGGTCCCCTACAATGCATGATGTTCTGAATATTACATCAACATCATGTAATGAAGTACGTTTCTGTGTATATTTAATTTACCTAACTAACTATAGTTTACTGTGTTTATTAAACGTTATATAAATAAATAGTACAGTGAATATGATGATATAAGCTACCATAATAAACCTGCTGTTCTCATTTGTCGATGTTATACATGGATCCTACACAAATTGATACAGACACAAACAGTTGTCTTAAAAAGTGTGCCTATGCTAATGTGCACGTGATTGACGTTTATATTTAGAGAATACTTGATAATTATCATCATGATAATGATGAAGTGACGTGAATGACATTCCAAATATATTACCAACATTGTCATTGTGGGAAATTAGAAATGTAACATTACAGTAACATTTGGGACAAAATTGTGGTTTTGTTTACACTTTGCCACTTGTTACATGTAGGTCACATCCACACACGTGTGACTTATACATAAACATGTCACAAATTTTAATTAATGTTGACTATTAATTTCTAGCATTAATAATCACCTACATTGCTAAATATAAGATGTACTACGCATTGTTGTGATTACAGGCATTCATGCATGGAGTGTTAGGATCAGTCAATTGCATCCGTGATGAATGATCTCCCGTAAGTAAAAAAATAAGTACAGTTATCCCCTTTTCTCCAAACACCTCTATATTACATTAATGGAATTTATAAGGGAACATACATAAAATGTGATGAAATGGGAGTAATCATTTTCTAATACAATGCACATGAAACCTCAATAGTAGCTAAATGCATGTACATGATACAGAAAGTACATGTATGTTACATTTTTCTTTAAACCAATATGTTGGGTTTTCAATTCAAATACTTATACGAATATTGAGGTAGGCACATCTTATGACAGATGTCAGCAAATATACATACCATGATCAGTCATACTGGAGATATACCTATAATGCAATGGAACAATATATAAATTGCAAACATTGACATGCCATCTTCAGTACCGTAAGCAACACAGCAAAGTGTGTATTTGGTGTTAAATGTGCAACACCATGTATATTTAATGACATTCAAAATGTAAAGTAGCCTGGTGTACACATCATATGGATGTACATGTTACACTGCACCAATAACATTGTATGTAAGCATACTAGAAGAATGAATGACTATGGCCATACTATGTGTATTGTGTTTGCATAAGGAACAACACAATGCTAAAATATTACTGCTTTGTTACCCCAGTTGTATTCACATACACACAACTAATGTACAATGGAAGAGGGATTATATAACCTGTGCAACAATAACATACCGGTGCCACATCCCTTTGTGCACACAGCAGAGAAAAGAAAGGTGTGCAACCCATATTCATCTGTGTCCTAACAGAAGGTTATATAAAAAAACATTATTGTTAATATAACATAATTAAACTATAAAAGTAGTACTAGGAACATATCTGTTTTTACTTACAAGAAAAAAATGAATTGATGAGATTCTGGCGTGTCTGGCCACCACTGGCTGTTTGTTCATTTTCAGCAGCTACATGGGTGGGATGCTCGTCTACCAAAGGCTCAGCTAGGTCTGATTGTACATTGTGCCTGAGTGCAACATTGTGCAAAATGCAACAGGCAAGGATAATATCAGACACTTTTTGAGGCTTGTATAGAAGAGCCCCACCAGTTCTGTCTGACACCTAAATCTGGTCTTGAGTAGGCCAAATGTCCTCTCTATAACAGATCTTGTAGATATATGGGCTGCATTGTACCTCTCCTCTGCTTCAGTTTGAGGGTTTAGCACCGGAGTCAAGAGCCACGGCCTAATTCCGTATCCTGAGTCACCTATAATGAATGGAGCACACATAAGCTTACATTAGTGATCAAATTCTACAATGACAACATTCCTAAAGAAAAATGTGTTTTGTGTTAGAACATCTAAATCTGTACTCACCCAGCAGCCAACCATGTTCAAAATGTCCCTCTTCGAACGCATGGAAGACTGAAGAGTTCCTCAGGATAAGGAATCGTGACTGGAACCAGGGAATTTGGGTACCACATGCATTATCCTCATCGTGGCATCACATACCACCTGTACATTGAGTGAATGGTAGTGCTTACGATTGCGGTAAACATGCTCACTCTGACTAGGTGCAATCAAAGCAACATGTGTGCAATCGATTGCACCCAGCACACATGGTATCCCTGCTACTGCACCGACACACTTTATTCGAGCAAATACCCAGTATGTACCTGGCAGATACCTGGAATGCGCCGCTCCTCACCTCTGACAAGCCCCGTTGCGTTTGCCTTCCCAGCCTGGGTTCATGCCTGGCTGACGGGCGGCTGATCAGTTAAATGATAATGATTAGGATTTAATAGGCTGCAATGCTTCGCGTGTCTACCAGATGGCATAAATTCATGAATTGTAATGCAGTATATATATATATATACTGTGCAGTATTGCAGCCAGCGGGAATAAAATGCTTCAATCCCTGCCTGGAAAATAACCCAATGCACTCTGGCAGAAAACAGTCACAAACCTCAATACACCCGGGTATACCCAAATTCGTGGGACTAGCCGAACTCGAATAAAGTGTGTCGCCAGTGTATGTTATAAAAGCCATTCCTGACTTCCAGCCACTCTGTCGCCTCTGTAGGAAAATGAATATAATTCCTAGCGCGTCTATTGAGTGCATAGAGAAACTGGGTAAAGGCCCGCGAGAATGTAGATTGCGAGACCCCGCCCACTATGCCCACAGTTGTCTGGAATGATGCGGAAGCAAGATAATGTAATGAGCACAGCATTTTAACAAGCCCAGGGACTGCACGACCTCTGGCTGTCAAAAAATCTAAATCTCCCCTTATCTCCTCATAAAGAGATAAGATTGCTGCTGAACTCAAACGATAGCAACTTATTATCTCCTCCTCACTCATCCCATCTAACAGGGTTCTCTCCCTGTACACACGCGGACGAGGCACAACTTGTCTCCTGTGTCTTCTCCTCTGATCTCCTGTCCCTCTACCTCTCCCTCGGCCTGTCCCTCTCCCTGTCCCTGTCGTATCCGCGTGCCTGTCCCTGTCACTGTCCCTCGGTCTGTCCCTCCCTTGCCCTATATCATTCTCTTGATCAGCAAGCATGTCATAGAAAAGAATGTTCCTCCGTCTCCTAAACAATCGCAACATTTTGAAATGAGTAGCTGTGAATGAGCAGGTAATGGGCGTCCTTTAAATAGGTATGTGATGATGTCAGGTGACATAGTAAAATGCAAGGTGTTACATTAACATAATAAAGTACTTCTGTGCCAAGCTGTGTGCAGTTGATCTTAGAAGTATTTGTTGTGTGTATTCTGCAGGGAATGATGATATTTGCCAATGATGTCACGTGAAGCTTTGTACAAACATTGCTTGAAAATAAATAGTTTAATGTGCAATGCATGTAACACTTCTGAACGCAACAGTCAGTCATGTAATTAGACAAAAAGGCTGAGATTGACGTGGGAAAAGTTTGCTGTAACATGTGCAATTAGCCATGTTATTGTCACATGTTGACAACAATGAATTGTCGTTTGCATATGCATGCATTTCTGTAATGAGGATAGTTGCTATAGAATGAGTTTACAAGGTGTCACAATGATTAATTACTGTACATGTGTGTAGAAGTTAGGTTGAAGTGCTTGTAATGCAACGGTTACAATGTAAACATGCAATGTGATTGAGCGTCCAATAAGTGACGTCATGAAAATAGGGAGGACCAAAACTAGATGTAAACATGAGAAGAAAGATGTACATGAACGTTTAAAGATGCGTCACACATTACAAGCATTGTGTAATGTAAAGGAACATGAATATACGGTGTATGTGTGACATGTGTGACATGTGTGACATGTGTAACATCATGTAAATAATTGTCGCTCAGTTCAGTAAAATGTGTGATATGATGTGAGGTACTCCTTTAAAAGTTGAGTATAGTATTTTCCCTTGACACATCATCACATGATGAGTAATGTGACACGCAAATGATGAAAACATGTAAAAGTACAATGTTATGCAAATAATACACGTCAGCTGTGACACAATGCAGGGAATGCCCCCCACACTGTAATGCAAATCACGTTTGTATTGTGAGCAATGAAACGTAAACAGTACTATACTGTTATACGTCCCCGCTCCATTGACTTCCATTGATGTACAGAAGAGTTTTTTTTCTAAGTGCCGTTCCGGCAGCCTTAGCGATCGTTCTCCCCTCCAACTTGCCAACTTTAGTTGGCGGGAGAAATTGGCCATAACATCTCAATTTCGTAGTGCCGATCAGCCCCGATAAGCTGATTTTGGTACTTGAATCCAGCCGATTTAAAAAAGTGGCGATCAGTGGCGAAAACAGGCTTATCGGCAGCCGACTGGCCATAACAAAATTATCGGCTACGCAAACTGCCGAAATCAAGTACTTATCGGCGCTTACTGAATCTCAAACCCAATTTTGGCTATAAAATGCCGAAAAAAACCTTATCAACGCTTACTGCATGAGGCCCATAATTATGCCCCTTTACAAAGCATTAGTAAGACCACACCTTGAATATGGAGTACAATTTTGGGCACCAATCCTAAGAAAAGACATTATGGAACTAGAGAGAGTGCAGAGAAGAGCCACCAAATTAATAAAGGGGATGGACATTCTAACTTATGAGGAGAGGCTAGCTATATTGGATTTATTTACATTAGAAAAGAGGCATCTAAGAGGGGATATGATAACTATATACAAATATATTCAGGGACAATACAAGGAGCTTTCAAAAGAACTATTCATCCCACGGGCAGTACAAAGGACTCGGGGCCATCCCTTAAGGTTGGAGGAAAGGAAATTTCACCAGCAACAAAGGAAAGGGTTCTTTACAGTAAGGGCAGTTAAAATGTGGAATTCATTACCCATGGAGACTGTGATGGCAGATACAATAGATTTGTTCAAAAAAAGGTTGGACATCTTTTTAGATGGGAAAGGTATACAGGGATATACCAAATAAGTATACATGGGACGGATGTTGATCCAGGGATTAATCCGATTGCCAATTCTTGGAGTCAGGAAGGAATTCATTTTTCCCCTTAATGGGGTTTTTTGTTTGCCTTCCTCTGGATCAATAACTAAGTATAGATATAGACTAAAGTATCTGTTGTCTGAATTTAGCATAGGTTGAACTTGATGGACGTACGTCTTTTTCAACCTCATCTACTATGTAACTATATGTAATAGACGATACCGTTCTGTGGCTAACATGGTTTTATTTGTGCGAGTTTTCGAGATACACTGATCTCTTCTTCCGGCGGTGTTACAATGGATAAAGCAAAAAAGGGTTTTACTTAAAAACAATGCATATTGGAATGTATCTGACTGAAGCCTCACACACAGAACAAGAGACAGTCTTGTCGAGAACATTTCTCTGGCCATAAGATGAACGATCTGAAGGTGGCCATACTCAAAGGTAATCGTCGAACACCAAAAGAGAGATGGTTGCATGAATACAAATTTATGCAACTGTTGGGGACACTTAGCGGTGGCCTAAACCGAGACCGCAGCTTCATGAGTCACTGCTTTGAAACAAGAGAATGCTCACGAATGCACACACAACTGTCTCTTACACATACGTACAAAGTTAGTCTATCCCTATATACCAATAGGGACCACATGGTAGCAACACACATTAATAGTAATGCAACACCCTCTTACATTTCTACACCTACCCAAACCATTGGTATACACTTCCACACCTTTTGTAAAGCGCTGTATACACTGTGGGCACTATATAAATTTATATTTACACACACATACACATCACTAACATTCAGGGACCATTTAACACCTTAAGTCATAAATCGCATACTGCACAGAGGGAGGGATTGGCTTCAGTCAGATACATTCCAAGATTAACTGTCTTTATGTAAAACCCTTTATTGCTTTATCCATTGTAACACCGACGGAAGAGATCAGTGTATCTGGAAAGCTCGCACAAATAAAAGGATTTAGTTAAACACAGAACGGTATTGTCTATTCGTTTTTTATTGTGTGTGTCTGTGTGTGTGTGTGTGTGTGTATTAAAGTTGTCAGATAGCTCTCCCATATATTGCTTGAGTTTGGTGTTTATCCCATAGAGAGACATGTAAATAGAGAGCTCCTTACAAGGCAGACCTTGTATCCCAGGGCACCACAGCAAGGAAGAGACAGCACTCACAATAATCCTGTGTAAAAGGTATATTGAAGAAGAACTGGCACAATCACTGACATTTCGGTCCTCCAAACAGGACCTTTCTCAAGGGAGTGCTCAAGACGCAGTGATAAACCCATACCAATATATATACCCACCACCTCAATGAAATATCACCACTGATTGGTTCTGGTAAAAGCCTGCAAATCTACTCAGCTGCTGTATAATGAATTAGATAGGTGCTGATGTCATGTCCACATCGGCATCCGTAGTCCACGAAGCTGCAGCTGATTGCTGAACCTGCGTTCTAAGCGTCCCTGGTAGCCATAGCAATTCTGGCAATGTACCGTGTCTGTTCTCCTAGGCGCTGAGATACCAGCCAATAGCACGCCGGGGGTGTGGCCAGACATAGAGGTTGAGCAACCACTCGCGTCTCTGCCCTGCTTTAAACTAAAAATAAGGATCCTAAATAGGAATATACTGTATACAGACAATGAATGGATAAAAAAACAATATAGATGTAAGTGCAAAAATAAGGGAAAATAAATAGAAGTATATAGAACCCAGCCCTTCAGTAAAGTCCATCAGATGGTGAATAATTAGTGGATGAATGGTAGAAGTGTGGGGATCTTTGGCAGCTCTCAAAAAGATGAACCACATCCAATTAGCACCTAGAGGAAGAAAAGAAGAGAAAGTGCACGCCCCATTACGTAAAAAAGTACATTTAATGATGGAAGGAAGAGGGGGGGGGAAATAAATACACTCACAAGGGTAAGTTTAAAACAAGCGATTGTGTATAGAATCACCGCCCAGCTGGTGGCTCTGCATCCAGAATCCACAGCCTGAATCACACTCCGTGGTATAGGCAAACAGCGGAACGTTGAGGAACCCCAGGGCATATGGTATCATCACAAAAGTCCAATAAAAGCAGATATGCTGTTGCTGGCAGCCGCAGAATGTCCTGCACTCGATTTCGTCTGTTGGTGTGCATGCGCAGCGACGTCCTGACACTGTGCAGCGTAGCAGCGCTCCCTTACGCGCTTCGTCGCTCTAGGGCGACTTTCTCAAAGGGGGAAGTACAATGGAGCTAACAGGCTGTGTGTTTAAACCCACTGGGTTGCCTAGAAACCCGTTACTAACCAATGGTGCATTTAGATGAATAATTATTCAAATCAACCAATGGGCTACCATTTAGCATAAGGTTACACCTTCTACAATTAAATAGTATCATGAAATGGTATCACAGTTAATGACTTAGATAAAGATATCTTAAAGGAAATATCCAATTAGACACATCTGCTAGATATATTATGGTATAAGTATATAACAATAAAATAACATTTGTCAATTTATATAAAAAATATAACAAATATATACATGAAATGCATAATCAACAAACAGAGCTCTGATAGGTTAGGGACACTGGAGAGGCCACATGATAATTGAAGGTTTAAAAATATCAGGACAAAATTCTAAGCCAACAGTAAAATCTTCCATAGAGGAAAGAATGGAAAAGGGGGGGGGGGGGGGGAGAGGGGGATAATCCAAGGTTAAGCAACAAGATGGCCAATAGGGCATTGCACATGAACTGCCCTTATTAAATGAGAGTACTTGGGTGGTGATAATTGCAGGAGAAAAAGATGAGAGCTACTATTAAGGACATATGTAAGAGAGGAAGAGCAGAGTTGCCAAATGAATGGCAGAACCAGAGTCCAGACGGGGAGACCGACCAGAGAACCAAGGAGACTAAACAAGCGTACTTGCATCCAAACACTCACTCAGTCCACCAGGGGTTAAATTACCCAACTGGTGGATTCAGAATGTCTCCCGCCGGCATAGTGCCTTGAAGCGATCGCCTCCTAGAGCATAAGGAGAACATGTGCAAGACCCATGATGGTCATAGAATTAGGGTCCTGGTTATGGGCTGATTTGAAATGCCGAGGGAGACTGAGGATTGATACCCTTTAAAACATTTCTCCTATGCTCAAGGAAGCGCACGCTTAATGAGCGTGTGGTGCAACCAACATATTGCTGGCCGCATCCACACTGGATCAGGTATACGACATACGTACTATGGCAATTAATATTGCTCCTAATCTAATAGACCGTCCCCTTACTAGATGAATGAAATTGAGGCTTAACCACTAGATGCTTGCAGGTGATACATCTGGCCCTTCCGCACTTGCGATTACAAAATGGGCTCACAGTCGCGGAAGAGGCAGGCGAACCACTCGGCCTGAGTTTACTCGGTGCCACTACGTTTTTGATATTTCTATCTTTTCTATAGATGATGGAGGCCCACTCTGGGAGGGTGGACCACAGATGAGGGTCACACTTGAGAATTCTCCAATGGTCAGTTAGAATTTTTTGGATGTTTCTATAGGACTGGTTATAGGTGGTTACAAATCTTAAAATGGAGGGACCCGTATGGCTTGTATCTCTAGGAGCACCATACCCTAAATGAGGCCTTCTATTGGATGTTTTCAATAACAGGGACCTGTCAAGTGCCCTCACTTTGCTGAGGGAGTCAGAGACTAGCTTCCTATCATAGCATTTGGCTGGAAATTTCTGACCCAGTGTCCGCCTGGCACAAGAAATCACTCTCTAGTGCAGTTTCTTTTGATCTGATGAAACTGCCCTAGAGGAATGTTCCCGAGCCATTGTTTGTGGTGATTGTTGGACGCATGAACGTAGTTATTCACAGACAGACTTAAAGTGAGTAGTGGTAGTGATGGTACGCGTGATGTCATCACGTTGGCGCTCACGTGGTTTGTGTTTGGAGGCGAGATCAGTCCGGGATACTTCCCACGGCTGCAGCTGTTTACTTACTAGCGCAGGACACACCATATCATGTCGTATACTCATCATTAGGTTGATTTATTTAGTGTATTTGGGGGGTTGTCAAGTTCTTACTCTGCTGCTTGTTTTGGCATGATCTTTGCCTGTACAGCCTCACAGAGAGCTTGTGTGAGACTGGTGTTATAAGTACGGCTTATTACCATTTGTCAGTGTGATTTAGGCATAAGGTATACTACACTGCCTATTCCTCTCACCACCATACACTTTTGGGGACTTTTAAATATGCATTTTTATGATGTTTCTTCTGGTTTTAATTGTTTAATAAAACTTTATTATTTTTGTTGAGTTTGACCTTTTGTGGCTGACCCCACTGTGGGATTAGGCTATTTGTGGCTTCCACTGTAATAACACTTCTACTTATAGTGTTATCTATCATGAGTGCTACTATTGGGAGCTTTATGAGAAAATTACTTGTGTGTTATGTGAGATAAGGCCGCCTCTTCACCATCCCAAATCATAATAATATCATCTATGAAATGGCCATAGTACACGAGGCCCACCCCGAGCTCCACATGGTGCCAGATGGATCTCTCCTTCCAGTAACCCATGAAGAGATTGGCATAGCTGGGGGCGAACCTCGTGCCCATGGCCGTTCCACAGATCTGTAAATAAAAAGTTCTTCAAACAGAAAGTAATTGTGAGTTAAAATAAAACCAAAACAATCCAAAATAAATTTCTTGTGTTTACCGGGAATGGATAAGTCAGTGTCAAGCCAGTACTTAATAGCTTCAATCCCCCTTGAATGATCTATGCAAGTGTAAAGCGAGGCCACAATCACATGTGGCCCAAAGATATGTTGGTTTCCACTTAAGATCAGAGAGGGAGTCGATGACGTAGAGCGTATCCCTAATATGTGACCTGAGCTTAGCTACAAAGGGTTGAAGATAGTAATCAACGTACTGGGAGAGGTCCGATGTCATCGACTCCACCCTTGAAATTATGGGCCTGCCAGGGGGATTGAGCAATGACTTATGCACTTTGGGCAAATGATAAAAAATAGGTGTGTGTGGATGTGAATTAAATATAAATTTATACTCTGTTTTAGAAATTATATCATCATTAAGTGCTTGTGTGAGAAGCTCCTTCAAAACATCCTGATAAGATTCAACAGGATCTGCTGGCAGGACTACATAGGAGGCAGTCACCCAGGAGTCTGTGCGCCTCTAATAAATATGCAGATTTGTCCTGGATGACTATGCCTCCCCCCCTTGTCATCTTGTCTGATGAGTGTCCAGTTCACCTCTAGAGAGATTCTGATTCAACCTCATAGGTTTCAAACACAGTGACTCAAAATCTCGAAGGACCAAATTGTAAAAGGCGTCTGCAAATCCCCCTTAGATTGGTAAGGGAAGAAGAGCGACCTCTGCCTAAAAGGTGAATGCATAATTTTTAAATCATCCTCCACATCTAGATCAAATTGGCTAGTAGGATGTATAGATAATTCAAATGTATCAATCGGCTCCTGTGATATACCCAATGCCATTCCAGACTCCCTCAGCAGAGTGGTAAGAGCCTCCATACAGACTTCTTCTTGTGTATTGGGAGTCAGGATGGAATTTGCTTGTTTAATATTTGCTTGTTGAATGTTAAAGTATCTCTTAAGAGTCAATTTTCTCATAAAGCTGTTTAGATCTACAAATAGTTGAAAAGCATTGGTGTGACGGTGGGAGGATTTGGCCCGGGATTAAAGGGGTTACACCCCAATTGGCCACCCTCTTAACTCACCAGGGAGACAAGGGGTTAACTGGGCTGAGGCCCAGACGTGTGATTTAACCCTTGTCATATCCTGAAAATGTATATTCCACTGTTCCCCTGTTTTATTGTTAATCAGTGTCTGCATCACACACACACTGGGATCCATCCGGGAGCACAAGAGTTAATAGTGGTATAGTGATTATAGCCCTTTGTGTAATTTTCCCGCCTTTTCAGGCACCATTTTGCAGGCTCCCATAGGCCGCCATTGGAACTCCATGTATTTCAATGGCGAATCTTGCTGTTGAGTCCTGTTCCTGAGAAGACCAGCAGATGGCGTCCGAGAGGGAGAGCGGCGGTTTCCCATTGAATGTCAATGGGCTCATTGACTTAAATGGAGAAATCCTCGAAAGAGCTTTCCAGGAACGAGTTGGCTGCCGTCCAAACCGCTTAACTGCAAAGCGGATACATTTTCAATAGGAGAGCTTTGATCACTGATAAGTCAAGTTCAACGACAAGTGGCGTGGGAATAAACAGTTCTAGGGCACCTAGAAATAAAATTCTTTCTGTCCCTAGTTCCTAGACCTCCCCCCCACTCAACCACAACCGGGTCCCCGTATCCTGGACCCCCGATAAGGGTCGAGCCGAGAAGAGTGGGCCGCGCCATAGGTTCCAATGGCGACGGCAGAAACAGCTCAAGAAAACGGCTAAGTGTGAACAGCTGAAAATTGGTAATCCATAGCTCCGGTTCCGGAGGGCCCAGCGGATCAGGGTTTGGGGTATCTGTAGCCACTGCTCCGGCATCGCTGCAGAACCATCCTTGACCCGCTTGGACCAACCCGACGGAGTATGGACCCCCTTGAAGGGTCGGGACTTTTCCCATAGACTCCAATGGCGGCCAAACCCCATTGACCGGCTACGGCGGAAAAACCCCATTGACTTCAACGGCGGCGTCGCCCCGTTGAAAGTCTATAGCGGGGATTCCCATAGCCGCCAACGGCGGCGGTTTGCCATTGAAAGTCTATGGCGGCGAAGCCCGTTGTTTTCAATGAGGATTTAGTGAAAATTCGTGATTTAATTTACAGCGGAGATTTGTGTATTAAAATGTGAAACGGTTTTAAGTGTATTTGTGTATCTCCGGTTCCGAAGGTCGTAGCACGTCGCAAATTGGACCATAGGGTGTCCCAGTTCCGGCATTGAGAACTGGGAATTTTGGACCTAACGGAACCGGATATTTTGATATGTTCATGTTTTATCTATCATACTGTCAAAGGTATGGGTAAAACCCAGAGGAAATTCCTTTGCATACCAGGGTAGCATATGGCCAGAAAGGTGACCCAATGTCTAGGACTTAAGTATGGTTCAAAGGATTTTGTCACCTCCACTGTTTGCATGAGGGCGGAGATTACTCAAACCAGAGCAGTCTTCAAGTGTTCCATTTCACACCTCACAAACAAAGAATATCCTGCCAGGACCCCAAACTGGTAGACTAGCTGGCATTCCTGATGTAGAGGAGGGGTTATAGAAATGAGACCCCTGAGCTCTACTGCGCATGTACCGACTAGCAGGGGGGCAGGGATCAAAATGGGTTCCCATGTTAGTGAGTGGCTGGAGGTAATTGAAAACCAATCACCTGTACTTAAGGTTAAGGATAGGGCCACAAAAGGTATATAATCTGTGGTCAACCCTTTATCCTTGTTCTGTTCTATACCATCTTGATTGCTGAGAGAAACGCTATGCACTGTCTTCCTGCCAGAGGACTTTCATGTCTTTGGTGTCTTGATGAAGAGTGCTGTATGAACTGCCAGTCCAGATATGACTGCTTCATCATTTCCATTTTAAGTAAGTGTCTATATTTTGCCTGTTATTTGTACATTTTGTGTGTTCACCTTTATCAAGGAATAAATTATATTTTATCATATCTAAGTCTCGTCCCAGTTCAGACCCAGTTATAAATATATATTATCTTTTATATATTTATGTGTGTAACATACAGCCTTCCACAAAGTCACCGTGACAATTGGGGCCTGTATTCAGTGAAAAAGACAGGCCCCTTTCCAACATAGAGGATTGGTCAGTGGTTGGTGAAATGCTAGACAAATTAAATACATTACCACCAACCTCAGATTGTACTAATCTTCCTCTGTTCTCCTTCATTTGTACAACTCTCCCCGTCCTAGTTCCTCTGCTCCTCTTTTGCTCTGTCTCTTGGGTTTGTTTGGGGCCTCTCGACCCCACAGAGGATAGTGGTTGTCCTTTTCTTTCTCTCTCATCTTTTCCTGTCTTGGTGTTTGATCTAAAAAATACGGAGACTTGTGTGCTGTATTGGATTCCCTAGGTCTAGCACTTCTATCAGGATCTTCATGATCAACCCTCCTCTCCTTTTCTTTAGGGACATGATTGTCACCTCCATCCTCGGAGAGCGAGTCCACATCAATCATGTGGCCTCTCCATAGTGTCCCTAACCTATCAGAGCTCTGTTTGTTGATTATGCATTTCATGTATATATTTGTTATATCTTTTATATAATTTACAAATGTTATTTTATTATTTTATTATTATATACTTATACCATAATATATCTAGCAGATGTGTCTAATTGGCTATTTCCTTTAAGATATCTTTATCCAAGTCATTAACTGTGATACCATTTCATGATACTATTTCATTGTACAAGGTGTAACCTTATGCTAAGTCTTGGAGACGAAGCGCTGTAATGGCGGGAAACGCGTAGAGGAGGTGGTGATGTAGCCTGCTGCCTAGTGTGTGTCTCATACCATTAAAGCCTTTTGTATTACTGGATTCGTTTGGACCTTGACTGATTGCTGTGGCGCCGGGTTTTCATCTCTATTCATCTGCTTATCTTCATCCGGATGCACGCAATGGAACGTGAGTAAAGAAGGCAGGGACCCAGGATGGATGAGCTGACAGGTTCAAGCTTAATGCCCCTGAGCCCCGACCTTCATTGTGTCCCCCCTCCGCACCCTCCGACGAATGTTCCCTCACTGTCAGATCACTGACACTTTGGTGTCATCTGCCTCAGCTGTTTGCCTGAGCGCATGACAGCACTGGATTTCGCATGGATATACAACACCTGAAGGATAAATACGTGAACAAGTCCTATATTCGAATTCCACAACGAGATGTACCTATAGATGAAAAAGATACCAATATGGTGAAGTACGTTTATGAATAAAAGTATTGCGCAAGCAACAGACGCTACTTACAATGTAGCAGAAATAACAGGCATATCAGTCAAATGCTTCCAGATCGCTGCATCAAAGGGGTTGATAATCTCAGGACCCGCTCACTTCGTCTGTGTGCTTGGACGCGGAAGCGTCACTGCTCAGTTGTAGTCAGCAGTTGCGCGGGTCCTCTGATGGTGATGTCACTCCCCTAAACGGGGATACCACTGGCTCCGTTCACTCGGTGAGATTAGCCACAGGGCTTAATTCTGAGATTTAGATAACAGTCCCAATAGCCTTTAAATAAGACTTTGCAGCAAATAGAAAGACAGTTAAAAGTACTGAATACAACAACAAATAGGGATATCTACTAAGAGATCCTCACCCTACTAGTTTCGTCTGAGTTTAGACTTCTTCTGGGGCATGACTCAGACATCACCTGAGCATCATAAATAGTAGATTGCAAGGTCCAGATAGGCTATGCAAATTAGAACTAGTCTCTCTACTAAGATAATCAGGTGCTAAGCCAATTAAAATAGAAAATAAAACAGTTAAGAACATGGTATTTATATAAAATAAACAAATATTATATAAAAATGATCTAATACAATGGACATATATAAATTCAAAAAACTAGAAATGAAACTGAAAGACTGAGTTTTATACATCAAAAATAATAAAAAATAGTCAGAATTAAATGTAAGTGGAAAAGACCAAACCTTGCTAGTATCTGGAAATTTCTAAATTGTATTAAATAAGGAAGGCACCTAAATCAACATCTACATTGAGACCTAGTGGAACAAGAGTTTTCAATGTATGTATCCACCTGTTGTCAAGTTTAGATATTGCATTGATGGTATTGCCTCCTCTCCAGTTACATAGCAGTTTGTCTATTCCAATACAAATAATTCCTGCAGGATCTTTGTTAGGATATTCAGCAAAATGCTTGGACAAATTATGTTGCATGCATCCTTTTTGTATATTAGTAATATGCTCGGCAAAACGTAATTTTAATTTTCTTGTGGTTCTACCCACATACTGTTTTTTTGCAGGGGCATTGAATTAGATAAACAATATTAATGGAATTGCAACTGATGAGGTGCTCAATCTTATAGCTACTTCCCGTATGTGTAGAAATTAAATTTTTAGACTGTTTGGAACCACGAGGTTCCAATTTACACATCTTGCATTTCAGACACTTATAGAAACCTCTAGTGTCTAAAAATTTGTTATTATACACTTCTTTTTTGCAAGATGGTTTTAAACAACTGGGAGCCAAATTCTTTTTTAAAGTATCAGACTTTTTAAATACAGTACTATTTGTGGTTTTATTTGAAAATAAGGTTGTAATATGGGGTCCTTTTGGACTAGGTGCCAATGTTTGCAAACTATTTTTTTAATTTCTGCAGCTAAAGGATTCTAAGTGGTGTATATATATATACACAGTGGTCGACAAATCACAAAAAAATCTACTCGCCGAACAAAAAAATCTACTCGCCACCTAGGCTTGGGCCAAACGATGTTAAATCCACTCGCCCGGGGCGTGCAAATGTATAGGTTTGTCGAACACTATATATATATATATATATATATATATATATATATATATATATATATATATATATATATATACAATAAGGGTCTGCGCTCGTGTGTGGAACGCCAGAAGTATAGGATATATGAAATTAATTAAACCGGTAATAAATCATAAATACATCAACATGATATTAATGAATTGATATAATGATATACCAATGCAATATATCCTAAATAATGAAATTAATTAATATACCAAAAATGCACTGTGAATGTCCAATATAAAAAAGCTAAAAACATATAATTATACAAAAAAAATTATTATTGTGTGGTGCTGTGAACTTTGCCTTAATCTGCTCAATGCAGATAGTCCTCTAGAGTCCAACAAATAAGTCCAATAATTGGGGAGTGACAGTGGCACTATTAGGACCAACAGGCAGCTTCTTAAAAGGGCACAACGACCTCCCTCTCCACCTGCATAGAAAAATATAAGAAAAAAAAGCGCCAAATCCTAGTGCATTACTGTGCAAAATAGATATATTTAATTCCCAAAAATCTCAATAAAAATGAACTCACAAACATAAAACAATTAAAAGCATTGTATGAGTAATACTCATGCTCCTAGGACCAGGAAACGCTGCTTTGCTGCTGTAGTCCCTCCGTGACTCCACTGGAACAGATTGCTGCCTCCGTTGTTCACTGCCTGCAGGAACTGACGTATCAGGCACTCCACGATGGTCTCTCCCCCGGTATACACCAAACAGTTGATCTTTAGTTCCCACCGGGGACGGTTGAAGTCGCGGACCAGCGGGTGACGTCACGGGAACAGTTCTAATTACCGGACCGGTATAGATACTCAGCAGTTCAATGGCAAGCGTTGCAAAGTCCACTGCACACCTTCCCTACGCGTTTCATCTGATTTACAGACTTCTTCAGGGGATCAGATTCAGTGAAAAAGACAGGCCCCTTTCCAACATAAAGGACTCTCTGCGCCTTGCGGTTCCTCTGCCCTCCGTGAACACAGAACTTCCGGGTACACCCCTTTCAAAACTGTAAGAGGCTTACAGTACTGTGTTCACGGAGGGCAGAGGAACCGCAAGGCGCAGAGAGTCCCCTGCAGTACAAGTGTCACAAGTTGGATCACCTACCCCATTACCAGGACGCTTCTCTGTGCATCATGCCCATATATAGGGTATTCTTCACATACTTCATTACCCCTGAAGTTAACCCCCTGGAGTTAACCTTCTTGGACTCTTAAATCAACAATTCACTTCTACTGGCCCTAGAAATCTGCTGGAGACTTCTGCAGGGACGTTGCCCATCCTGCATTGAGAGCGGATTTCACCATAAGGACAGAAACAAGTAACCGGATGGTGGTGATTATATCACGCAATGCCTGTTTTATTTGTACTTTTGTAAGTGCATTTTTATCCCCCCTCTCCCCCTCCCCTCATTAAATTTACTATTTTACGCTATGGGGCGTGCGCTCTCTCCTCTCTTTTTCTCCTAGATTCACTGTGGATGTGGTTAGTCCACTTCGAGAGCAGCCGGAGACCCCCTGCAATAGCATCAATTTCATATTGGACTTTGAAATAAGGACTGGTTTTTATCCTCCTCCTTTGCATATTTATGTGGTTTTGTTTGTTAAGCACGTTAATGTTATATCATTTGTGAGTGTTTAGTTTTTTTTCTTTGAATAGAGCACAGGTATAGAATTTTAGGTGTTACTATATTAATTGTTTATTTATTGGGATATCAATTTTATTTTGATTTATGTTCTGTTTTGAATTGATTATTTTCATGAACATATATTCACTTGTAACACTTTTTTGAGATTTATATATCACTAAGAATCAGAGGCGCTGCCTTTTTCCTTTGTTTGTATATATATATATATATATATATATATAAGTTGGCTCCCAGTTCTTTAAAACCATCTTGCAAAAAAGAAGTGTGTGTGTGTGTATATGTATATATATATATATATATATATATATATATATATATATATATATATATATATATATATATATATATATAGTTACATAGTAGATGAAGTTGAAAAAAGACATAGGTCCATCAAGTTCAGCCTATGCTAAATTTAGACAACAGATACTTTATCCTATATCTATACTTACTTATTGATCCAGAGGGAGGCAAACAAAAATCCCCATTAAGGGTAAAAATTAATTCCTTCCTGACTCCAAGAATTGGATTAATCCCTGGATCAACATCCTTCCCATGTATACTTATTTGATATATCCCTGTATACCTTTTCCATCTAAAAAGATGTCCAACCTTTTTTTAACAAATTTATTGTATCTGCCATCACAGTCTCCATGGGTAATGAATTCCACATTATAACTGCCCTTACTGTAAAGAACCCTTTCCTTTGTTGCTGGTGAAGTTTCCTTTCCTCCAACATTAAGGGATGGCCCCGAGTCCTTAGTACTGCCCGTGGGATGAATAGTTCTTTTGAAAGCTCCTTGTATTGTCCCTGAATATATTTGTATATAGTTATCATATCCCCTCTTAGACGCCTCTTTTCTAATGTAAATAAATCTAATTTAGCTAGCCTCTCCTCATACGTTAGATTGTCCATCCCCTTTATTAATTTGGTGGCTCTTCTCTGCACTCTCTCTAGTTTCATAATGTATTTTCTTAGGATTGGTGGCCAAAATTGTACTCCATATTCAAGGTGTGGTCTTACTAGTGCTTTGTAAAGGGGCATAATTATGTTTACTTCCCTTCCATCCATTGCCTGTTTGATGCAAGATAAGATCTTGTTTGCCTTTGCAGCTACTGCATGACATGGGCACTATTGCTAAGCCTGCAGTCTACAAGCACTCCTAAATCCCTCTCAAGGATTCCCTCAATATATCTCCATTTAATTTGTAAGACGCCTTTTTATTCTTGCATCCCAAATGCATAACCTTACATTTATCTGTATCAAACCTCATTTGCCATTTACAGTACCTGCCCATGTTTCCATTCTCTCCAAGTCCTTCTGAAGAGAAATTACATCCTGCTCTGATTCTATTACCTTACACGATATAGGGGCCTATGCAGATACGTTTTGACTTAGTAAATCTCCAAGTGCTCAAAATCTCAAAATTTTGGCGAATTTAATACAACATATGCAGAGAGGTGGGAAACTTGAATAACAAGGCTAGAGCTGAAGTGGCGAAAATGTGTCCGTTTTAATCTCGCCATGTTCAGCGGAGCGGAGTGACTGTGCATTAGCGATTTTTCCTTCTACTTGTGGCACTGTCCTCGCGCAACTCTCGCGCGACTTTTTTTTCTTCTACTTGTGGCACTGTCCTCGCGCAACTCTCGCGCGACTTTTTTTCCCTTCTATTTGTGGCACTGTCCTCGCGCAACTCTCGCGCAACTCTCGCGAGACTTTCAAACCATTTGCCGCCGAAAATTAAAGTTACAGGAATCCATTCCAGTCACAAATCCATTCCAGTCCTCGCCTCACAAGTACATTGTACTACACTGAAGGCACATCTACACATATTTTAAAACAGCTTTTGTTTTTACTGAAGTTGCTGCTGCATTTCAGGATGTCTTTTGGTCAATTACCAAGTAATAGGATAAGGGGGGCACATGCAGGCACTAATGTTGCTCGTGGTGTTACTTCACACAAACATGAGCATGTATTTTCAACTTCCTCAATTTCTGTTAACGAAGGTTCCTAGTATGGCTGCGCCTGATGCCAATGGTGTGGCGAGTATCTCAGCAGGTGTGACTGATGGTGTGTTTACCGAGAATGTTCGTGACACTGTGAGTGTTCGTGGTGTTGGTTGTTTGGGTGTTAGTGTGCGTGGTGCTGTGCGTGGTAGTGTTCGTGGTACGGTTGATGGTATTGTGCGTGGCAGTGTTCGTGGATTAGTACGTGGCACTGGGCGTGGCACTGTGCGTGGTACTGTGCGTGACAGTGTTTGTGGTAGTGTGCGTTCCGAAGTACGTGGCGGTTTACGTGGCGGTGTACGTGGTGGAGAACGTTGCGATGTACGTGGCAGTGTACGTGGTGGAGAACATGGCAGTGTACGTGGCAGTGTACGTGGCAGTGTACGTGGCAGTGTACGTGGCAGTGTACGTGGCAGACAGTGTAGTAGTGTGAGCACAATGCATTTTCCTCACGACAAAACTAATGCTAGTGTGTCCGAGTCAGACAGTGAAACTATTAGTGCAACAATGAATGTGCACACACTATTGCCTACAGTGACCATGTCAGCGGTTCATGAACAAGTGTGTGCAGGTGCAGATGTCACCTCAGATAATGTTGAGGCTGACATACACATGGGCAACATTGGTTTTCAAGAGGAATACATGCCCGAAAATAACATATGTGATGCTGTCAGTCCACTGGTACAACATGCTAAAAAAAGAAACGTTAAATTTAGTGACGAGGAGAATCAGGTGCTAGTTGCGTCAATTTTGGAACACTATGACCGTCTGTTTGGACATCTGGTTGGTACGTTGTACGCATGTTATAAATTTGCACTTGGAATCATAATGTCAGTAAATGTATTCACCTCACATACGTAACACCATGTTAATGGTTCCCAATAACAGTACAGTTACAATGCTGTGTTTGCTCCTGTTTTTTCACAACAGCAATTATGTCATGCATAACAATACACAATACACACAGTCAATAGTCATCGTTGTAGTTAAATTGCACATTCTCTAATTTGGTCATAAAGTAACATAGCACTTACTGCAATTGTCCATGTAGAAAATAAAAATCACACGTTATATTATAAAACAATGTTAAAATTACAAATCTGTTTCTCTCTACTGTCATTATGTTTCTTAACAGTTAAAACCTCCCCTATGGTGAAGAGACAATTGTGGAGAAATATCCGTGACGCTGTGTCAGGCTGTGGAATTCAAGTGCGCACGCACGATAATTGCCGAAAACGGTTTGACGACATAAAAAGAAAACTCAAAATAAAATTACAACAATACTCCAAGCATGCCAGAGGCACAGGTGGAGGCCCACCTGCTACACCATTGAACCTAACACCTTTTGAGGAGCAGTTAAGCGCAAAGTTACCTTCTATACAAATACAAGGATTTGAAGGAGATTTTGATATTGGAGTTAATCAGGATGATTTTCAGCATGGTAAATTGTATGTGTTAAATGTTCGTAATGTGAATTAAGTAATATGGAGACAAACATGGCAACTGTGACAGGAAAATTACTATAATTGTTGTTCACGTATACAGTATGTGCTATGTCATAGTTATCAAATGAAGTTGTTTATAAATGTGACGTGGTTTTTGGCAAGTTATTACTTTATGAAACATCTACATAGTTGTCACCTTTGCTACTGTTGTCTAAGTTTACATAATAGAGTAAACGGTATGTTTCACTAATATCATACAAGTTAATTTTTAATTTTTACTACAACATAGTTTACAATTTTATGTACAAAGTATGTACTATGACCCATGTAATGTGTATACGCATTGTACAGTAACTATATATTTTTCATATTTCTCCGTCAACAGAGTTACATTATGCAGATGAGGAATCTACAGAAGCTACTGACAGTATGGAAACACAATTGAATGTAACCCAGCACTCTGATGCAAATGTGGAAGGTGAATATTGTACTACATTGTAATGTTGAAATTAAATTAAACATCTGGTTTAACATGTAGTATCATAAAATTATGAAATTAACACATGTTTTGCAGTTATTTTGTGCAACAGTACAGTATGCTGTGTTACATGAAACTGCAACACATTTATTAATCACGGCTACTGATGAAACCTAATACTGATTTATGCAATAAGAATCATATCATAAGGCCATTGTTGAAGTAATTAAGTATCTATAACACGAATTATTCATTTTAATTAATAACATCTCTTCATTGTTGCAAAATTTAAGTATTGTTGATGCGCATTAGAATGGAGTACACACAATTGAAATTTATGTAGTGTATAAAAATTACTTTAGAATACAAAAATACTTATTTTAATACTTTACAAATGTGGCAATTCTTTCTTTTCATAGACATCGAGATGGAAGGGAGCTTGATGGACACGAATATTGTACATGATGATTGTCCAGCTGACTCAGAGGAAGGAACAGCTACTAATGAGGAAAGAATAGATTGTGAAAATGTCCAATGTGAAAATGCCCAACATCATCAACTCATGTCAATACAGGATGCTGAAGAGCGCTTAATAAAAAACAGTTCTGACAATCACATTCAAATAATGTGTATACAGGAAAAAATGCTGGCTGAAATTACTGAAGTAAAAGACATTCTGCGCTGTACAGTGTCCGAATTACGGAAACATAATACAGTATTCACATGGAGGCCATAATAACATGCTTAATGAAACATAATGAACTACAAAGTTCTAATGTTATACCGACTTTTTTGCCCTCCACCTATGTTGCAACATTGGAGGCTGCAGAGTTTTTACCAAACAGTAGCGATCAACTATTTGACACAATCCCTACTATTGTTACACAACTGCCAGGGTCATGTGAGGCACATGAAAACAATGTAACTGAAAATGACATGCAATCGATTCCATTACAAAATCAGAGTTCTGTGCCATGTGCTGAACATATTGAAAACGAACATGCAACAAGTGCACCAATAAATGTTCGCACAAACACATTATCAACAACAATTAGTGAAAATAACACTTTGATATCAAACATAACTGACAATACTGAAAAATTTTAAAACACTGTTCTCAGCATTGGTGTACAGAAAAATGTTTATAAAAAACAACAATGTAAAGGTCTAAAAAGAAACATTATTGCAACTAGCACTGGCACAGGTCGAAATACTCGTTCAAAGCACCCAGTTAATGAACTGTGATGTACTATTATCCTGGAGCAAATTTATACATTGTATTGATTTTCATGAAATGTTTTGTATGTTATTAATATTGTTTCGTGTGCATTTGTAATGCTAGAGCATATTCACACATGGTGGAATTTTGCATAACTATATAAAAATGTAAACATTTACATTTACTTTGTGTATTTGTAACTTACAATACAATGTAATATGTCCTACTGTATACTATAAGTCCAATTGTCACCATTGTGTCATGCAACAGTTCTATAATATATAATGACACAAAGATTAACAATTGTTATTACTTTATAAGTAGTTTTAGTTATAAAATGTTTATGAGATAAATTCTTATTCATGCTTACATTGATGTTTGAAGACATTAATTTCAGTTATACTAATAGCCATTGTTCATATTGTTACACTACTGACACACTTTATTAAAGTGTGGCCGGTACCGCAAGCCGGGAGATTTCCCGGCTTGCTATTGGCCGCCCCTCGGCGTGCCGCGCGTCATAGACGTGCGGTCACGCGTCTTCGGGAGCGTGCGCCCCCTGCACGCGCGTCCAGGGGCTCCCCGAGGGAGCCCTGGTGTCCCGCGATCGCGGGACAGCGGCAGGGGGTTCCGGGGGACCCGGCGGACCCGGCAGCGGTAGGGAGAGCGCCCCGATCGGAGGGCGCTCTTCCGCTGCTTCGGCGCGCGCCCGTCACTCTCGGGCGCGCGCCAGGCTACTGCTGCGGCCAAGAACGGGCAAATGCTCGAATAAACTTGGCCGCAGCAGTATGTCTTGTTCACGAGAAAATAAATTTTTAAAACTAAACTTTTCAGCCTGTTCCATTTCTATGCAAGGCCACATTGAACATCTGTGTTTGGGAGGTTTGAATCCTTACACATTACCCTTTGTATTTTTACCTTGAAAACTTGATAACTATGATAAAACGGCTAGTTGGTTGTATTCTAAGCAAAGAAACCAAAGTGAATACAGAATAACACACACACACTGATCATTATAATTGCTGCAATTTCTGGTCAGGATGATAAAATAGCCACAGAACAGCAAATTTATGCGTATGCAGAAGACCAATATGATTATTATAAATTGCATCACAATTCACATACATACTTCATTCGAACAAGTAGTCAAGAAGGACAAAAGAACACTGCTTGGAAATTGAATTCGTGTTCTCATGTTGAACCTGAAGCTGCAATTTCAGGAATGTGGAAGGTTATATCATATACTGATATTTAAATACTTTACACAGTGTTTAAATTTGATTGCTATATGTTTATTCACACATGTAAAATATTGTGAAGATTTTGTTAAACTTTTTCATATTGGGTTTCTTTAAAGTGAAGGAATTTTTAAATAAATATAATGCAAGGTGTATGTCAATTTAAAAATTATAATTCAGTATGTTACATGTAAAAACTTATTTATTGCAGTGGAGCAAAATTTTGTCTTCATGAACAATTGCAATGTTTGAAATTTGTTTATTGCATGCAACAGTTAATTAATTAATTAATTGCATAAGATAAGCATGTAAATATGCTGATATGTTTTCATTATAGAAATCATCACTTTTGCCGAGTAAATTAACTAAATTGTGTTACAGACCATTGTAAATTGCAGTACACTTTAACGACATTCAGACAATTAGTTATGCACGTGTGTAAAGTTCATTTTTACTCATGTTGTGTTGCAAGTGTAACTGAAAAGCATTTGAAAAGCATTTGTTTCAAAAAAAACTTTTACCAATTGACAACGTTAAATATAAGACATCTAAATAGACGTTTACTCCATTATGTAATTAATGCAGTACATTTTAAAATAGATTTTAAAATAGCTGCAATGTATGCATGCATTTAACAAATTAAATAAGCAATTTTTTCATTTTCATTGCAAGTACATGAATGAGTACTATTTGAAAAAAAAAAACATGTATACAGCAGTGTGGTTTAATGACCATCGCTTTTTCCAACATTTGCCCCTCACAACACCACCCTATCTACATCCTGCCTTCTCCCCCCTCCACCCGCTCAACACAATCGCTCCTACCCCCTCAACACCATTGCTCCTCCACACCGGCCGCCGTCATGCTTCTGTATCGGGAACAGGGGGGGGGGGGGGTGGAGGGGGTTGACGGGACCACCGTGTCGCCTGCTCTGACCCCGGTTCATCCAACGTTTCTCCTGCTTGCTGTCCACCTTCACCCCAGCTGGCCTGACTACCTGTTTTCACTTCTCCTCCCGGAAACTCTCTGTTCCCAGTTGCATCTGCACTCCAAACTCCAGCATTCCATGATTACCCCAGGTGATTCTACACTACTGAGGTGGAGGAAAGCAAAGGTGTTGAGGAGGGGGGAGAAAAAGATGAACGGAGAGAGAGAAACACAGAGATGCATTTAAACACATCTCAGATATTTGGGAGTTACTCCATTTGAATATATTTAGCATTCTTTCTAACGCTCTCTTCACATTTCTGGATGAGGGCAAATCTGGTTGATTAGTACCCTGCAAACATGGATAATTTTGCAATCTTTTTCCGTGAACAAAAAAGTGCACATCTCACCCGGTTCGCAAACTTAAGCAAAATGCTTGCCATATCTTATCACTAGCCAGTTTCAGTTGAATCGTATACCTTCTGTAAAGAAGTGTATTTGAAAAGGGGAAAAACAAGATATCTTTACTTACTTTCATCTTAGAGCATAAAGAACCCGTGAAATCTGATAAGATGAATGATTTGGCCCCTTTTTAGTTAATGGACTTTGAGGGTTACGCGCAAAAATTTGTTACAGGTGTTGTTGCATTTTAAAGATCCATATTTTATTTGGTCCTGGGCCAGGGATGCCACTGAAACAGTGGCTGTAGTGGAAGTGGGCAGCCCGTACGTTCGGGCATCACATACGTAAATACAGCTTTCACACATTAACCCTTGTCCCTTATTTTCTTTGAAACTTGAATGTGATTTATCAGCATCACACACGGAACTAAGAAAAACTGTAAGGAGGAAATATTCTAATATTGCAAATGTCATTGGTTACAGTTTCCAAGTAAAACTTTTAAACGTATCTCCTGAAACCCATTGAGCAGCTGTTAATATGAAATATATCTGCTGTTATTCTCACAATAATTTAAAGGCCAATTGTACTCTATTCATTGCTTAACAGCCAAACTCGGTAGGAGTCTGATTTTCATACGGAACATCGTAAGTGCACACGGGATTACTGTACATGAAACGAAAAATACAATTATATTAGTTAATTAAACACAAAAAAACTGTGAGTCTTAATAATTTATTTTACCTTTTCCTTACTCGGAATTGCACGATTATCTATTCTAAGTTTATGATGCATACTGTGTTTATATATTTTAATGTACACATTTAAGCTGCCTAACAAATTACATGTTAAATTAAAGTGTTATGAGATGTATAGCTGTAAATAAACTATTCTGCCATTACCGCACATACAGTAGGTTTAGATACATACAGTAGGGTTGTCCCCCTCCACCCGCTCAACACCATTGCTCCTCCACACCGGCCGCCGTCATGCTTCTGTATCGGGAACAGGGGGGGGGGGGGGGTGGAGGGGGTTGACGGGACCACCGTGTCGCCGGGGGCTGCCTGCAACAGGACACACAGCCGTGGCAGCAGTTCCCACGGGGGTAGTGGGAATTGGGGGGGGGGGAGACAACACACATAACTGCACAAACATGCTGCATTAGCAGCGAACGCGGAAGTGAGTGATTTGTAAATTGCATCACGTTCACAATACGAAATCACCTACGTGCACTGGTGGGAGGGAGGGGGGCGGGGTTAACATAAACGGAGAATAGAATAGTGGCGCGAGCAAAGTAATTGAATTGCAGAAAGCGTTAGACGGCAAAGAAGTGTTTATGCCAGTATTTTCTGGCGATCAATTTTGGCGTTTATAGCGCACATAACGGAGCTGAACGTGGCGGAAATGTCCAACATTGCGTCCCTGCATTTGGCGAAACTGGGAAAATTGTGAAATGACTGAAAATTGTATAATTCGCCAACACATTTGCTATCTCAGTGAAACTAGCGCATTTTTTTGGCGATATACTGGAAACTCGCCACTAGTACACTTTTCTCTGCATAAGGGTAGCTAATTTTGGCAAATACATGGCGTTATTACCTCTCTGCATAGGCCCCTTAGTATCATCAGCAAAGATGGAGATTTTGCTCTCGATCCCAACCTCAAGGTCATTAACAAACAAGTTAAAAAGCAGGGGTCCCAGTACCGATCCCTGAGGTACTCCACTCACGACTTTAGCCCAACCTGAAAAAGTTCCATTTATGACAACCCTCTGTTGTCTGTCCTTTAACCAGTTTTCAATCCAGGTGCATATATTATTACGGAGTCCAATTTTCTTTATTTTGTACACCAACCTCTTGTGTGAAACCGTATCAAAAGCCTTTGCAAAATCTAAGTAGACCACATCAACTGCATTACTTACCCTGGTCTAAATTCCTACTGACCTCCTCAAGGACAAGGTTAGTTTGGCATGATCTATCCTTCATAAATCCATGCTGACTATTACTAATAATTTTGTTTTCCATTAGGTATTCCTGAATATTATCCTGTATTAAACCTTAAAGTAGTTTCCCTACTATTGAAGTCAGACTTACAGGTCTGTAATTTCCCGGTTGTGATCTAGCTCCCTTTTTAAATATAGGCACCACATCTGCTTTACACCAATCTTGTGGTACTGAGCCTGTGGAAATGGGAGTCCTTGAATATTAAATATAATGGTTTTGCTATTACTGAGCTTAACTCCTTGAGAACTCTTGGATGTATGCCATCAGGGCCAGGTGTATTATTTACTTAAATTTTTTCAAGTCGCTTATGAACTTCTTCCTCAGTTAACTAATTGTTCATTAATATGGAGGTTGTGGCTTCCTCCTGCGGCGCTACTATTGAACTTGATTCTTCCAGGTAAACACAGAGGCAAAGAATTTGTTTAATACTTAAACTTTTTCCATATCTCCAATAATCTGCCTACTCATCTCACACTGAAAGGGTCCTATATTTTCTTTTCTCATTTTTTTGTTATTAAGGTACTTAAAGAACTTTTTAGGGTTGACCTTACTTTCTATTGCAATCCTTTTTTCATTATCCATTTTTGCTAATTTGATTGCCCTTTTGCAATTTTTGTTACATTCCTTATAATTCTGATACGATGTCTCCTTCCCTTCTGACTTAAAGAATCTAAACGCCTTCCTCTTCTTGTCCATTTCCTCCCCTACCTGTTTATTTAGCCACATTGGTTTTGACTTAATTCTTTTATACTTATTACCCAAGGGTATACACTGCTAAGTGTGCTTTTCTAACAATGTTTTAAAGACTGCCCATTTATCTTCTACATTTTTCCCTGCGAAAACATCATCCCATTGTATTATTACTAGATTAGACCTCAGTTTATTAAAATCTGCTTTTCTAAAGTTTAAAGTCTTCGTTGAACCCAAGAAATCTATTTTTTGATCATTTATCTCAAATGAGACCATGTTATTGATCACTGTTACCCAAATGTTCCAGGACTTGAATATTTGTTATTACTTCTACATTGTTTGATATGACCAAATCCAGTATTGCCCCTCTCCTGGTTGGTTCCTCGATAATTTGGGCCATATAATTGTCTTTAAGCACCCCCAAAAACCTGTTTCATTTTGTTGTAACGCTAATCTCATTGCCCCAGTCTATGTCTGGATAATTAAAATCCCCCATTATGCAAGTATGACCCAGTTTTGATGCCTTTTCCATTTGCAAAAGTATTTTAGCTTCCTTAATCTCACAGATATTTGGTGGTTTATAGCATATTCCCACAAACATTTTCTTTATACTTTTATCTCCACTGCTTGTTTCTATCCACAAAGTCTCTACATTTTCATCATTCCCTTCATAAACATCATCCCTTCTAAAAGGTTTTAGATCCGGTTTAACATATAAACATACTCTGCCGCCCCTTCTATTTTTTCGATCCTTCCGAAAAAGGGAATAACCCTCTAAATTAACTGTCCAGTCATGAGTTTCATCCCACATGTTTCAGTAATGCCTATGATATCATACTGCTCCCTTGCAGCTATTAATTCAAGCTCCCCCATTTTATCTGTCAGGCTTCTATGTCAGGCTTCTTGCATTAGCAAGCATCCATTAAGTTTTTTTTATCTCTCTCTCTCATCCCACACTCTCTCTCTCTCTCTCTCTCACTCTCTCTCTCTCTCTCCACTCTCTCTCTCTCTCTCCCACACTCTCTCTCTCCCACTCTCTCTCTCCCACACTCTCTCTCTCTCTCCCACACTCTCTCTCTCTCCCACACTCTCTCCTCTCTCTCACACTCTCCTCTCTCTCCCACACTCTCTCTCTCTCTCTCCCACACTCTCTCTCTCTCTCTCTCTCTCTCACTCTCTCTCTCTCTCTCCACACTTTCTCTCTCTCTCCACACTTTCTCTCTCTCTCCCACACTCTCTCTCTCTCTCTCTCCACACTCTCTCTCTCTCTCTCTCCCACATCTCTCTCTCTCTCTCTCCCACACTCTCTCTCTCTCTCTCTCCCACACTCTCTCTCTCTCTCTCTCCCACACTCTCTCTCTCTCTCTCTCTCCCACACTTCTCTCTCTCTCTCCCACACTTTCTCTCTCTCTCCCACACTTTCTCTCTCTCTCCCACTCTCTCTCTCTCTCCCACTCCTCTCTCTCTCTCTCGCCACTCTCTCTCTCTCTCCCACACTCTCTCTCTCTCCCACACTCTCTCTCTCTCTCCCACACTCTCTCTCTTCCTCTCTCTCTCACACTCTCTCTCTCCCACACTCTCTCTCTCCCACACTCTCTCTCTCCCCACACTCTCTCTCTCCACACTCTCTCTCTCCCACACTCTCTCTCTCCCACACTCTCTCTCTCCCACACTCTCTCTCTCACCCACTCTCTCTCATCCCACACTCTCTCTCTCCACACTCTCTCTCTCCCACACTCTCTCTCTCCCCACACTCTCTCTCTCCCACACTCTCTCTCTCCCACACTCTCTCTCTCCCACACTCTCTCTCTCTCCCACACTCTCTCTCTCCCACACTCTCTCTCTCCCACACTCTCTCTCTCCCACACTCTCTCTCTCCCACACTCTCTCTCTCCCACACTCTCTCTCTCCCACACTCTCTCTCTCCCACACTCTCTCTCTCC